>NC_044915.1:12137080-12492985 GCF_001633185.2 Quercus lobata | reverse complement strand
GAAAGGGGAACTGTCATTACAGAATAAGTCCAATTAGGTATTGGGGTAAGGGTTCAACTGTAGGTTGGTAAGGTACTTATGATTCCTTTACTTGTAATCGCTTATTGTGATAATAATGGTGACCTGAAAATCACTCGATGGGGTTTTTGCCGTTAGGTTTTCCCCATTTGTAAACAAATCACTGTGTTATTTATTTTCTGTTACATAATTAGTTTATTGGTGATTTGTTTGTGCTATCACGCGTTTGCATGATAAATTGATTAATTAATAACTTGACTAATTAATTAATTAATTTCTATCACAAGGGGTCATTCAGTTTGTGGCATGTCAGTACGGCATCTGATCCCTACAAAAAATTCTCCCATCAAGAACAGCACTACCCACATCGGTTGGACCCCCCCCCCTCCTGTTGGCTACTTTAAACTCAACACCGACAGTTCAGCAAAAGGAAACCCAGGCTTAGCAACGGCTGGTGGGCTTATAAGAGATCACAACGGATCTTGGACTGCTAGCGAATGACACCTCTTTTGTTACACATCCTTATTCTAACCTCATTCTTGAATGCAGGTCCCTGCTCCAATGTTTTGAAGATGCTTGGATCGGTCACACCCATCGTGAAGGAAATTATTGTGCTGATATTTTGGATAAGGAGGGAATTTTTAGTTCTAGTTCTTTTGTTTATCACTCTTCTCCTCCTTATTGTATTATGTACCAACTTTTGGCTAATGCATGGGGTGTTTACTTCCCCAGACATTGTATTTCCTAGCTTTCGTTTAATTCAAGTTTCGGTTTACCAAAAAAGTCCAAAATCCAACATGCACAAATTTCAATTTAACCAAAAATAAGTAAAAACCATTGTCAATGTACAAAATACCACAAAAAGCTAATACTCACGTCAGAAAGCATATAATAGAAAAATGTATCAAATTTATATATTTTAGTCCAAAAATTATACACATCAAGCAAGCCAAAATTTTGTAAATATGTATGGTTACTACAGTAACCATGTACATTTATATTAGTACTATTCATTTTACATTTAGTTTTTATTCTTTCTCCATGTACATTTATATTAGCACTATTCATTTTACATTTAATTTTTTATTTTTTCTCTATGTATTCTGATAGTGGTAAGTCCCACTTATTTTCTTATTCTTTATCGGTGTGTTTTTATATTTTCACATGATAATGACTTGCAGCTTTTGTTTAGTTTACACTTTAATAATAAGAATTTTTATACGTATCATAGGTCATAACTAAATGTGATACTTCTATTTATATATGATCTCTTTTATAAATATCATGTTATTGTTAAGCAATATACACTCCAAAAATATCATCTTTTATTTTTTTAAACCCTTTATTTTGGCTATGGACTGTTAAAAGTAGCCCTAAACATCCATAATTTATGCCAATTTCTTTGATATACTTTGAATTTACTCTTTTTACACTTATAAGTTCTTCTCATACATGTTTATAATTTTAAATATATGTTTTTAAGTTTACTGCAACCAAATTATTTTGGTATGTATTTTTTCATTTGATATCTAAAAATCTTTACTTATTAGTTACTCAAGCAAGAAAGAATGCCTCAATAGTCATCTTTTAATTCATTTGCATGCAACTAGATAAAAGTCTCAATTATCTTCTTCAAGTCATTGTATTTGAATGGCGCGAAATATAAATATATTTTTTTAATGGTGTTGAACAAAAATTATTTTCAAAATTTGATTTTTTTTGAAAAAAAAAAATGAGCTTTATATTAATTTGTCAATTGAGTTTGGGTTGTGTAATGTAAAGCCCATAACAAACAAGTAAACCAACTATGTCTTAATTTTATTATATTTTACTCCAAAAAAAATAAATTTAAAATATGGGTTGGGTCACGTGTTAGTTAGGTTGGGATGGGTTGACTAGTAAAAAAACTGGTCAGCTCACGCATCAACCCATTTTTTTTATTCAATTCAAAAAAATTGGGTTCGGGTTGAGGTAGCGAATTCTGGCCCATTTTGTCATGTCTAGATTTAGTCATCTCATACATGTGACTGACCCTAACTAATTTGTTAAGTATCCATAACCGACCCAAAAATATGGAACTAGGACTTGTTGTAACGGTTCTCTAGTCATTGTTAAGGAAATAACATCTAGTTAATGAATGTTTTAATTATTTTTTTTTATTGGCATGTCATTTTGTAAGCCTATAGTAAAATTTATAGAATCTCTAACAGCACTTGTGAGAATAAAATGCAGAATCATTTTTTTAAATTTATTATTATAAATTTTGGGACTTTCTAAAATGGGCGATGCGGCCTTCTTTATGAAGGGGTAGAAGTTTTTTGTAGTAGGGACCTTAGGCCTAGGCCTTGGGCAGTCCTACTCATACATAGATGGATCATATAACCTTGGGGTAGGTATTGCGACAAGAGGGATCTTTTTTTTCAGCACAATCCCAAACTTTTCAGTAAGGTCCAGCTTCTCTCCTTGGGGAAGTTTCCAATCAAAAGAATGCAGAAGTGTAGCAAGTGAATACATCATCATCCTCTCAGCCATTGCAATTCCAGCGCATATTCTTCGACCAGACCCAAACGGAAAATAACTAAAGTCACTTCCACTATAGTCCCATTTACCATCCAGGAACCTCTTTGGATCAAAAGTTAATGGATTTTCCCAAATAGAGGGGTCCCTTTGTATCGCCCATACATTCACAAAGATCCTAGACCCATTTGGAATGGTGTAGCCTCCCACGGTGCATGTTTCACTTGGGCAACGAGGGACTAATAATGGCACGGGTGCGTGTAACCGCAATGTTTCTTTTATTACAGCTTGTAAGTATGGTAGTTTGTGAATATGAGACTCTTCTACAATGTTATCTTTGCCAACTACAGCCTCCAATTCTTGTTGGGTTTTCCTCGTCACCTCCGGTTTGTTCATGATTTCAGCCATGGCAAACTCAAGTGTGTTGGAGGATGTCTCTGTCCCACCGACCACCATATCCTGTTCACATTATATACTACATTATGACATTATGTGGAGGCCTTGCTAGACAATTTAGCTATCAAATAAAATGACTCCACACAATTGTAATATTAATGCCAGAACTAGAAATAGAATATATTTTTTAATTGGTCATGGTTAAACACTGTGTCTACGGTACACAAAGTTGAAATCATGCTTTTAAAACATTATATCAACTAGAGTATGTGCCCGTTTGTTTCAGCTTTTAGAAGCTAAAACGTACGTTTTGAAACCCCCAGCCGAAAAAGCCCGTTTGGTTAGGTTCAAAAAGCAACTTTTTGTTAAAAGTTGTGTTTTGAATTTGTGAAGAAAACGTGCATTTGCAAAAAGGAGCTTAGGAGGTCCATAATCAGAAAGTCCGTGCGCGTTTCATCAATATTACCGTTGAGGCAGTATTAAATTACCAAATTGCCCACTGTGCTACTACAAAGGTCTTCTCCGTGCTGCTTTGCTACAGAACAAACACTACAAACACAACAATCTTTCTCTCAAACATCTCTAAACTCAAGCATAATCAGATTATCAGAATACAAACTCAAAAACACAATTTTAAAATTAATCAAATCATAACAATAAAAGCAAAAAAGAAAAAGAAAAAAAAAAGACAGAAGACAGAAGCCATCTGACACATCTGGACTGGGTTGGGGACGAAGATGAGAGTTCCCTGGAATGTTCTTGAACGAGGGAGAAAAGGAAAACTTATGGTTTAGCTAAAGAAATAGACCTATATGAGAGCTCCCTAGGCTTGATTCAGCTAAAGAAATAGACCCAGATGAAGAAAACTTATGGAAGTGAGTGAAAACTTGGATGGGTTTTCTTCTTGGGGTTGAGAGCTTACACAGTGTCAGCTAAGAAAGCAAAGCAAACCAAAAAAAAAACACACAGGTGGCTTTGTGGTTTTGGGTGGACAAAGAAGTGTTATTTTATTGTTCTAATAGGGTCAAAGAAAGTGGTTTCTGGCTGATAAGTGAGGCTGAGAATTAGTGGCTGAGAGATCTCCATAGAAAAAAAAAAAAAAAAAAAAAAAAAAAAGAAGAAGGAAATACGGATGAAAAGAAAAAAAATAAATAAAGAATAAGAAATTAAAATTGAGAAATGACATCACAATATTTTTACAATAAATCTTAAGTAGTAGGTTATTATTAGCTAATATTGTGAGAAAAAAATAATTTTTTTAGAAAGAGAAAAAAATAATTGTAGTAGTACGTTCAAATTAAAATCAGTATAAATTATCACAATACTTTCACAATAAATCTTAAGTGGTAGGTTATTATTAGCTAATATTGATGAGAAAAAAATAATTTCACAATATTTATTTAAGTATGAAATAAATTCCCTTATATATACATTGTCCTTTTTGGTAATTTACCCCTCAAACTGTCATTTTTATAAGTGCTAACCAAACACTCAACTTTTTCAAAAAGCACTTTTTAACAGTTTTTACCAAATATTCAACTTTTTGAAAAAACATTTTTTCATTATGCACTTTTTAAAAACTCAATTTTTTTCAAAAAGTCCAATTTCAAAAAGCTGAACCAAACTCACCTTATATACAATATGTAGTGTCTATTTGGAACAGTTTATTTAGCTGAAACTAAAAATTTTTTGCTGAAAGTGAAGAAAATATGTTAAAAAATAAGTTGAATAGTACAGTAGGACCCATGAATAATATCAAAAAGTGCAGTGAGACTCATAAATAGTAACAAAAATAAGCTAAAAGTGGAGATAAGCTAAAAAATTCAGCTCATCCCAAACTCACACATCATGTGCAACAATAATCACTGTATCATTTTTAAGTTGGAGCCTTTGTACTATGACTCCCTTTGACTTATTGGGCTTTCTGCTTAGTGATTTATTTCAAAATAGACTAAAGTAAATCTTTTATAGAAAAATGAAAATGTTATTGATTTTTTTTATAACTTTTTTTAATTTTTCTAAAATAAATGATTAATGTATACCCTAACTACACACATTTACATTAATCTAACCCTTAAAATTACGAATAATATTTACTACAACATTATGAACGAAAAGAACGTACCATGAACAAGGCCTTGAGGTGTATCATGGTGAGAGGTGTCTTAGAATCACCTTCATCCTTCAATTTCAACAAGAACTGCAAAAAATCCTTACTCTCTTTGTTCCCACCTTCTTTATCAATCTTCGGTCGTTGGTTTATCATAACATCAAAGATCCGATCAAACCGTTTGGCCAACCCATCCATCTGCCTCTTTATGCCTTGCAAGTCAAACCTGGCCAAACCCGGATAAAAATCCGAGATGTTGGGCTTCCCCATAAGCTCTGTCATCAACGACACCACTTCTCTGAAATCAGCACCTAGGCTAGCCCCCTCTTCTCCTTCCACTGTTTCACCCCACATCATGTTCGTAATCACGTTCATCACAGTCAAGAACATCTGCTCCCCAATGTTTACGGGTGACCCAACCCGATTATAAAAGTACCTAACTGTTTCTCGGACTTGTTTACGACGAATCATGTAAACGGAGTCCAACGTTGTATTATTAAGCATCTTGAACACTTTTCTCAACATCCGCCACTCAGGCCCATATGGGGTCCATACAATATCGGACCCACCATAGCTGGCTGCCCTGCCCGCTGCTGAGACGTCGTGGTTCGCAAAGGTGAGGTCGTGGTCTTTGAGAACTTGGCAAGCCAGGGAAGGTGAGCTCACCACAATTCCAATCTTGTTGCCGAGCTGAAGCCTGAATATGGGCCCGTAGATTTGGGCCAAGCTCGTGAAGTAGGAGTGAAGCTCCGAGTCAAGAGAGAGGAGGTTCCCGAATAACGGGACGCCACGTGGGCCCGGAGGCAGTAGCGAAAGCGAGGTTCTTTTCTTCATCCATGCGTAGTTGCAAGAGAGCGTAAAGAGGGCAAGAAGTAGTAAAAGAAGAGTGAGAAGTATGCGTGGGAGTTCATTTGCGGTGATAAGAGTAGCGTGGAGGAAATCTGAGATGAGGGTCATGTTGGTATTGGTTTGTGAATCGTTGGATGGATTCAAGGATGGCAAGCTTATCTACGTATGTGTGGCTTGCAATTGATAGACATTCAATGGTTCTTAAAGAAGGACTAATAGGCTTCACGACAGGATGGGGTCAAGGATGGCAAGCTTATCTACGTATGTGTGGCTTGCAATTGATAGACATTCAATGGTTCTTAAAGAAAGACTATTAGGCGTCACGACAAGCCGACAAGGATCATTTGCTCCGATATGATTAGGAATCTCACGAACCGATCCGTTTATTTTATTTTTTTCTTTTTTGGGTTTTTGAAGTTGACATAGTTATCACTTATCAACTTCCCCAACAAGAGCATTTGCATCCGGAATTTACAAAAATTCTATTTTACCATCTTAAAACTCACTTTATTATTTCTACCATACCATTTTTCAACACTCTCAACATCCTAACTTTTATTTTCCTATTCTACTTATTAAAATAATATTTTTATACAATAAAATAATATATCCTAAAATCACCATCATTTACAATACAACACATTATTTATTCTTTCTCTCTCATTCTTTCTGTTCAAGAACAACCACAAATTTACTGAAACCACCATCATTGGCCACCATGACCACCGGCCACCATCAACACCATCACAACAGCTCACAAATAATATATCCCAAATCCACTCATAATCACCGGCCACCATAACCACCGGCCACCATGACCACAAACCAAATCCAACCAAATTTGCAACAAAAATCTTCTAAAAAAACCAATGAAAATTAGACAAACCCATCACCACGAAGGCACAAAGAAAAAACACAATAGCATCACCACCTAAAACTCACCATCAACCCCATCACAACACCATCAACAACCCACAATCCAAAATCAACCAAAGATCCACACCATAAACCCACAAAATCAACCCATAACCCAAAAACTCAAATTGGTGAGGGGTGAGACTGCGAGGCGGCGATGGTCATTGAAATCCATAGCAAAACCCATCGGAATCCACCCCCATCTCCACCACGCACAACCTTGCCATGACCTTGCCGTGACCCACATTGATCTCCACCAAACCCATCACCAATCTGAGCAACCCAGAAACCCAGCAACACCGGACACAAACACTGGCGATCTCCAACGACCAACAAAACCCAGCAACACTAGACTTGAGAGAACCATGACCCACAACCCACTTTAGCCATACCCACCTCTTCCTTTAAGCACTGGTCACAGCAGCAAAAAAAAAAAAAAAAAAAAAAAAAAAAAAAAAAAAAAAAAAAACAGAACTTGTCGATCCACTGGCGTCGAGGCCCAACCACCAGCGTCAATAGAGAGAGTGAGAGTTAAGAACAATTCATAGAGAGAGAGGGAGACGAAATGTGAGGAAAGAGAGAGAGTTGAGAAGTCTAATAGAGGAGAGAGAAAGAATAAATCAGATTAAAAGACATATCCAATAGTCTACAATGCCATTCTACATGTAGAATGGCACTGTAGCAAAATTGTAAAAAAATTTATAATTCTGAGTATTTGCAGTTCCGAATGTGGGAGGTTTTTGAGGAAAAAATGCTAAATAAACCTTACATATGACATTTAGCATTCCGGATGTGAATGCTCTAAGTCTAGCAAAAGAATAATATAGTAGCATTTTTTGTTTTTTTTTTTTTTTTGTTTTGTTTTGAGAAACATAACATTTTTCAAAAAACCAACCAGGAAGAGAAACAGAGCAAGAACTAGCTGAAAAAACAGAAGTTGATTAGTTGAGGCACTCCAAAGATAATATAAGTATATAACTGATAGGCCACAAACTGAATGACCCCTTGTGATAGAAATTAATTAATTAATTAGTCAAGTTATTAATTAATCAATTTAACATGCAAACGCATGGTAATACAAACAAATCACCAATAAACTAAATACCCAGCAGAAAATAAATAACACGGTGATTTGTTTACGAATGGGAAAAACCTAACGGCAAAAACCCCACCGGGTGATTTTCAGGTCACCACTCCCGAAACTCCACTATTATCACAACAAGCGGTTATAAGTAAAGGAATCCAAGTACCTTACCAACCTACAGCTGAACCCTTACCCCAATACCCAATTAGACTTGCTCTGTAGTGACAGTTCCCCTTTCAGATGCACGACTCCTAGTACGTGATTAACCAATTGCGCAGATCCCAGTACGCAACTTCAATCACCAATTAAGAAGGTTGTTGGTTGCAAAGTTCTTCAGTTCATCCACACGATGAAGATCACGATGATGCTTGGTCACAAAACCCAACTTCTTCAAGAGAAAGAGATGAATTAGGGCAAGAACTTCGTCTCTGGTCACAATTTGCTTGAACAGAGTTTGCTCAAAACTTATGCAACTTGTGAACTGTTTGACGGCCCTTAAACTGATCTTTTTATATGTCTAGGTTTAGAAGAAAAGAAGGCCCAAAGACATATTCACGGATCCCAAGAAATTCAGATTGAAATTCTGAAAATCTTAAATCTCGACAAATAGCAGGTGTCGAGCAGGTGTTGAGCACACCGAATAAAGAACAAATTCCTTAAACTCGATAGATGCAGCTATCGACCAGCTGACGAGCGTTAATGATTTTGCACTCTGAACTTGTTTTCTTGAACAGACTTGAAAGTTTCAATACTTGATCTTGAAACAAGGTTTCTTGAAGTATTTAAAACATCCTAAATCTACCTAAATACAAGTAAAGTGAGTTTTGTCAAATGATAAGTCAATTACATAAAATCATGACATATGTTCTTAAACATGTGAAACACATATGTCCTAACAATAACACTAGTATTCCAAGATCAGGAACGGAGCCAAGACTTGGAGTTAGGGGGGTAGAAGTATAAACCAAAAAAAAAAAAAAAATTGAAACTCCAAATAAACATTCATTTAATAAACCATCAACAAAGAAAAATACACAAAATTATTGTTTTTTAAAATATTACAATGTAGTTATTTATGAAAATGGAACTCGCCGTCTTTTTAAATCTTCGAAATCATCTATGATTGAATCCGTACTAATTGTCACAACAATGTCCCTTTCAATGAATAACATTATAGCGTCTGACAAAAACTCATCTTCCATTTTGTTGCGAAGGTCAGTTTTGATGACATTCATAGCTGAAAATGCTTGTTCTGTAGTTGCAGTAGAAACGGGAAGAGTAAGTATAAGCTTGACCACTCTATAAATAAGTGGATAGTATTCTGATTTTCTAGTTCTCACCATCCATTGGCATAATTCAGAAATATTTTTCAAATTCTTGAACCCTGAATGTTGAACTACATCATACTTATAAAGATCAAATTCCTTTTTTCAAATCATTCTTTTCATCATCTGTGAAGTCTATTGGATAAAAATTATCTACCAATGAACAAATATCACTGACTCGAAAAGATTCATATGCCTCTCAAGGGTCTAGAGCTGAGTTAAGCGTAAGTAACTCCATGGCATGCTCACTAAACTGATGATTTGGTTCCTGTAATTGAGAATCTATTCCTGCATTAAAAATATCTACTTTATAATAATACTCATTTCTAAAGTCCTCTTGTTGATGACGAGATCGACCAAATCTTGCAACATAACGAGCATTCATATCAAGGACATATGAACCACATTCCTTACAAAATGATATCACAGTAGCTAGTAAGTCATCCAATTTCTCATCTCTAAATTGTTGAATAAGTTTTTTAGTGGATGAAACTAAATGCATAAAATTTAAAATGTCTTGCGATTGGTTTTGCAAAGCTTGACAAAGTTTATCCGTGATTCCCATAGTTTCATTAACAAAATGCAAGATGAAGACAAATTCAAATGAAATTAATATCTCATAAGTGAACTCTGCTTCTACTTTTTGTGAAAAATTTCCTTCATCCATAATTTTCAATAGAACTTCATATATTGGACTAAACAACTTTATCAAGTTAGAAACCGATTTATAATGCAAACCCCAACGAGTATCTTCAGGTCACTGTAAAGTGACCATCTGATTAAGTCCTTTCCTAGTCTCAAGCTCTTCAATATCAATCAAATATGCAATGTCAGAAGCTCTAGCAATTTTTAATTGCTCAATACGTTTGCATGAAGCACGAATATTATTGATAACCAAAATCAATTTATTGAAAAATCTATTAAGAGGGACAACTACTTTTGATGCTCCTACTAATGCCAATTGTAAGCAATATGCAAAACAATGAATGTAGTAAGCATATGGACAATCATTCAAAATCAAAGCTTATAATCCATTCCACTCACCCTGTATGTTGCTTGCACCATCATATCATTGCCCCCGAATGTTTTGGATATCTAAGCGATAATTAGAGAACAAATAATATATCTCCTTTTTAAGGGTTACTGCTGCAGTGTCAACAACATGAACAATCCCATAAAATCATTCTCGCACAAAGCCATTTGTATCAACATATCTTAAAACCACAGTCATTTGCTCTTTCATGGACTCATCCCGAGCTTCATCAACCAATATGCAAAACTTTGCTTCACCAATTTCTTCCCTAATTGCCTTCTTCACTTTGGTTGAAATAATATGTAGAATTTCTTTATGAATCTGAGGTGATGTGTAGGTGACATTTTTTGGAGCTTTTGCCATTATTTCAACAATATTATTATTATAGCCCACCATTAAATCCAATGTTGTAAGAAAGTTTCCCCGATTGGTTGAAGTAGAGCTTTCATCTCAACCTCTAAAAGCAATAGCTTGCAAGGCAAGATGTCAAACAACATCAATTGAAGTTTTCAATCGAACTCAATTATTTGCAATTTGTTCTAAAGTGAAATTGATCACTATCCTATCTATGTCTTGAGACTGGTTCATCAAATCTAGACACGCTTTATAAGCAATTTTATGAGTGGAGTTAAGATCTTTTCCCATATGAAGACTAAAAGAACAACTTTCACCATTTCTAACTTTCTTCCAACTCTTAAATCCGTTAATTGTGAATGCATTTTGTCCTTCATGCCCAATTGGCTTATGAAAGAGAAAGCATGTAGACAAAAAGCAGCATTTTTTGTAGGAGAATATTCAAGCCATGACTTAGAGCGATCATCTTCATACTAAGAACCTTGAAAGCTTCGACCCTCCTCAGATTTTTTAAATTTTTTAAAATGAGGCTGGTATGGACCCAACTTAATGTAACATCGCCGGATCTCATCTCGTTGATCAATATGATAAGTATATATTTGTCTACGCAATCCAGGATCAAGTTCTAATTGCAACGAACTCATATCAACCTTTTGAAATTTTGTTTGAGAATTTTCCTCAATAGGGACATCAAGATTTTCCTCAATAGGTTCATTAGGATTTTCCTCAATTGGGACGTCGAGATTTTCCTCAATTGGGACATCAGGATATTCCTCAACATTAGCGGTTGGCAATGTTGCACCACTAGTATTAGCTTCTAAATCATTTGAAACTTTTCTTTTGAAAAAATCAAATATGGTAGTTGACTTTTTCATAATCTACAAATAAAATATAATTTAAAATTATTATGTTATTATATGGTCAATAATCTATAATCATTACACACAATAGACAAACACTATACACATAAACATTTAACAACTAACTAATAAATTTTAAAGTTACAACTAATCTCTTTATTTATCCAACTTTAATGTTTTAAAAGACACTAACTAATAAACAAAAACACTAAAGACAAAACTACAAAAAAAAAAAAATCATAAAACATCACAAGCTATTCACTATTGCTAAAGACAAAACTACAAAAAAGAAAATTACAAAATATCAATGGCAAGTGTTGACTGTTGCGTGTGGATCAGTGGTTTTGTGTTTGTCTTTATCAAATGCAACCTTTTCATTTATAAAAGAATATATGGGCTAAAGATTAAAGAAAAAGATGGGTCTTGGATCATATTTTTACCTCTTTTTTAACTCTCTCTAGTCTTTAAGTCTCAGCCTCTCAGGTCTCTCCGTCCCACTCCCAGCCCCAGGCTCCTAGGCCCTAGAGTGACAGCGTCCCTGACTGGTTGTGGCTAACTCCCCGCGCTTAGCTAGTTGCTTAATTGCTCTGTGGCTGTAGCTGCTGAATTCCTCTCCTCTGTTTCAACCGTAAGTTAGGTTTTCCTCTTTTTTTTTTTTTTTTTTTTTTTGAATAGCTTAGAAATCCCCTTCTTTTTTCCCTTTTATTATATGTGTGAGGTAAGTTGGGTGTTTCCTACTCCTAGGCTAGGTAGATGTCTAATTAGAACCAGCTTTGATTTTTATTTTTTATTTTTTGCTTGTGTTTGTTTTGCGGTGTTGTTTGGGCTTAATATTTGTTATTGGGCTAATTTTTTTTATAGCATTTAAAAATATCAATAATATTGTTAAGGGTGGCAAAGTGCAATTTTATTGAAACAAATTGCTAAAAATAATATATTATATATATACTAAAATTTTTTTTTTGAAAATCTGGGGGGTGGGGGGGCACTGCCCCCCAGGTCCAAGAATAGCTCCGTCTCTGTCCAAGATGCTCATGATAGCTCTTCGGCAACCAAAGCGATTATTCAGTGCAAAATATATATAGTTGCTTGGCCTATCAAACCTCAGTATTAAACTATAGCATCTATGATAGACTTCCAAATACAAAGGTTTTAAAGAGCATCTTTTGATATTACGTTCCGTGCTAATAGAGAGAAACTAGGGTTATGTTTGGTAACTGCTTTTATTTTCTATTTTCAAAAACTTATTTTTGGAAATATAAAGAAAAAATAATTTTGTTGTATTTTTAAAATCAAAAACATGTTTTCATTAAAAAAAAAAACAAGATAGATTCATTAAATTAAATGCGTGTTTTCATTAACTTTTGAAAATTGAAATTAAACAAGTTGAAATTAAAAAAAAAAAAAGTTTTTGGAAAAAAAAAATACAAAATACTAAAATATATTGTTATTAGAATTTGAACCTTAATGCTAACTCATTAAATAAGATAGATTCATTAAATTAAATTCGTGTTTTTATTAACTTTTGAAAATTAGAAACTGAAAACAAGCTTTTGCATGTTTTTAGTTTCCTTCACAAATTGAGTTTTGAGAATGGTTTTTATTTTCTATTCACTTTGAATTGCCAAACAACTTTTTTAGTTTCAAAAATAGAAAATTATTTTTGAAAATTGAAAATAATAGAAAAAAAACAATTATCAAATATACTCTAGTTTTTATTATTATTATTATTATTTAGAAAACGACATGAGGGAGAGCCAAGAATGAATGTGTAGAGAAGTGTTGTAAAATGGTCTAAGAAGCTTGACTTGGTCAAAATTAGCAGTGTATTATCTTCCTTTAAGGAAGCTAAGCACCCAATAGTCCAAAGCTTGTAAAGGGTGTGCATCCGACCCATTGACCTAACAAAATTGACCTGATCCAAAAATAATATAACACTAGTATTCTAAGAGCATTTACATCCGGTTTCTATAAGTTATCCCATTTTGCTATCTCAAAATATATTTTATTAATTATACTATTCCATTTTATAACTATAAGTTATCTCATTTTGCTATATCAAAATATACTTTATTAATTATACTATTCTATTTTACAATACACCTAACATTCCAAACTCTATTTTTTTTACCATTTTATTTAAATATTCTTTTTTATTCTTTTTTTAATACTATTTCTCTCTTTCTCTCTATCTCTCTTCCTCTTCATCTCTTTCTCCCTCTTCCTAACCAACAACCACAACTATGCCACCACCACAATCAATCACCCATCCCCACTGATGATGCCGGAAATAGTACCACCAATGAGTCACACGTTTTTCGTACGATCAAATGGCACCTGCACAACGAAAAGGAATAACCTAGCAGAGAGTACCGGTGTGGTACCGGCCAAACACCCTCCGAAGGTCAAGTTAAAACTATTCTCACTGCTCTAGAGTGCTAGAGAGGGTAAATTATGCGTACCTTGGTTTGTGAGGGCGCTTGGGTTTTTATAGTAGTAGATGGTTGACCTCTTTTCCTTGGAGTAGAAGTCTTTTCCTTATAGGAGTCTTCTTGGGCGTATTTTACGGGATTCTTTCCATATAGGGGTCCGTAGATTCCTTGAAGCGTGGGGAGCAAGTTATTTTATATACGTAAATATGCAGATCAATCGATACATAGACCGACGCCGTCAGCTTAAGTGTATTCCGTCAGCTTCAAGATGTCGAGTTTCAAGTGGGGTTCTCTTCCATAGAAACCCCGTCAGCCTTAAGGGGATGCCGACGGCAAAATCACCTCGTCACCTTTGTCAAGCTTGGCCCGTCACTCTTGTCTAACTAATTTCATCCTCATCACTTGCCCCCTACTCCATATCTCCGTCAAACTATATACTGACGGGTTGTGGAGTTGGTTTTGCAGGGACATCGTTCATGGATCTGTGCAATTAATGCCTTGGACAAGTGGCTTGCTCCTATTCGTTCTGCTTTTGACGAGACGTCGCTTCAACTTCCGCGCCATTTTTTCCATATATAAACAGCACCCCCCCTCATATTTCACTATTTCATTCTTGCTGATCTAGTAGAGAGAACGTCCGTCGCCCTCCTTTCGTCAGCTTCACTTCCGTCGGCTTATCCGTCGTTGTCTTCTAGAGTCATCAGGAAGGCCCCCATATCGGTAAGTTTTCACCTTCTCTCTCCTTCCTTCTATTCTCCCTTTTTTTACCTTTGCCTCGTTAGTGAGGCCGTCAGCCTAGGTATTTAGTCTGAACCCATCTCTTGTAGGTAGTCAGATGTCAAGTACTGCGTCTTGTGAGGAGTCGTCAGTCCGCGAAGGAGCGGGTTACGGCGAAACCCTTGGTTCTGGAGATGAGTCGGACTTCTCCCTTCCGTCAGAGAGAGGGTCGTCAGCCCAATCTCCTGACGGTGATGAGAGTTTTGCCGAGGGAGATGAGGAAGAGGGAAGAGGGGATGGAAACGACGGGGATGGAAGGGATGTTGACGGGGAGGATAGTGACGGGGATGAGAGATCCAGTGAAGGGACCTCGGAGGGTCCCGGAGATAATCGTCCCTTCATTCTTCCTGAGGATTGGGCCGTCAACAAATTTTCGCCTGGGATGAGTGACAAAGTCTTTAGGGAGTTACGGGTTCGTTATCAAATTCCAGACCACGTCCCCCTCTGTCTCCCTACAGAGGGGGAGAGGTGTTATTCCAGGAGGACAGCTGACGTTAGCATGTATGATGCCATGTTTGCTGCGGGTCTGAGGTTGCCGTTGACGGCTCTCCACCGTCAACTTGCTGACTTCCTGGGAATATCCGTCACCCAGATTGCCCCAAACGCCTGGAGGACTTTTATAGGAGCCAAAATCCTTTGGGGCAGTCTCAGTGGGGGTCACCGTCAGCTCACGTTAGGAGAATTCTTTTATTGCTATAGACCTCACCACATCGCCTCGTCCAAGGGGACGTATCACTTTAATGCCCGGGAGAAAGGTCTACGTCTAGTGTCCGATATGCCAGACTCAAATAGGAACTGGAAGAGTCGGTATTTCTTTGTTGAGGGGACGGATTGGGTTTGCCGTCAGGAGGAGTGGGCGACGATGCCCCGTGGTTATTTTGACAACACCTGGGCCTTCGTCAGGGATTCAGGTTAATCCCGTCAACTATGAGGCTCGTGTGTCTTTTAAGGCGACGCTAATAACACTTTTTATTTCTTTCAGCTTATACCCGTCCGCACATAACTGACGAGCAGGAGGAGTTTATCCAACGGATTCTGGAAATCCCTTTGGAAGAACGCAAGTGCAGGGATTTGATCACCCTTGACACCCTTCACTTATACTGTGGAGGTCCAGATCCGTCAGCAGAAGCTCGAAGGTTGGAAGAGTTTGCACACCGACGTGAGTAAACTTTTACCTATCCCGTCAGTTTTATTCCTCCGTTACTTACCCCAACGGTGTTCTTTGTGTTGTAGAAATGGACTCTGCGAAGCAGAGGATAAGGGCTGCTGCGGCCCGTCAGAAGGAGGAGAGAAAAAAAAAGGAGGCAGCAAGGGAGGCCTCATCAACTCCAAAGGTCGTCGCTAAGGTGACGAAGAGGAAGCCTGACGGTGGTGATAGCCGTCCCACAAAGAAGGTTGCCGTCACTCCTAGGGACGAGCCACCGAAGGGGAAGTCTCCTCCCAAGCCTAGCCATGGCGCGGGCAAGGGAGTGATGACCTCTACCGGTCCCGTCAGCGAGGGCCCCTGCCGTCTCCTGACTCACAAGGATTATGCCGTTGGGGAGGTTGGGTCCCTGATCAAACCGACGGATATCGAACCTTGTGACCAGGTGGGGACGGAGGATCTAGGGGCGTCTGCCCTCTTTGACCTTACCAAGGTATGTTTACTACAATTTCGTTTTGGGAAGCTTTGTTTTGCTTTGTATATTTTTCAACTGACGGATATGTTTTCTTAGGCCTTGGTGCACGTCAAGGCCCTTCAAGACCGTTGTGTGGCGAAGGAGGGAGTCGTCACTCGAGTTCGCAATCATAATACGAACCTGTTGAACCAGCAAGCTCAGTACAAGGAAGCCGTCCGCATCCTCAATAATGAGCTGCAGGAAGTTAAGGAGAAATTGGCGGAGGTTAGCGGTCAGAATGAGAAACTGCAGGAAGAGGTGACGGGTCTGGGTGAAAAGTTGCAGACGGCAGGGGCTGACGCGATTAGAGATTTCAAAGTGTCGCAGTCCTTCTTTGACTCGTGTGGTGAATATTATGGCACCGGGTTTGAAGACTGCCTCCAGCAAGTTGCGTCGGCCTACCCGGAGTTGGATTTGTCCAGGATCACCATGGATGACGGAGACGACAGCCTCCGTCAGCCTACTCCGAGACGTGACGACAGTGTGGTCCTTGCTCAGCCTGCTGCCAATCCTGTCGCTTCTGATTCTCTTGCTGTGATTGTGGATGTTGAAGGCCATAAAACCGACGGCAAGGATGCTGACGTTCCTGCCCCTTAACTTTTGTTTTGTATTTCGATCATGTGTAAAACAGTTGTTTTGGAGAACAGTTTTTTTTTGTAATTTTAAACAATGTTCAAGTGCTTTCTTTGTTACCTTTGGGCTTTGGTTTATGTACAGTTGTGTTTAATTTCCGTAGCCTTTATATCTCTTTGTTGACGGTGGTCCTAGATGAAAATTTTGGTAAATATTTCCGTTTTCTTGGACCGCGTCAGTTCTTTGAACTGTTGGAGGCCCCCGTTGGCCTGACATCTTGCCAAGGTTCCAAGCTCCGTCAGTTTTTTAGGCCTTGATGTATTTAACATCCCTTTTTGGCCCGTCAGCTTTTTAAGCCTTGATGTATTTAACACCTTTGTTAGTCCGTCATTTTTTTTTGGACCGTCGGCTTTTTAGCTTATCCGGACCGTCAACCTTAGCCTTGATGTCTTCGACATCTTTCCTGGCCCGTCAGCTTTTTAAGCCTTAATGTATTTAACACCTTTGTTAGTTCGTCATTTTTTTTTTGGACCGTCGGCTTTTTAGCTTATCCGGACTGTCAGCCTTAGCCTTGATGTCTTCGACATCTTTCCTGGCCCGTCAGCTTTTTAAGCCTTGATGTATTTAACACCTTTGTTAGTCTGTCATTTTTTTTTTTTTTGGACCGTCGGCTTTTTAGCTTATTCAGACCGTCAGCCTTAGCCTTGATGTCTTCGACATCTTTCTTGGCCCGTCAGCTTTTTAAGCCTTGATGTATTTAACACATTTGTTAGTCCGTCATTTTTTTTGGACCGTCGGCTTTTTAGCTTATCCGGACCGTCAGCCTTAGCCTTGATGTCTTCGACATCTTTCTTGGCCCGTCAGCTTTTTAAGCCTTGATGTATTTAACACCTTTGTTAGTCCGTCATTTTTTTTTGGACCGTCGGCTTTTTAGCTTATCCGGACCGTCAGCCTTAGCCTTGATGTCTTCGACATCTTTTTGGTCCATATGTTATGGACTTAGCGGTTTTGGTTGCAAACTTACTAGACCGTAGAAAAAATACACTTCAGTAATTTCTGAAAAACTCCTCTTATTGCCATGCATTCAAATAAAAGTAATTAAAAGCAAATCCTGCCCCCTTGGGCTAAAAAGAAGAATTGTTTCAAAAGATTAAAGTAAATAATAGTTCTGAGGAGTGAGACTAAAGTCTTGCCGGAATGTAAAATAAAATAAGAAAAAATTGAACTTCGTGCTGTCGCTCCTACTGGTAGTATTTTCGTAGGTGCTCGGTGTTCCACGGGTGCGGCAGTTTCTTTCCTTCCAACGTCTCTAGATGGTATGTGCCTTTTCTTTGCCACGACGTGACTCTGTAGGGTCCTTCCCAATTGGGGCCGAGTTTCCCTTGGGTAGGGTCCCTAGCGGCGCCCATGACCTTTCTAAGAACAAGGTCTTCAACCTGGAAGTCCCTGTGTCAAACCCGGGAGTTGTAATGTTTAGCCATACGGTCCTGGTACCGAGCGAGCCTTTGTTCTGCTATTGCCCTGATTTCATCTATTAGGTCCAACTGTAGTCGCATAGCCTCGTCATTTTTGTTTTCGTCGTGGTTGTGTACCCTGTAGCTTGTGAGCCCAACTTCTGCTGGAATGACCGCTTCGCCTCCATACGTCAGTCGGAATGGTGTTTCTCCTGTGGGTGTCCTTGCTGTCGTCCTGTAAGCCCATAATATGCTTGGCAATTCATCGAGCCATATACCCTTTGCCCCCTCGAGCCGAGTCTTGATAATCTTGAGCAAGGATCGGTTCGTTACTTCGACTTGGCCATTAGCTTGAGGGTGGGCGGGGGAGGAATAGTGGTTCTTTATTCCTAGTTGCGAGCAGAAATCTCGAAAGGGGTCGTTGTCGAATTGCCGTCCGTTGTCCGAGACGAAGACTCTAGGAATGCCAAATCTGCATATGATGCATCTCCAAACAAAGCTTCGTACGTTTTTCTCCGTGATTGTGGCCAAAGCTTCAGCTTCCACCCATTTTGTGAAATAGTCGATGCCTACCACCAGGAACTTTAGCTGTCGTGTTGCTGTAGGGAAGGGTCCCATAATATCTAAGCCCCACTGTGCGAACGGCCATGGGGCCGTCATTGGGGTCAGCTCTTCGGTTGGTTGCCTAATAATGTTGCTGAACCTTTGGCACTTGTCGCAGGCCCTGACATAGGCTTCGGCGTCCTTCTGCATGGTGGGCCAATAGTACCCTGCTCGCACCAGCTTATGTACCAACGATCTGGACCCTGAGTGGTTTCCGCAGATTCCTTCATGTACCTCTCTCATGACGTAGTCTGCTTCTTCCAGACCCAAGCATCTTAAATATGGTCGGGAGAAACCTCTTTTGTAAAGGACGTCTTTTATTAGGACGAACCTTGCCGCCTGGACCTTAAGTCTCCTTGCGGCTTCCTTCTCGTCTGGTAAGACCCCATTTTTCAAGTATGAAACTAACGGCGTCGTCCAGCTTCTGTCGGAGCATATTTCCTGCATGTTGCTGAGGCTTATTAGCGGAGAAAGCTATATGAAGGAAAGTACATTACCAGGGATGACCATTTGTTCTGCTGAGGCGGCTTTCGCGAGGCGGTCGGCTCGCTCGTTTTCTTCTCTAGGAATTTGGACAACTTTAGCTTCTAGGTCATCCACTCTTGCCTTTACTTCACCAAGGTACTTCTTCATCTTTTCGCCCTTGTACTCATAGTCTCCATTTATTTGGTTAGTGATGACCTGTGAATCGCAGTAGATGACTACCCTTGCGGCTCCTGCCGCTTTGGCGAGGTCGAGCCCTGCTATCAAAGCCTCATACTCCGATTCATTGTTGGTGGCAGGGAAGTCGAGACGGACCATACATTCAATGGTGTCTCCTTCGGGTGATAATAGCACAATACCGGCCCCTGCGGCTTGTCTGTTAGATGACCCGTCCGTATATATACTCCATTGAGGGGACTCTGCTGCCCCCTTGTCTTCATCATGAGTGAACTCATCTATAAAGTCGGCGACGACCTGTCCTTTGATGGCAGTCCGTGGGCGGTATTGAATATCAAATTCGCTTAGTTCTATAGCCCATAATGCCAATCGTCCCGCGGCCTCGGGACTGCTCATTGCTCGCCTTAAAGGCTTGTCAGTCAGGACGTTCACCGTATGGGCTTGGAAGTACGGTTTGAGTTTGCGGGCTGCCGTAACCAATGCCAAGGCAAGTTTTTCCATGGGCGGGTATCTTTCTTCGGCCCTATGAAGCGCTCGGCTTGCGTAGTACACGGGCTTTTACACTTTCTCTTCTTCTCTGATCAAGGCCGCGCTAACTGCCGCGGGGGAGACGGCTAGATAGAGGAAAAGCTCCTCTCCTGGCTGTGACGGGCTTAGTAATGGTGGGGAGGAAAGGTAAGCCTTCAATTCTTCGAACGCTTGCTGGCATTCGTCAGTCCACTCGAAGGATTTCTTCAATGTTCGGAAGAAGGGTAAACACTTGTCCGTGGCCCTTGACACGAACCTGTTTAGTGCTGCTATCTTTCCGTTGAGGCTTTGCACCTCCTTCACATTTCTTGGTGGTGCCATATCCAGGATGGCCTGGATCTTGTCCGGATTTGCTTCGATGCTCCTCTGAGACACCATGAATCCTAAGAATTTTCCTGCCGTTACCCTAAAGGCACACTTTCCTGGATTGAGCTTCATATTGTAGGAGCGAAGTGTGTCGAATGTTTCTTTGAGATCTCCCAGATGATCTTCCTCCCTTCGGCTCTTCACCAACATATCGTCCACATAGACTTGGACATTCCTCCCAATCTGCTGCGCGAACATTTTGTTCATGAGTCTCTGGTACGTTGCGCCTGCGTTTTTTAGGCCGAAAGGCATCACCTTGTAACAGAAGAGGCCTTGGCTGGTTACGAACGACGTTTTCTCTTGGTCGGCTTCATGCATTCGGATTTGGTTGTACCCCGAGAAGGCGTCCATAAAGCTCAGCAGCTGGTGTTGAGCCGTGGAGTCTACTAGGATATCGACCTTCGGGAGGGGGTAGCTATCCTTGGGGCAGGCCTTATTGAGATCGGTGAAGTCCACGCACATCCGCCATTTCCCGCTTGCCTTCTTGACCATCACCACATTTGCTAACCAGTCGGGATAGTATACTTCTCTAATAAAACTTGCTTCCCGTAGCTTTCTGACCTCTTCTGCTATGGCTCGGTCTCGCTCGGGGGCAAACACTCTCTTCTTCTGTCTGATAGGTGGGAAGGCGGGCGATACGTTCAACCTATGCACCATAACTGAAGGATCTATCCCCGGCATATCTTCATGATCCCACGCGAATACGTCTCGATTGCGTCTGAGGAAGGCTATGAGCTCCTGACGGATCATGGTGTTTGCGAGCGTCCTAATTTTGGTCGTTCGACTAGGGTCGGAATTGTCAAGGGGTATCTCTTCCAACTTCTCGACCGGCTCTGTTACCGTCCGACGCTCTTCTATGCTTAAAGCCTGAACCTGATCTTCCATTTCCATCATGGCTACGTAGCATTCGCGTGCGACCATCTGACTCCCGCGCAGTTTGCCTACTCCGCAATCAGTCGGGAACTTGATCATTAGGTGATAGGTGGATGTTATTGCCTTCCATGAGTTGAGCGTGGGTCGCCTGAGGATAGCGTTGTAGGCTGATGAGCAATCGACCACCAAGAATGTCACGTCCCTGGCTATTTGTTGAGGGTAATCGCCTACAATGACGGATAATGTGACTGCGCCCAATGGGAATACCCGGCTCCCGCCAAAGCCAACAAGCGGGGCGTTGGTTGGGATCAACCGCTCTCTGTCGATCCTCATCTGCTGGAACGCTGTATAGTATAAAATATCCGCTGAACTGCCATTGTCGACCAGCACCCGGTGCATGTTGTAGTCCCCCACACGCAGGCTGACGACGAGCGCATCATCATGTGGATGGTGAAGGCGTCGCGCGTCTTCCTCTGAGAATCCGATTATGGGACCTTCTCTCCGTGCTATCTTCGGCCCGACTCCCGTCAGCTGAACATTTTGTACCATCCAAAGATAGGTCTTGCGGGCTTTCTTGGATGACCCAGCGGCAGCCGTTCCTCCTACGATCATCCTGATATCCCCGATCGGAGGCCTCGGTCGCTCATTGTCCCGTCGGGGGTGTTGGTCTTGTGCGGGGGGATCCGCTTTATCCTTGCTAACGAATCTCTGCAGCTTTCCTTGTCTGATAAGGGCCTCAATCTGCTGCTTGAGGTCATAGCAATCAGCCGTGTCGTGGCCGTGGTCGCGGTGAAAACGGCAATACTTATCCCTGGAACGTTTGTTGGGGTCGCTTTTCAGTTTTCCGAGGAACGTCAGAGCCTCTTCGTCCTTGATTTGCATAAGGACTTGATCTACCGGGGCTGTTAGCGGAGTAAAGCTCATGAACCTTCCCCCCATGGGTCTAGGGCGCCTTTCTTCCCTCCGGTCTCCTGTTCTTGTCTTCTTTCGGCCTTGGTCCTGCCGATTGTCTTCCTGCCGTTCTCTTTTCCTTGGCTTCTCTTCTCGAGCCAACAGCGCATCTTCAGCGTTCATATACTTTGTGGCGCGGTAAAGCACTTCCGACATGGTCTTAGGGTCGTTTTTGTATAGGGAAAACAAAAACTTTCCCTTCTTCAAGCCATTCGTGAATGCCGCAACAAGGATCTTATCGTCGGCTTCGTCGACTGAGAGTGCCTCTTTGTTGAAGCGGGAGATGTAAGCCCTTAAAGTTTCATCTTCTCGCTGTTTCATGCTCATCAAGCACGCTGTAGACTTCTTGTATCGATGGCCTCCAATGAAGTGTGCGGTAAACTGAGCGCTGAGCTCTTTGAAGGTGCTGATGGAGTTTGGTGTCAGTCGGCTGAACCAAATTCTCGCTGCGCCCTTCAGTGTTGTAGGGAAGGCCCTACACATGATGGCGTCTGCTACTCCTTGAAGGTGCATTAGGGTCTTGAAGGTCTCCAGGTGGTCCAGCGGGTCCTTGACCCCGTCATAACTGTCTATCTGGGGCATGCAGAATTTACTTTGTAAAGGGTAGGAGTTGACGGTGGCGGTGAACGGCGAGTCAGTTCGGTTGACAAGGTCGTCCAGGTCGCTTGACACTCGTCCCTTGAGAGCATTCATCATAACCTCCATTTGTTCCTTCATGGCCTGCATCTCCGTGATAACAAGTGGCGGAGCAGTTTCTGCGAGGGAGGGGATGCTCGTGTTCTACCGTTCTGGTTTGCTCAGGGCGTTGCTGGCCTGGGGCCCTTCCTGATTTCTCCTGTCGGCGCTGGTTCCCTCTTGATCTGCTCCTTGGTTGTTTGGGGCTGCATTCTTCTGTCTCAGTTGGTCTTCTAGGTCGTGGTTTTGTTTGGTGAGGCACTCTACGGTAGCTGCGAGTGTCCTCACCTGTCTTTCAAGAGCAGTCGTAGGGGCTTCTTCTTCTTGAACGTCGTTGGTAGTCGCCATTGAGCGAGTGAGTACCATGTAACTCTTTTGTCTAGGAAGCGAGAATGTGCTACGCTTCCCACAGACGGCGCCAACTGATGATGTCGGAAATAGTACCACCAATGAGTCACACGTTCCTCGTACGATCAAATGGCACCTGCACAACGAAAAGGAATAACCTAGCAGAGAGTACCGGTGTGGTACCGGCCAAACACCCTCCGAAGGTCAAGTTAAAACTATTCTCACTGCTTTAGAGTGCTAGAGAGGGTAAATTATGCGTACCTTGGTTTGTGAGGGCGCTTGGGTTTTTATAGTAGTAGATGGTTGACCTCTTTTCCTTGGAGTAGAAGTCTTTTCCTTATAGGAGTCTTCTTGGGCGTATTTTACGGGATTCTTTCCATATAGGGGTCCGTAGATTCCTTGAAGCGTGGGGAGCAAGTTATTTTATATACGTAAATATGCAGATCAATCGATACATAGACCGACGCCGTCAGCTTAAGTGTATTCCGTCAGCTTCAAGATGTCGAGTTTCAAGTGGGGTTCTCTTCCATAGAAACCCCGTCAGCCTTGAGGGGATGCCGACGGCAAAATCACCTCGTCACCTTTGTCAAGCTTGGCCCGTCACTCTTGTCTAACTAATTTCATCCTCATCACCCACCACCACAGCAACCCTCCACCACCACCATGAACTTGACCCACAACATAACAACAAACAAAGTGAAACACACCACCCACACAACCAACACGGCAACCCCCGGCTCCACCACCATCAATCACCCACCACCACCACCACCAAACTCATCCAACCTAGAAACCCATTGATAAATCCATTAACAAAAATCCAAAATTAAATCAAATCAAAGTTAAGTTCTTTAAAAAGAACAAAAATACAATGTGGGATTTTCAAAAGAACCTACAAGAGATTATCAATGGTTTCAACAATGGCAGAGTCACACCCATACCAAACTACACCCACACTGACACTCATCAAACCCACCACCACCATTGGTTTACCAAAGGCCCCAACCCAAATGCAACCACACCCACACCCACACCCACACTCAAACTCAACCAAACCATGGCCAAAACCCATCACCAAATCCGATTAGCAAATCCACAACCATGCCGTCGCAAACCACCAGACCCATGCAAAACGACCTACGCCATCCGGTATAGTGACCTCCTAACCAGAACCACCAAAGTTCTTGACCACACCGATCTCGCCACAGAAAATCACCCTTGACCAAACCCAAAAACCCTTGAATCTCGGTTTGAAGAAAGAGTGATAGAGTGAAGAGTTAAATGGGTAGAGCTAACAATTTGTTGTGCTGGGTTTAGTAAGATAGGAAGAGAAAGAGTAATTTATATGCTGCTGTTGATCGGCAAAGGCATTTGGAGAGAAAGAGAGAGGCTAAGATGAGGCTCATGAGCTCTGGCGAGAGAGAGAGAGAGAGAGAGAGAGAGTGAAGAGAGAGAAAAGGCCGATACGTGGATTAAAATATAATATAATCTTTTACAATTGTGCTACAGTATCATCATAAATTTATGATGGTATAATTGTAAAAAAATTTACAATTGAAAGACCGGGTAATACTCACTTTTGGGGCTTTGATGCTAAAATATACCTACACAAGGCATTTGAGAGACTGGGTGCTAATGCTTTTACAGCTCTCTGACAACTGGATGCTAAATAATGGAGTGCTTGTTTGGTATGTAAGCTCAAATAAAGTTGTTTAAACATTGAAAATTGTGGGCCCAAAAAGAAAAGTGTGTTTGGTGGGAGTTTTTTATCAAAAGTGTTTGAGTCACAATTCGCAATTTAGGGTGTTTAAAACATGTTTTATGAAAGTTGTTGAATGATTTTTTTGTAAATAAGTTGAAATTTGTGGAGCCCATTGATAAGACTAAACTCTTTTTTTTTTTTTTTCCTTTCTTTTTCTCCCATCGGCTCTCCACTTTGTCCTTCTCTCTTTTTTTCTTTTTTCTTTTTTTCCTCCTTAAATAAAATAGTATTATTTTCATCACTTAAAAAAAAAAAAAAAAAACACATACACATATCAAACACAAAATTAATGTTTTTTCTATATTTTAAAATATGTTATTTGAAACATGATACCAAACACCTTTTTTGCATTATGATTACTTCTAACACATGTTTTCACAACATTTTTTAAACCACAATTTTCACATCATTTTGAACAATAAAACTTGAACACCTCTACCAAACAGGTAATCACTGATGTGAAATTGTGTTTAAGCTTTGAAAGCTATGCTTTCTCAAATGTCCATAGAAAAGGTAATAAAGTTGTACATACACTTGCACAATACGAATGAAATGTTGAGACTTGATATGTTTCACAATGTTTAATTTTTTATTCATCTTTATTTGTAAGGAAAATTTCTATTTGCCCTTAATTAAGTGATTTTGCTTTTAAATTGTTTGATGCTTTTTATCTTCATATAAATTGTATAGTTATTAATCTCTCAAATACAAATTCTTTTTGTATTGATTTTGATGGTGAAGTATTCATCATTTAAATATTATAGAGTAATTGAAGAATACCTGAGAAATATAAAAATTCATGATTTCAAGATTTCAATTTGGGTTACACTCATCCTTGAATGCATATCTACCCATTAATTCATCCAATATTATCTTTTTGCAATAGTAAAGTGGTTCTAAACATCAAATAATTCATTCGCCATTTAAAATTATATCTACACAAAATTTATTTGCTAATTCCAAATTTGTTAAATTTTTAAATCCTTCTTTTGATAAATCACAAAGTTTAAGCTTCATCAATAATTTTAAGTGTTGGGTATGTTTTAAAATTATTGGGTGAAATTTGAAACTTAAGCCCATGAACTTTGGTTGGAAAGCCCAAACCCAAGCTCTAGAATATTCCTACAGGCATGTGAGTTGTTGGCAGCAAACAAAACCCCAAATTTTCTCCTCTTTTCTTAACAACAGCTCAGCCAACACCTTCCCCACTTTTTACAAAAAATACACAATGGTTGTGCATCAATGGGAAACAAAAACTCCCCCAATTTCATCTTTCTCTTTGCATCCATTTTCCCTGGACTACTTCCTTTTAAGAGCCTAAGAGTTTTAAATTTTATAGAGAAGATTAGTTGTTAAAGATCAAAACTTACTTTGATACTTTTATCCTCTAGTTTTTACTGAAAAATTTCTCTTGGGCATTTGTGATGAGTTTGAACTCTGTTTGTGAGTGCACATTATCAGAGTTGTCGTTGTATACTGGAGAGTGACCACTTGAGCCATTTGCACTGACGGATTCATTCCAATGGGGGTGAAATCGCTTCTTAAGGACCGTGGATTTAATTAGTTCTGTATCTCGGCGATAAATTTTACTTAATCCTTAATTTTATACATTTTACACTTGTCAATTTTATCTATAAGCTAATCTGAGCAAATCTTGTTTTACTGATATATTATTGATATTGCCTTGTAATTTTGTTAATTAATTTGAGCAATCATCAACACTATATTTCCAACAATCTTAAGAAGCGATTTTTGTTCTTATTAATTAACAAAATGTATGATGTTCCTAATATTGTCTTAGAATATGAGATAGCACTTGTTTTGAAAATGAAGTTAGTCAATAACATAATTGATTGGGTAGTGGACACTAGGGCTACTAGACACATTTGCTCAAGCAAGGAGTTATTTCTTAATTATGAGGAAGTAACAAATGAAGAGAATGTTTATTTGGGAGACTCTGGAACTGCAAGAGTTGCTGAAAGCCTGAAAAGGGAAAGGTACTTCTGAAATTTACTCCTGGTAAGTCATTAGCCTTGTACTCTATTCTTCATGTTCCTAACATGTGTAGAAATTTAGTGTCTGGTTCTTGCTCAATAAGGCAGGCCTAAAACTTGTTTTTGAATCTAATAAGAGTGTCCTTAGTCAAAATGGTGATTTAGTGGGCAAGGGATTTTGTCATAAAGGCTTATTTGTGCTTGAAACTGATTGTGAGAACATGAATATATCTAGTAACTCTTCTGCTTATATGGTTGAGTCTTTGGATCTTTGGCATGGTAGGCTAGGGCATGTGAATGTTGCAACCATCAAGAGAATGAAACAAATGGTCCTAATTCCAAACTTAACTAATTCAGAGCATTCAAAATGTGAAATATGTGTAAAAGCAAAACATTTCAAAAAACCTTTCAAAACTGTTAAAAGGAGCTCTGAACTTTTAGAATTCACTCATGGTGACTTAGGAGACTTCAAAAATTTTATGAGTAGAGGAGTTAAAAAATATTATATGACATTTATAGATGACAACTCTAGATATACAAGAGTATAACTTTTAAGTAGTAAAGATGAAGCTGAAAACATGTTCATAAAATTTAAGACAGAAGTTGAAATTCAGAAAAATAAGAAAATTTGAAGGCTTAGGTCTGAGAAGAATATGGTTCGGCTTTGCTTAAAAAATTTTGTGAAGAAAATGGTATTGTTCATAAAGTCACTGCATCCCGTACACCTAAACAAAATGGAATAGCTGAGAGGAAAAATAGAGCCCTAAAAGATATGATGAATGCCATGCTCATTAGCTTTGGTCTTCCTTCCAACATGTGAGGGGAGGCTATCCTTTCTGCATGTCATGTATTAAACAGAGTCCCATTATTTTACCATATCACTTTACAAAACACCCAATATCAGTGGTTTTATTTTAGCATTTAACATAATAAAATAATATATTTACTACAATAAATAACAACTATCACCACCAACACAATAAAATAATACAACTTTTAATAAATATATATATATATATATATATATATATATATATATATATATTTTTACTATCTTAGCTACAATGCACAACTAAAGATAGTTGTGCACACAGCCAAATTTTTTGGCTTTCCCTCCACCATTGCATAATGCTTTTTAGTATTGATAGTGCTAAAATAGCAACATGGCCGGCTTTTTAGCACCACGAATACTAATACTCTTAGGTGATGGAGTGAATAACACATACAATATTGGAGACAACATAAGCTCTACTTTGGACAACAGGTTGAAATGGGACAAAAAATGGTAATGGTTAATAACAACCGTTTCAAATTAATTAATTCCCCTCAATATTATGTGAGAGAAGGATGTACATATTTATTGTAAATTCCAAAATATTCTATAATTACCTTAATTATGTACCCAAGACCAATTAAGCAAAAATAATGAACCCTAGAGAGTTTACCCCAAATTTTATAAGAAAACAAGGAGCAAGTCTTAAATTTTGAAGTGAATTATCCTTAAAAGACGGTTAAAATTCTTATATCCTTCAATATCTCTAATTCAGTGATATTGAGAGAGACTGGGGCAAACTTACCCACACTTTTTGCAAGGAAAAAAAAAAAATCCTATATATGTATATGATTCTTTATCATATAGAAAGAAATTAAAATCCAATTGAATCTGCCAAAATTGGACTTTTGGCATCCATTATATGAACAAGGATCGGAAGACAACGATTTTGAACAACGAATTTAAATTTTAACTCAGAATGTAAAAATTGACAACTTTCAAAACCACAACCAAAAAAAAAAACAGAGAGAGAAATGAATAACAAGCAATATTGTTATACCAAAAGTGTGTATGAATTCACATCCAAATCTTCGGATATGAAATCTTGTTTCTAGAAATTAATGGCTAAATTAATTGATCGTTATAGCTACTAGGCTACAACATCCAATGTTGTTGCACCTCATGCAAGAATGTTTATCATCATTAGCAGATGCTAGATAGTAACGAAAGTTAAAAAGTAAATAAACTTGGGGACACTTCCCTTAAATCTACCAACAAAAACAAAAGTTAAAAAAAATAAAAATAAAAACAGCTGATTTTCAGTTTTTGAGAACAAATTGGATTTTTAAGGACCCATTGCAATGACCGATGGCTTAGTTTGGACTTTCTGCCTCAGAAACAAAAGGGTAAATTAATTGATCATCATAGCTACAACATCCAATTTTTTTGCAGCTGATGTCGAATTGTTTATCATCATCAGCAGATAGTTTACAAATTAATTTACACGACATTATAACGTAGGAAACTTAAATCTACAAACAAAAACAAAAGAGAAGGAGAAACACTTTCTGAAAGAATAAAAAAAATTCTAGGGATTGGGTAAATGAAAGAGAAGACCCAGAAGAGGCTAACATAGCTCTAAAAAATATCTCTTTATCTCCCCGTTAGGTCTCATACATGAAGAGTAAGTCAGTATTTCTTATATACTACATATTACAATAAACTTTCTGTACAAGATACTAAAATTACGTTTTATAATTATAGAATAAAAGAAGAATTGCAGGAACCAGTTATTTAGTGTATAGCTAGACTTTCCAAGAATGACAATATCTTTTGCTTATTTGGTGCTCCTAGAATCATAATAAGTTATTTCCTCAACTTATTTGACTTTGTTAGAATTATGAATTTATGATGAGTAATTTCCTTGACTGGTTTGATCACACTATTACAAGCGAACAACATTCAATGTTGGAGTTCATGCTTGTAACATGCAGATTGTCAGGAAACTTTACAAAACCAATAACGTAACATTAAACTTTAAATTTCCTCCTAAGTCGAAACAACTCCGTTTCTGGGTCTATGACTTTTTTATTAGGTTCAAAATTGTAAATATTTTTATGCAAGATATTCACAGATTGCACCAAGACTTCGATTTTGAAATAAATATAATTTCCCTTTTTTTTTTTTTTTGTTAATTGGGATTATTTACCCATTCGATTGCTCTACTCATCTAAAAGGGCATAGATAAAATTCATCACATATAGTTAAAAAAAAAAAAAAAAAAAAAAAAAAAAAAAAAAAAAAAAAAAAAAAAAAAAAGAGAGAGAGAGAGGGAGACAAGGATTAAAAAGAGAAATAATAAAAAGGGATACTAATAAAATAGATTCATGCCATATACATAAGACAATAGTCAATAGCCAACAATTCAAGTACTTTGTCCAAAGAGTGCAAAACAAGCATTACCATAAGTAGTCCTCACATATCCCAAAAAGCCAAAACAGAAATAAAATTGTTAACAATAAGCCCTAAATGAAACCCAGCAGAAATTGATCAATACTACTCTTCACCTATTGCTGGAATAAACATCCTCAGAACACCATTTTTCACATCAGTTTTGATGTCCCCAATCTTTTTCACATCAAAGGGTCCAAATCTACCTTTATAGGTCCTACCACTCTCCTCGTGATTAGACTCCTTCCCAGCTTCACCAGAGAACAAAACATGACCATTTTCCACGCCAACACTCACCTTGTCCTTAGTGACTCCAGCCATGTCCACCCACACAAAAAAACCATCCTTCACCTCTTTTGCTCCATATGATTCTTTGGGCCCTCTGGTTTGGAATGGGTGACACGCTGCACGTAAACGTCCTGGCTTATCCGGACCCAGAGAAACGCAAAAATTATTATTATTAAAGCTCAAAATAACAAATGAAACCCAACACGTACACACACAAACACAAAAGAACTAAATTTGGAGACACCTTCAGCAAAATCTTCATCCGATTGAGGCATGGAAGTGTCCACATGATGAGGACCATGAGTGCAGCAAGTATTATTGTTCTTCATATTCTTCAATTTCTTCTATTAAACAAGTAATATAATTATATTTACTAACACAATATTGCTAATAAACTAAACATAAACTCGTAAAAATGAATGGAACACTCAGTTTTTATCTAATAAAATGATATTGACCTTAGACATTGTCATCCTCAGCACACCGTTGCTGATACTGCCATGAAGTTTTTTGACTCTACAACAACCACAACGCAGTCCAATAAAACCTCCGTACTCCCTTTCCTGGTCATCGTGCCCCCATTCTTTGGGAGCTAAGCCTCCAAAGAACACGTTGTTGTCAGCATCGAGAGAGTAGTGCATGTTTTCTTTGGGGACACCTGGCATATCTACCCGCATGTATAGTTTATCATGATTTGCCAGAGCAATGCGTTCCACTGCATCTATTGGTCCACTCCTCTGAAAGGGGTTGTTAGTAGCGTAAAGCCCACCTATTTTAACACACAAGAAATGAAGAAAAAGAAGGAAAATAATGAAAGAGAATGTTAAAAAGCAGCTAATAGAATAAAGAATATGTAAAACCCAAAAGAGGAAGGGAGGTAAAGACCTGAATCAGTGATTCCAAAGTCTGAAAAGTAAGGACCCTCGGGCTTGGGGGGACTCTGGGTTGGAGAAGTTGAACTTGAAGAAGCCATTTTTCAAAAGTTGGAGAGAACAAAGGAGGTGAGGGTTTGAGTAAAAAGGGTTTTGTGGAAAGGAGAGGAAGGGTTTTGCCTTTTGAATATTTTGCTACTAGAGAGGAAGGGTTTTGCGTTGAATGGTTGTGTCTCTTTGTATCTGCTGTAGTACTGTGTCTGCCACACTCACGCACACAAAAAGAGCGTGAGAGAGAGAGGAACGTAGGGGATAAAACGGTCACTGCAAAATTAACATGGGCTAGTCTCTTGTTTGGGAGGAAGAGCATGCATGGTAACGTATCGGATGATGATTGGATGATATTTGTTCTACAAGTACTGTCCTAGGGGAGTTGGACCATGGTCAGAGGATACTGTTCTCATGAGTACCAGTACGGCAGTGCGCATACCAATACCATTCCAAATTTATTTCTGTTTTACACTTTTACGTTCAATATTCGTACTGCTCTTCTATCGCCTTCTGTCATATTCTTAACCACAGTTTGTTTGAAAATTTAGGTATTGTTTGGTAGGCGATTATAAATATATATTTTTAGTTTTTAACTAAAATTACATGTATTCTTATATATTTTTTTAATTACACATATTTTTTTAATTAAATATTTTTTTTTAAATATAAGTACTAAACAAGTCCATAACTGGCCGGTTTAATTTAATGTCTATATAGCTTTCCTTCATCTCATATAAATTCTTCTCACAAATATATATATATATATATATATATATATATATATAAATATTTATATAAATAAAATTGTATCACCAGTCCTGTATTTATATTCTGGACAATTGATAAAGCATCCTATATTTAGAACAAATAAATATAGACCCATGTAATATGGTTTATTTATAATTTTTTTGAGAGTCATTGATTGTTTATAATTGATTTTAAATCTACCGATTACCAGCTGGAAAAATAATTTTAGCGGTGTTCGCCATAATTCTGAGTGGAAATTAACACTATATGGTGATATTTAATTAGTGTTTCAAGGGCAGAACTTAAGGGTTTTATTTATTTATTTTTTTTCCTGATAAAAAAAGATAGGAGAAGGTGACTAGAGAGTTACAGTATTTTTAGTACTCTCTTAAATACCAAAAAGAATTTTTTATTATTTTTTAGTGTGAGAGCCCCAAGAAAAAAGATTACATGAAATAAGTCCATTAAATTATTGGGTGCAAAGATGTAAAAAGGCTATAGAGAGATAATTGTTTTAAAATTTACTTTAATAATCAAAATTATCAATTAAGGTTAAAAATAGAGCTTATCAAAATTTATAACTTAAGTGTATATACCTGTGTGAGAGCCTAATTGCTAATAAAGCGTAAAAATTTGATGAGATTTATGTACGTTTTTACCATTGCGAGCAAGCTTGGCTCCAATAGAGAAAGAGAAGGAAAGTAAGCTTTTACCATTACCTGTACTAGATAAGTTCTCAGCCTCTTATAGGATTGAAGAATGAAACCTGTCTTCATATTCTCCTTTCCCTTCAATTTCGTAATAATTTGAAAAAGCAAAATTATCACATTCAATAGTTAGCATATAGAATTGTAATGTACCTTACATCCTTTAATTTTCTCATAAGGGGGCGGGGGTTATGAAAATTAAATTAATTAGAATATCACCAATATCTAAGGAAGTAGTATTATTTTATGATAGAGTAAAGCAGACAAATAACTAACCCTATGTTTGGATGAAAGCCTTCACCTTCCTCTATCCTCTCCTTATTTTTCATCTCTCACCATTCCAAACATTCCTAGGTGAAATTCTATAAACAAAAGAAGATAGATTAACTACAATCTCGCTATTGTGGCCGGAAGAAAACCATCTATAAGTTAAAATGTGTTAAGCAATTCTATAGGCACAAACTATTTTATAACATTTTTACAAATTGTTAATGTGACTAATTTTTATTGGTTCTCATCTAAACTCATCATTAGTATCACATTTTTACTTACCAATAACCACCCACTATATCTGCAATTTGTAAAATAGTTTGTGATTTTAGTATTTTCCTAAAATGTTATACAAAATAGAGTTTTTCCTTTAAGATAATTAATTTGTGTTGTGCACTGCATTCCATTTAAAAAAGAGGTTAAGAAATATGGAGTGACAAGCTTTAAGAAAAGCTCAAGTTTACAGTGGATTGGAATTTAACTATTTTCCAAATGATTAAACTTTTCTTTTTATTCTTGAAATAATTAAAACCAATCACTTAAAAAACCTTCATCAAAACCACTAGTTATCAGTGCTATCGAAAGTTAAGACAAGGACCATATATAAAATAAGAATATATTGTGAAACAAATCAATGGGAAGGCTTAAGACTACATTTTCGATTTAAATAAAATCAACTATACTAGACAAAGAAGAGCTGAGTCAAACAAGAACTGCAAACTGACTTGATTTAGGACAGTTATTAGCCTTTTATTAGGAGTCTGATGACTCTGATCATCTGCTGCCTTTTCTAAGTTTCTCTATTTCTTTTCTTTTCTTCTTTTTAAAAAGTGTCCAACTTTAGGGTTCACGTGATACGTACTATGTCTATATATGTACAAGGCATTTCCTCTTTCACCACTGTTTTCGCAGTTGGTACGAAATGAAAACAAATGGACCTATCCAGAAACAAAATGGAAATATTCTATTATCTTTTTCATTTCCTTAACCCGATACTATATTGGTTTTTTTTTTCCCCAATTCCTGGCAACCTGACCTGATAGGCTGATACTCTACACTTTTGTCATAAATATTTTCTTTTGTTTACAATCTTTTTTTTTTTTTTTTGATGAAAGACGAATTCAATAAAAAAAAGAACTAAGATATTACAAGAGGGGCAGGACACAGCCTGTTCACATAGCCTCCATTACAATCATTCTCAAAGGCGTTTAAGACGTCCACAGGCGGACTAGAAAAAGCAATACAATCAGCTTCTTGGCTATGACTCATCCTAGCTAACATGTCAGCAACTCGATTACCTTCACGATAGCAATGGTGAAATTGGATCTGACTAAAACGGGTGCTAAGCATTCTACAGTCATCCAAAATAGGAGATATAACATTATTCACATACTGGGCATTGCTGAAAACATCCACAACAGCTCTAGCATCAAGTTCAACAATGAGTGATGCTATGTTAAGATTGCAACACATAATAAGACCCTCCCTTAAGCCCCACATTTCAGCCATAAAACTGTTTGTGATTCCTATGCGTTTGGTGAAGCCCGATATCCAATTTCCACCATCATCCCTTATCACTCCTCCACAACCAGCCACTCCCATACTGCCTATCACCGATCCATCTGTGTTTAGTTTCATCCACCCATTAGGAGGCTTTTCCCATTTAATCCTTTTAACACACCTTTGCGTCATCACTCTAGGGGAGGCAATACAGTGCAAAAATTCATATGATTGCTTCAATACTTCTATGTGGAGCTGCTGGTTCAGCCTTTTTCTTTGAAACACAAAGTTATTCCTGCTCTTCCAAATATTCCACACAGTGAAGAGGAATAAAATTTCCCACGGAGGCTTCAAAGTAACTGATGTGCTTCTTTTATTTCCATTCCTACTAAGCCAATCCAGCAGCTCGCTATTCCAAAACACTTGATCAACTTCTAGCCTTCCCAAACAATTCCACACCGCTTTAGCCCAAGGACAGTCACGTAGAGCATGTAAGATTGATTCCTCCGCTTCTTGACAGATAGGACACACAGCTTCTGCACACACACCTCTCCTCATCAGGTAGCTCCTAACCCCAATACTATTGTGAGCACACATCCAAATAAAAGTTTTGATTCTTGGAAGAGTGTTTGCTTTCCAAACCCAGCTAGCACTAAATTTTGGAACCTCTTCATGCCCCATAGCAATCCTATAGGCACTTTTCAAGTTGAACGTACCTTGAGGAGAGTCAGCCCATGTAATTTTATCACAACCTCTACTTGTCATCGCAATAGGAGTGGCTTTTATCAGCATTTGGATGTCCAAAGGAAGCTCAACCGAAAAACCATTCCAATCCCAACCCGTATCTTTCATGAAATCCTTTACTTCCAACTTATTTGCTTCCCGAGATAAAGGACCTTGAATTAGACTTCGAAGGGGGCCCTTGTTCAACCAGCAACTATACCACAAGTTTAACTTACTTTCCCTACCAACTGACCACCTGCTGCCCTTCTCAAAAGTTCCCATTCCTTTCTTCATTGCTGCCCAAATTGAAGAGCAAGGAAGGCTGGTGGGATTAGTAGCATTCAATCTTCTACCCGAACGGTATTTCTTTCTCAACACTTGCACCCAAGGCACATCTCCCTCAGTGTGGAACCTCCAATTAAGTTTTGCTAGAAGTGCAAGATTCCTTCCCTTAGCCGTTTGCAGACCAAGCCCCCCTTCTTCCTTCAATTTTGTAACCTTATGCCAGCCAATCCAATGAATTTTCTTTAAAGACTCCGAAGACCCCCAAAGAAAGTTACGGTTTACTCTATCTATCCCATCCAAGATTCTACCAGGAAGATAGGAGCACTGCATAACGTAAGCTGGAATAGTTGCCGAAGACGCTTGAATAAGAACTTGGCGGCCAGCCAAGGATAACATGCTTGCTTTCCACCCCGATAATTTCTGCTTCACTCTGTCAAGAACAAAATTAAAATCCTGAGAAGACGAACCAGGATGCTTCAAAGGAATACCCAAATATCTACCAAGTGAAGGAGTGGATGTAAACCCAAGAATATCACTTAAAGATTCCCTCGTGTCCCTATCCACATTTGGAGAGAAGTAAACTCTCGACTTCGCTTCACTTACAGTTTGCCCCGATAAACTACAGAAGTTGTCAAGCACATCTCTAATTGCTAAGCAATTGATGTAGTCCGCTTTTGCGAATAGTAAGAGGTCATCCGCAAAAAACAAATGGGAAAAAGCCGGACCACTTTGGGAAACCTTGACTGGCTGCCACAACTTAGCATTACACTTCTCTTCTATTAGCTGCCCAAGAAAGTCCATGCATAAAATGAACAAATAAGGGGATAACGGGTCCCCTTGCCTAATCCCTCTAGATGGGTAAATAGGATCAAGAGTTTCTCCATTAAATAATATTGAGGTTGACACAGTGGAAATACAGCTCATAATGATGTCCCTAAGATCAGTTGGGAAGTTTGCTCTAACAAGCATTTCTCTAACAAAACTCCACTCAATCTTGTCGTAAGCCTTCTCCAAATCAATTTTTATGGCTATGTACCCAACTTTCCCCTTTTTTTTGCTTAAGGAGTGGATTAGCTCTTGAGCAACGATCACATTATCGATACCCTTTCTGCCTGGCACAAAAGCCGTTTGAAGAGGAGAAATCAGCTTGCCCAAATAAGGTCTTAATCTGGCCACAATGATCTTTGTCAACACTTTATACACAGTATTACACAAGCTTATGGGCCTATAATTCCCTAGCGTCTCAGGACCTTGAATTTTTGGAATTAGAGCAATGTGGGTACTATTAAGATAGGCAGGAACTCTCTTTTCCGAAAAAATCAACTTTATTTCCTCCATCACTGACCTTCCCACCACCAGCCAAAATCTCTGGAAGAATCCTGCATGCAGCCCGTCCGGACCAGGGGCTTTAAAAGGTTTTAGAGACCATAAGGCTACCTTAATTTCCTCCTCCGTGACCCCCCCACTAATACTTTGCTTCTCTTCCTCTGAAAGTCTTGGCTGCCACTGGTAACTAGTGTCGTATGTGATAGGGACACTAACTAAAGAAGTCGCATAAATACCAGCAAACCCATTCCTTATACACTCCTTAACTGCACTTTCCTCAAAAATCCACTCCCCACAAGCATCTTTAATTGACAAGATTTGATTTCTTTTCCTCCTGACCAGAGTTGAAACATGATAAAAGGAGGTATTTCTATCTCCCTGAATCATCCAGTTGACTCGAGATTTTAACGCCCACAACTCCTCCTCCTGGCTAAGCACACTATCCAACTCCTTCAACAGATCATTTTCAAGATTGCAAAGAAAATCAGACGGCCTAATAGCAATTGATCTCTGGATGCCATTAAGCCTAGCCATAATATTATTTTTCCGAGTGAAGATGTTACCAAATTGATTCTTGTTCCACACCTTGGCCTCCTTAGTAAAGTTGTCAATGGCATCTACAAGCCTTGGACTATGCCTCCAAGCTTGAGACACAACCTTAGGAAAAGAGATATCAGACAACCAACAGGACTGAAATTTAAAAGGTCTTTCTCTTCTGGTAGTAACCCTTGGCTGCATCTCCAAAAGAACGGGGCAGTGATCTGAATGGCATCTTGTGAAGTGAACCACCTTGGCTTCCGGAAACAGAACACACCAGCTAGGATTTACAAAAAACCTATCTATCCTTTCTTGAATTAGAGCTATCACTTCTCTTCTATTAGACCAGGTGTACCGGGGGCCAGAAAACCCAATATCGATCATATTACATTTATCTAAGCATTCTTTGAACAATAAAGACCTACTAACACTAACCGCTCTCCCCCCAAATTTATCCTCCTCCACAAGAGGCTCATTGAAATCCCCTGCTATCACCTAAGGCATGTTTTGAATCTCAGCAACTCTCATAAGATTATTCCATAAAATCTGCCTCTCATTACTCCTAGGACTAGCATATATAGCAGAAAATAACCAACTAGAATTCAAGGGACGTACCTTAACCACAATGTGGATCTCCTGCTCAGTGTTAGCTAAGGAAGAGACCTCCACCTTATCTGCATTCCAAAGAACCCATAATCCGCCAGAATACCCAATAGTATCAGTGTGAATAGCACCATCAAAAGGGAGTTTGTCAGTTATCTCCCTTGCTCTTTCCCCACCAACTCTGGTTTCCATCACTACAAGGATTGCTGGATCATGGTTCCGGACCAAATCTCTAACATGCTTCTGAAAGGATGGCTTTCGCGCACCTCGACAATTCCACACTATAATATTCATAAGGACAATGTGGTTTGGGACGGGACAGATAAAATCAACAAGGAGCATCATCTCCGTCTCCTCCCTCAAGCTCCATCCGATCCTTTGGCTCATCTCCCATAATATTTGTTGAACCCTTACCCTCACAAAAATCAGCTCCTCCATTAATGTCAACGCAGCCACCAACACTTCCCACAGCTGCTTTCTCACAATTCCCCGAACTGTGATGGATAATAGAAGCCATCTTACCTTCATACCCATCATCGTCGTCGGGCTCCTGCACTTCCATGCTCTCCTCGTGTTGATGTTGTGAAACCCCATGATGTGCTTTCGAATTGCTCAGATCCCCAATCTCTCCAGAGCCACCACGGCTGCACCCCTCAAACTGATAACCACCCTCTTCCCAGCTAGCATTACCGAACTGGAAATTGAAGTCCACGCTAGAGCTTGTTTCTCCACCACTAGGCTTATTTGGAGTAAGGGCTTGCACAGGACGGTATCTTAGCTGCACAGAGGAAGAGTTCTGAGCTCTAACTTTCCCATCGCCACTCTTGATTTGGGATTGAGAATCCCTAAGGCGAGCCAAAGCTTTTTTTCCTTTCACTGAAGAGTGTCGAGCAGGCTTAGAAGAGCACTTATCCGGATTGAGCCCATTATCCACCTTAACAACTTCATTTGGGCTTACACTTTGGTTTGAAGGGGGCTGGGCCCGTCCAACGGGCTTTTTACTAATGCTTTGGATGGCATTAATTATCTGGGCTTTTTCTACTACCCTTAATGGAGACAGCTTCCTTTTGGCCTCCCTTAATTGCCCAAAATCAGCAGCCCCTCTTCCCCTGGCATCCAGCTCATACTTACCAATGCCTTTTAACTCTTGTGCAATTTGCTGTCCCACGGGAGCCCCACCAGTACTGTGTGCTCTTGTCCCATTTTTTTTACGTGCCACTACCACCCACGGACCATAAGAGGTGTCCTGCTCCTGCACATCCTTTGGCACATCCGACTGGACCAATTCGGGCCCCACTTCCACATTTGTCTTACGCTGCTCACGCTCCTTGCATGTAACCTCGTCGTCCTTTCCATCCATTCCCATGTCCGCTTCCCTCATCGATGCACTTTGCCGGATAGAATATGGGCAAGCTTCCCGCCGGTGACCCAACCTCCCACATCCAAAACATAACTTCTGAATGCCCTCATAAGTAACTGGTTGCTCAGCTTTCCCAAGAAGAATAGCCGTTACCAAAGGTTTCTCAACATCTATTTGAATGCATAATCTGGCAAACCTTCCTCTAGTCTCAGAGGCCGTGAAAGTATCTACCCGTAAAACGTTTCCAATAGCGTTACCAATATGTTGTAATGCCTCAGCATTATAATACTCTATTGGAAGCTCATTAAGCCTCACCCAGACTGCAACTGAGGAAACGTTTGCTGAAGTAGGTCTAAAATCCGGTTCCCATGGCCGGAGAGACAAAAAATGTCCACCAATGAACCATGGACCTTTCTTCAGAATGTTTTCAAAGTCCTCCTTTAAGGACAACCTCACCAGAAAAAATCCATTTCCCAAGTTAACACAATCCATTCTTCCCGCTGGTTTCCACAGAGAGAGCAACTTACTTTGGAGAAAATGGAAACCCACTGACTTCCCATAAACCTTAACTATAAGAGCTCTAGCCCATGGACCCCGGATATGTTGCTTAAAATCCTTAGAGAATTTAACAGCAACCAGCCCCTGCCTAAGCGTCTCTACCTCCTCATCCGACTCAACATCATCCTCCATTAGATCCCCAAAGTTGAATGCTTGTATATAGGCACCGGGGATCTCGCCTACAAGTTTCTCTTTGAAAGACATACTCTGATTCCAAGGGCCTAGCCCTTTTACAGGTGATGAAGGGCCCGGTTCACTCCTTTCACTGAATCCTGCATGCTTCACGTCCTTAACTTTCTTCTTGCTTCGCGTTAACTCCTCTTGTTCTTCCCTTGAGAGCGAGAGAGACATTTTCCCTATCTTGGTCTGATTAATGATTTTCTTTTGTTTACAATCATGTTTGTAATTCTCCCTGGTTTTCCTTGAATAAAAATGTCTTTTTCATGTAGAAAAAAAAAAAATCAAATAAACCCAGCAGACACAGCCATTGTGGACTCATCACTTATGTGATGAATATATACTCTTGTATAATATTACTGCATTTTTCTTATAAAAAACAAGGTATAAATATTATCTTTTCATTGCTTTAACTCCAACATGCTACAGGGTTTTATTGAAGAATACATGAGTCTTCTGGGATATATGTGTGTGTATGGTGAACTCTAATTAAGGTCGTAATCCATCATGCAATAATTCCAATTTTTCAAAAACACAATCAATGTGTGAAATAGCACAAAAAGGTAGCATTTCAAAAACCATAAGAGAAATATTGGAATTCATATTCACAGCCTAAAGGATAATATATAATACTAATAATAATAATTTTTTTTGAGAAAGTAATAATAATTATTTAAAAAAAGGTATCAACATTTTTTTTATAATTTGATAATTACAACAATGAAGAAATGAAAATTTTAACTTCATTTATCATTGTACCAGAAAGTGAGGCAATTCCTTCAATGTCTTGCAATCGAACGATATTGAGTTGAAATCCCTCACTCTCCAATTTTTTATAAGCAAAAAACATAATTCCAACATAAAATTCTTTATTATATATATATAGAATCTTTTTTATAATAATTAATTTCATAGTTACAATAAATAAAGAAAGGGAGTTTTTTTTTTTTTTTTGAAAGGAAAGAAAGGGAGATTTGAATTCTAGTTTCCATTGAAATTTAGCAAAATTAAGTCGAATATACCTAAATTATTATTTTTATAGCCCATGTACCTAAATTACTAGAGTAATGCTAGAAATATAAACTTTTTTACAAACAAATTTACAAAATGTTAATGTGATAAGTGGTTATTGGTAAATAAAAAAATGATGTTAATTATGGGTCTAGATAAAAACCAATAATAAGTTGAATACGTCAACAGTTGATTTGTAAAAATATTGTAAATATTTTATAACTGTAGCATTACTCAAATTACTAAAAAACTTCAAATTTAAATTTGGAATTTAATTAATAAAGGCCAACTTTCAAAACCATGATATAAATGAGGAAAAATAAAACAAAAAGCTAGCAATGCTGTAAAAAACATTGTATACGAATTCACACCCAAATCTTCGGATACAAGTTTGCTCCAAGCCTAGCAATATACAATGACCTTGGACGTTCTGCCTCAAATTAACAGGGTGATATGATTGATCATCATAGCTACAAGCCTAAAACATCTAATGTTGCAGCTCATGCATGCCCAAATTTTTATCATCAGCAGTAGATTGTCAAGAAATTTACACAACCTAATAAACTTAAAGGATACTTAAATCTACCAACAAAAACAATAAAGTTGAAAAAAAAAAAAAAAATCTCTCTGATTCTGAGAATGAAATGGATTCTTAAGTAGCCATTACAATGACTGATTATTTAATTTGGACACTCTGTCTAGGTAACAAAAGTGTAAATTAATTGATCATCAAAGCTACAACATCCATTGTTGTTGCAGCTAATTAATGCCCAAATGTTTGTCTTCATTAGCATATATTGTTACGAAACTTAACACAACCTAACAACGTAAGAACCAAATCAAAAAATAAAAATAAATAAATAAAAATAACGTAAGAACACTTAAATCTATCAACAAAAAGAAGAAGAAAAAAAGTAGGGGAAAACACTTTCTGATTTTGTTTTTATATATTTTACTTTCGAAAAGAATAAAATATTCTGGAGAGGGATTCTCAATTTCCTCCAAACCAAAACAATTGCATGCTCCATTTTTGGTTCTATCATCTATGACTTTTTTATTAATTTAAAATTTGTAAATGTTTTTATGCATGATCCACAGACAGAATGCACCAAGATCTTCTATTTTCAAACAGAGATCATTATTGTCCTACTCATCCAAAAGGACAGAGATAAAATTCATCAAATATAGTAAAAGAAATTGAGAGAGAGAGAGAGAGAGAGAGAGAGATAAGGATTAAAAAGAGAAATAATAAAGCCAGGGATACAAAGAAAATAAATTCATATCATATCCATAAGACAATAACCTACAATTCAAATATTTTGTCCAAAGTGCAAAACAAGCATTACTATTTTCAGTATTACTAACATATCCCTAAAGGCCTAAACAGAAAGAAGACAGAAAGAAAGTCATAAACATAAGTCCTAAATGAAAGTGAAACCCACGTAAAATTGATCACTCTGGGCCTATTTCTGGAATCATCATCCTCAAAACACCATTTTTCACCTCAGTCTTGATCTTCCCAATCTTGTTCACATCAAAGGGTCCAAAGCTACCTTGATAGGTCCTGCCACTCTCCTCGTGAACAGACTCCTTCCCAGCTATACCAGAGAACAAAACCCAACCATTTTCCACGCCAACACTCACCTTATCCTTGGTGACTCCAGGCATGTCCACCCACACATAAAAACCATCCTTCACCTCTTTAGCTCCATATGATTCTCTGGGCCCTTTGGTTTGGTATGGGTGTGAGGCTGAATCCAATAGAAAACAAATATATATATATATATATATATATATATTAATAATAAAGGTCAAAAAAAAAAAAAAAAAAAAAACTAAGTAAGAAACAAATTAAACCCCCCAAAATAAATCCACTAAAATTATTTAGAGATACCTATATCTTCATGCAAAAAAATAATGGGAGTGTCCACTGGGGGAGGACCATAAGAGCAACGAGTTACATTCTTCAATATTTTCTGTCAAACAAGTAAATACAAAAATATTTATTACTAACATGTATATTGCTCATGAACTTAAACAAAAGTTAAAGAAAAAAAAGTAAACCTTTGACATTTTCATCCTGAGTACACCGTTGGTGATATTGCCGTGGAGTTTAGCGACCTCACAACAACCACAACGTAGTCCATAAAGACCTCCGAACTCTCTAACTTGGTCATCGTGCTCCCATTCTTTGGGTGCTGAGCCAGTGAAAATGACATTGTTGAAATGGTCGAGAAAGCAGGACATGTTTTGTTTGGGGACACCTGGCATATCTACCCGCATGTATAATTTGTCATTCTTTAGAGCAATGCGTTCCACGGCACCTTTTGGTCCACTCCTCTGAAAGGGGTTGTTCTTACCATAAAGCTCACCTGCTTGTTTTAGCACACAAGAAATGAAAAGAGAATGTTAATTAAGAAGCTGTGCTAAAAGAGAAGTAATTAAAGGACATGTAAAACCCATAAGAGAAAGGAAGGTAAAAACCAGAATCAGTGATTCCAAAGTCAGAAAAGGAAGGACCCTTGGGGTTGGGGGAACATGAAGAAGCCATATTCTCAAAAGGTGAAGAAAACAAAGGAGGTTGTGAGGGTTTATGCAAGAAGGGTTTTGTGTTGAATGAACCGATTGTAAAAAGGAACAAGGGTGTGTGTGGGGTTAATCTACTAGTTTGAGTGTATGGAGCTAGAGAGGGTGAAGGGTAAAGCGGCACATTTATGGATACAACTATACAAGCTATTGGAAAATGCTAGCTGTCCTGTCACCTGTGTGTGTGAGAGAGAGAGAGAGAGATATTTGCGTCCTCCTCAAGAAATATTGGGACTGAGAACTGTCACGGCCAAATTAACATGGCCTTGACTGGATGCTGAGAATGGTAACGTTTCGCTTTTTGATTGGAAGATATCTGTTGTCCAAACTGTCGTGTGTCCTTGGAGTTGGACTCAGGTCATAGCATATATTGCATTTTCATGACTGCGCAGCGCATACTAGCTACTCATTCCAACTTTTTTCTGTGACAGACTGCACATATTTGTAATTTTGTATAGATAATATTATATGATTGATTCTATATTTATATTTTGGATAGTATGGTTATTAATAATTGATTTTAAATCTACCAGTTACCACCTTAAAAAATAGTTTAACCGGTGTTCATCATCACAATCATGGTTGGAAACAATAGTTTTGAATCTTTTTTTTTTTTTGATACAACAGAATGTTCAAACCGAAGAGCTATTCAATTTCTTCCTTCGTTACAGTTGGCATCAAACAGCATCACGCGGCCATAGAAAACGCGGCTCAAAGCCTATAGCCGCGTTTTTGGGGTCTTAAGCTGCGTTTTTCAAACGCAGCTTTAGACCTGTTTTTTTATAGTGTCACTACAATCAATCATGTACAAATTTTGAATTACATGATTGTAGATGTTAGATCAATAATTGATAATAAGAAAGATAGATCAATAGTTGTTACGGGCACAACAGCTGACATATAACATAAACAACTCTCCATTTCAAACCAAATGAAGTGAATCATTTTCTGTACACCATGACCCCACCATTATGAGTTCTCAAGTTGATAGAGAATCGTCATAAATGGATTGTTGATCTTCATGGTATTGCTTATCCACCCAAAAAAAAAAAAAAAAGTTTGACCATATGTATATACTTGCATTTACATCACAACATGACAATATCTTCATTTCATTTATGCATGTTAGACCAACTTGAGGATTAGTAGTTTCATACAGAAAAGTATAAGGTTTTTGGCTTTATAAAAATAAAATTACTTTTATGAGTTCTAGTAAGCCCAATTAGTAAAAAAATTTACTACCAAATAAAAAGTTTAAGATTCCAATCCTATCTAAACCAAAAACCATAAATTAAAATTTTATTATTTTAAAAAATAATAAACTAAAATTACTTCTATGTTTGTGTTACAAAAATAACGATCATGAGAGCCAAGGCAAACATTACATGATATGTGTCCATTAAATTGTTGGTTGCACAAATGTAAAGAGGATAAAGAAAATAATCTTATATTATTTAAAATTCACATTAATAATTGAAATTAGCAATTAAGGTTACTCAAAAACACTTATGACACTAAAATTTGTCTTATTAAACAGGTTATCCAATTTTTAAATTAGTTTATTTTGCATCAATAAATATTAGTACGCCAAAAAAAACCCTCATTTATCATTTGAGTATATAAATATTATGTCAATGGTTTTATAGTTGAATTGACATCTCCCTTAACTCACTTGAGAGAGTGCATATGATACCATCCCCATCCAGATTCATAAGGGCATAAGGCATTGGTTTTTAAAGTGATAGAAGAGTTATAATGGTCACACTCAAGTAGAGAAGTCAGTGTAGTTTGGACTAATGATCCACTTCCTTTAATTGTTCTAAATTTTTCTTCCTATTTTTTGGGGTTTTCTGCCTCAATGGATGTTTTGATTGATTTCTCCAAAACATTTAGAGGTTCAAAATTTTCTCTTATGTATTCTTTCGCCTTATTTGCTACATCTAGATTAGCCGTTTACCTTTATTTTTAATAAGTAAGCTTGGCCTCAATGGAGGGGGAGGAGGAAAATAGCCTTTTACCATTAGCACTAGAAAAGCTCTTAAAAGCGTATACTTAGGACTAGTCTGATCTTACCTTTGGATTTTCTAACTGTCAAGAGTTGTCGTCCATAGGATTAAAAAAAGGAAGCCTGTCTTCATATTCCCCTTTCCCTTCAACTTTAGTAATGATGTGCAAATGCTAAACTACCACATTCAACAGTTAGAATCATAACCTACATATAGCAATGTAATGTACAATTACATCCTTTAATTTTCTCAAAAGTAGGGGTGTGTGGAGTTATGAAAATAAAATGAGAATATCAACTAAATCTCAGGAAATAGTATTACTTTGTAAAGTAAAGCGGACTAATTAAATGACTAACCCTATGTCTGGATGAAGGCTGATCAGCTTTTTCTATCTTCTCCTTATCTTTCATCTCTCTCTATTCCAAACATACTCTAGCTAGGTGAATTCTATAATTGAAAGGAGCTACGTTAGCTTGCCATCAACTACAAGCAGGCTATTGTGTCCAGAAGCAAACCATATATAAGCTTAAATGTTCTACAAGATAATTTGTGGAACATTGCATTCCATTTAAAAAAGAGGTTAGGAAATATTGAATGACAAACTTCCAATAAAGCTCAAGTTTAAATTGGATTGGAATTTTTCCAGCTGCTTAAACTTTTCTTTTTAATGCTATAAATTATTAGAACCAATCACTTAAAAAACTGCATCAAACTGCTAGTTATCAGTTCTATCGAAAAGTTTATACAAGGGCCATAAAATCAGAATATTGTGAAACAAATTAATAGGAGGGTAATTGAAACAACATTTCAAATTTTAATAAAATCAACTCTACTAGAATAACCTTATTATGATTAGAAGGATTCTGCTGGATTTGTATTTTTTGCTACTTGTAGGAAAAAAGAAAATGAAGCCTCGTATGCTCTCTAGGGAAGAAGAAGCAGAGTTAGCCAGGAGTAACAAAAAGGTGAAAGACAGCCATCATGCCGAGTTTAACGAGGGTCCCAACGACGGCTATCCTCCGCAAAACAATTTCAACCATTGGAACCAGTCTAATGCGTCTTTCAGGGACAAGCTCGTGGGTGAAATCCCTGGAGCGTTTGCCCATGCTTTTGACTTCACGGACCATATGGACGCTGTAAGTGACTCGGAAAATGAAGACGAGGATATCAATAAACTCCGCGTAGGTCTGGTAGCCATCAAGCTATCGAAAGACACCAAGAAGCGCTTACGAGAGCGTTGGTGTAAAGCCGTCATTGTTAAGCTGGTGGAGCGTTCGGTCAGTTTCGCCTACATGCAGAGTAAGTTGAATCATATCTGGAAACCTGAGGGTAGAATGGACGTCGTGGATCTTAGCCACGGATTTTTCCTGGTTCGTTTCTTCTCCAAGGAAGATTTAAACTCTGTTCTAAGACGAGGACCATGGTTTTTGGGGGATCACTTCCTCTTCATTAGGCCATGGGAACCATTCTTCAAGCCTTCCACAGCGAACATTTCTCTGGTTGCCATGTGGATTCGCCTCTACAAGCTGCCCATTGAACTTTATGAGACGGAAATCCTAAGAGAGATCAGCGAATCCATTGGGAAGGTCCTTAGGATAGATACGCATACTGCCATGGAAGCTAAGGGTAAGTATGCGAGGATGTGTATTCAGATTGATATCAACAAGCCCTTGATCGATACCATTCTCATCGGGCGGTTCGAACAGGCCGTGAACTATGAAGGAATTCAGAAGCTCTATTTTTCCTGTGGAAGGGTGGGTCACTTGAAGGAAGCTTGCCCATACACAGTCCGTAAGAACAAGGTTTCGGTGGACACGACGGCGGCTTCTCCGGTTAAGAACGATGGGTCATGCAATGGGCATGAGGAATGTCATACTGAATTGCCCAGTACCTTAACTGACAAAGCCACGTCGGGTACGAGTGTAGTGGAGGAGGCCTCTTGTCAGTACGGTCCCTGGATGGTTGTTACCAGGAAAAAAGGAGCTGCAAGGGGAAAAAAACAAAATCCCAGTCTGGTAGGGACCACCAAACCAGATGGGAAGTTTGCTAACCAATTCCCATCCAAAAACATACGGGTTGAGCAAACAAAGGTGGGCTTCAATATGAAGCATGTGGCAGCGAGCAACTCGTCGATGGGCTTTGGCCCACACCTGAATTCAGACACTGAAGGTAAGCCCAATGACGCTTTTGTTGGTAAGTCAGAACCTCTACCCGAGTTAGCTTTAAACATAAAGAAAAATTCTCACTCAGTGAGAGGCAAAAAGAAAATTGCTAGAAACTCTCCTTCTGGTATTCTCCCTGGGTGCGTCGTCAAAAACCCATTCCAAGGCTTGTCGTCTAAACTTACTTCCCTATCTGCTAGTGCCTCTAAAAATGCTAACCATGGGTCTGAGGCTTCCCCTTGTGACTCCTTCATGTTCACGGCCACCATTGATGACGGTGTAGGCACCATTAGTGATTGGGAAGGCGAGAAAAAATTCTCAGGCGAGCAAAGTCGAGATCAAAGCAGGGGCCATGTGCACGACAAGGTGGTTCGTCCTGAAGGTGAAGGAAGCTTGGGATTTGAAGCTGGGGGTGTGGGAAATTCAGCTGGCTTGCATTCCAAGAATGGGTCGAGTGATGAAATTGGTGAAGAGGACAGAGTGGTCTCTGAGGAAGGGGGTGATGCAAAATCATCCTTTTGAAGAGTACTCTATAACCGTCCATTCCCCCATAATGAAGATCATTATTTGGAATAGCAGGGGCGCTCTGAAGCCCAATTTTCAGAGTCATATACATGATCTGGTTCAAAACCATGATCCTGCCATTATGGTAATCATGGAGACTAAGCTTGGCGCTGTTAGAGCCAAAGAGATTACAAACAGGCTCCCGTTTGATGGGGCTATCCACACTGAAACAATAAGGTACGCTGGAGGACTTTGGCTTTTGTGGAATTCGGACAGAGTGGAAGTGGAAGTGGAAGCATTAGCCAACACGGAGCAGGAAATTCATGTCGAAGTTAAGGTACGCCCTTCTAATCTTACCTGGATTTTTTCCGCAATTTATGCTAGTCCGAGGAGTGAGGAAAGGCATATATTATGGGATAATCTATCTAAAGTGGCTGAGCTTCATAATAAACCCTGGGTTATGACTGGTGATTTTAATGAACCTTTAATTGAGAAGGATAAGTATGGGGGCAGAGGAGTTCATGTTAATCGCTCGTTAGCTTTTAAGGACTGTTTTGATTCTTGTAACATGGTTGATATGGGGTTCTCGGGGCCGAGATACACGTGGTCAAACAAAAGAGAGCTTAATAATCTTATTCTTGAGAGAATCGATAGATTTTTTATGAACCGGATTGGTGTCTGCTTTTTCCTTATGCAAAAGTCATGCACCTTCCTAGATGTCACTCAGACCATTGCCCGGTCCTTATGGAGTCTCTTCCCAATAGGGCCATTCATCTTACTAGACCGTTTAAATTCCAAGAATTCTGGCTCTCTGATATCACCTTTCCTAGTGTGGTGTCTCGGGCCTGGAACGAGGGCAGAGATTTGGCAGAATGTATCAACACTTTTTCCAGGGATGCGTCAGTGTGGAATAAAACTCATTTTGGCAATGTTCACCATAAGAAAAAGAGAGTTATTGCTACACTTTACGGGGTTTAGAAAGCGCTGGCTGCCCACCCGAACAATGATCTCATTACTTTAGAAAAGCAACTCCACCAGGATCTTGAGCTTCTTCTTGATCAGGAGCGTGATCTGTGGGCCCTAAAATCCAGAATCAACTGGATGATTCAGGGCGATCGTAACACTTCCTTCTATCACGTTTCTATTATTGTAAGAAGGAAGAGAAATCACATTGTAGCAGTCATGGATGATTTGGGGATTTGGTTGACGGAGGAAAGGGAGGTGATGGAACATTTTAGAAGAGGGTTTATCAAGTTGTATACCACCTCTCATGAAAGTGGTCACCGGGTCTCAAATTTGAGGTACCAGTGGCGTGCTCAACTTACTGATGAGGTGAAGTCATCCCTTGAAAAGAGGGTTAGCATTGATGAGATTAAGCATGCTCTATGGTCTATGAAACCTTATAAGGCACCAGGAGATGGCCTTCATACGGGGTTCTTCCAACGTTTTTGGCTTACTGTGGGTGACTCAGTCAAGGATGAAGTGCTGAAAGCCTTTACTTAAAGGAAAATCCCTGATTATCTCAACAAAACCCATATTGTTCTTATCCCTAAAATGCAAGGTCCTGAAACTATTGCCAACTATAGACCAATCAGCTTGTGCAACTTGGTCTATAAATCATCACTAAAATTATTGTGGCTCGGATCAGGCCTCATCTGGAGAGATTAATATCACCTCTTCAAGCTGCGTTTGTTTCGGGGAGGAGAGGGGTGGATAATTTTATCATTGTCCAAGAGTTAGTCCATTCTATTGGTAGAACCAAAGGGAAAAATGGCCTTATGGCCATCAAGATTGATCTTGAAAAAGCTTATGACAAGATTGAATGGAGCTTCATCCGAGAAATGCTTCTTAACTTAAACTTCCCTTGTAGTTTGATTGATTTAATTATGAGTTGCCTCTCTTCAGTCTCTTCCTCCCTTCTCTTTAATGGGGGCTGCCTGGAGCCTTTTCAGCCTTTGAGAGGCATTAGGCAAGGGGATCCCCTCTCCCCTTACCTTTTTATCATCTGCATGGAGTATTTAAGCCATTTGATAGAGCTGAAATGTGCGGATAAGAGCTGGAACCCAGTCAAAACCTCTAGAAATGGGCTGGCTTTTTCCCATCTATTCTTCGCGGATGACTTGGTACTGTTTGCTCATGCTAACCCGGAGAACTGCTTAGCTATCAGGGAAGTGCTTAATGATTTTTGTGCTAAATCGGGTCAAACTATAAGTGCAGCGAAGTCCCGGGTTTATTTCTCTCCAAATGTAGACTCGGAGCAAAGAGAAGCTTTGTCCAATATTCTCGGCTTTACCCCAACTTCTAATTTGGGAAAGTATTTGGGCTTTCCGCTTAAGCATCCAAGCAATTGTAGGCAAGACTTCTCCTTTGTCCTAGATAGAGTTAAGAAAAAACTCGCGGGTTGGAAAGCAAACCTTTTATCCATGGCGGGTAGAATGGTACTCATCCAATCCTCCTCATCCATTATTCCTAATTATGTAATGCAATGTAACTTATTGCCAAGCAAGATCCTAGATGGATTAGACCGGGTGAACAGGAATTTCCTTTGGGGGACCACAGATCAAACCAAGAAAATGCATTGGGTTAATTGGAGCAAAGTCACCAAACCTAAAAATCAAGGAGGATTGAGTCTTCAAACAGCCAAAGGCAGAAATACAGCCCTTTTAGCCAAACTCAACTGGAGGCTGCATACGGAAGGCAATGCTCCTTGGTCTAAAGTCCTAAAGTTGAAGTATTGCACTAGACAACGCATTAATTCCAGAAACGCAGCTAGACTTGCTTGCTCCCCCACATGGAAAGGACTGAGAAAAGGGGAAGAGGTGTTTAAAAAGGGAGTTAAATGGGTGCCCGGCCACAACAGCGAGCTGAATTTCTGGTTTGACTGCTGGTCAGATCTTGGCCCTTTAAGGAATCTCTTACAAGGTCCCTTCCCCCATGAGACTGAAAACCTAAAAGTCAGAGATGTGTGCACTACTAGTGGTTGGGATTGGAGCACTATTCCATTCGAGTTTCCCCCGGAAATTAAGGCCTCTGTCCAGGCTGTTCCTACTCCCATTTTTGAGAGAAATGGGGATAAACTAGCGTGGAAATTCTCCCCTAAAGGGGGTTTTGATGCTAGGAGTACCTACCTCTTAGCTTCGGACTACCAGGACACTATCGCCTTTGATGGCACGTGGATTTGGAAGCTGTCTACCCTTCCAAAAATCCAAATGTTCATGTGAAAGTGTTTACATCAGGCCATAGGTGTGAAAGAGTGTTTGGCAGCAAGAGGCATGCAGTTAAATGGTTCCTGCCCGATGTGTCATAAAGCAAATGAATCCATTCTCCATGCTCTTCGAGACTGCAATGTGGTTAAACCAACATGGCACCATCTTGGGGCTCAAAGCAACAATCCTAACTTCTTCTTGCAGGGAATCAATGAATGGTTAAATTCCAACACAAAGCCAAAGAGGCTGTCCTCTTCGAATCATCCCCCTTGGAATGTTTTGTTTCCATTTGCCATTTGGCTTATTTGGAATCAACGCAACCAAGCGGTCTTTAAAGGCAAAGGAGCAAATCCGCAGTTGGTCAAGAGCATCATCATGCAAGCTACAGAATATGCCTTGTGTATCAGTCGGCCTAAAAGGAACCAAACTATAATGACTAGACAAATCAGATGGGATAAACCAGATACAGGTTGGGTGAAATTAAATACAGATGGGTCGGCTTCTGATCTTTTGAACGCTGCTGGTTGTGGAGGATTGATAAGGGATGATCAAGGAAACTGGATTGGAGGTTTTTCGAGACATATTGGGAACACCAACAGCTTTATAGCTGAGGTTTGGGCGCTGCGAGATGGCCTTCAACTCTGCCACCAGTTGAATCTTCATTCTGTCACTGTTGAATTGGATGCTAGTGCAGTAGTTGATGCTCTCAATAACCCGGCCTTTGCTAACACTATACTCTCCCCTCTTTTTGACGATTGTAAACATCTGATTGCTCTCTTTCCTCAGTGCCATATTAGACATATCTTTCGAGAAGCCAACTCGTGCGCGGACAAGCTGTCTAGATTAGGCCTTCTTCAATCTGTAAATTTTGTTCTGCTATCTAGTTCGCCTGTGGACTTGATCCCTCTCATTGAGGCAGATAGATGTGGGCTGTATACGGACAAAATAGGCACTAATGTTGCCTCTGCCATTTAGTTTTCCTGTTTAATTGAATTTCAGTTTACCAAAAAAAAAAAGTATTTTTTGCTACTCCTATATATGCATGAAGGAAAGAAAAGAAAGGATCAAAGGGCAAGTATATGGATTCAATCTGGTGTATACTAAAACATCCTTCATGGCCACTATATGGAGATGCAATCTTGCTTGGTGATTTTGAAGTATTAAAGAAACACAGCTATTTAATCTTTTGAGACCATCCAATGATTAAGGCTCTATTGCATTTTCGTTTTCACAAATCGTAATTGAGAATCACAGAGCCCTGTTTCACTGTAGGACATCTAAATTCAACCTCCACATGTCAATTGCAGAACTATTTCTAGCTACAAAAGCATCAGGAGCTTTAGAATCCTCTTCATTCAAGATTCCGAAAGCCTACAAAGACAGCACCAGCCCCAAAATAAGCAGCCTCTTTTATTTAAGACCAAAAATCCATTCACTCCGTAAAGTTGCTTCAACATCTTAAAGAGAACAACCAAAATGAATGAATACCTTAACATTTGTAAGATGTTAGAGCCCACATCACATATCACTTCCAAAATTACTCACAAACCAGACTCTAGAATCCACAACAAATGATTCAATAAACAGTAATTTGATTAAAAATATATATACAAGAGTAATTATGAAGATTGTTATGTGCTAGAATGAAGGAAAAAACCGCACTAGTATGTCATAAATTGTCATACTAATCGCCATAGATATCAACAACTGCTTACCAGTCTAAAAACTTTCATCAACATTTGTGCCAATGGCCACTAATACCATCAAATCAACTAGTACTATATATTAAAAAACCTTTAACACCGGAAGCAACAAAATCTTATAAGGAAAAAGGGAGAGGCAGGCCATGAAAGAAGCAAACAAATATCAATGATCAGTTAATCAATTTGTGGTCACTCTACCCTGATCTGTGAAACAGTCTTGGACTCTTTTTGACCGTCCTTCATCTTGGGAATGATCAACCTTAGAATCCCATTACGCATCTGAGCCTTTGTCTCATCCAACTTGAAGAAATTGGGGCAGAGATCAATGCTTCCAACATAGGTCCTGCCACTACTCTCGTGCTCTGATTGTTTAAGACCTTCTCCTTTTATAACCAAGCTATCTTCTTCCACATTGATCTTAACCTCACTCTTATCTATGCCCGGCATGTCTACCCTAACAAACAAACCATCATCAACTTTCTTTGCCTCATATGTCCCTTGTGGTCCTTCCAGTTGCCATGGATACTCTGTTATCTGATCATGTGTACCTGTAAAAGTAAAACCCATAAGCTTGAATTAAACTATAAAAAAAAAGGAAGATGGTGAAATATGAATAATACCACGACGAGCGTGGAACTGGTCGGTGCGAGTCATTGAACCGCCGTGACAGTTGATAGAGCAGAATTCATCGCTGGAATCGAACGAAGTCCAAAGGTTGGTGCTGAAGGAACGAACAGACAGTGGAGCGAGCAGAGTAGAGGTTTTATGATTTAGCAAGTTGGAAAAAAGAGGTGAATAAATCAGCCTTCTGATGATAGGAGCCATGGACGCAGCCACTAGGAGATTTTAGAGGTTTTAGTTTTGCGTTAGGGTTTTAAGTTTTTCTTCTTTGTTGTAAAAAGTAAATGTATTGGTATAGCCGAAAGAGGCTTTAGATATGGTTTTTTTCAACGTTTGCTTGTTTATCAAGTAATATATATTATAATAAATAAATAATAATTTTTGTTTTCTCTTATCCAATATATATAGATATAAGATAGTTCAAATGAAACTCTATTCCCAAGTGATTTCTTAGTTGTTAGGACTTAGGATAATTTACTTGAGGCAGAAGTTTATTAGCTAATTTTTAAATTCTATTTTAATTATTTTAATATGAACTTTTTTTTTTAATTATATATATATATATACAAGATAAAAATTTTGCTCTATCCTAATCTAAGTGTATATGTATGTAAAACTTCATCCGGTAAACTTGAACTCGACCCTTACCCCCCATACCCTACAAACACTTGTACTTATGAAGTGATCGTCACGCAAAGGGTGCACAGTGGTAATATGAACTATTCTTAGTTGTTAGAACTTAAAATAATTTACTTTGACCATTGTAAACCATAGACGCAATGGTCACTTTATAAGTATAAGTACTTATAGAATGTGGGGGAACAAGAGGCGGGATTCAAATCTCCATGAAGGAGATTTACACACATACACTAAGATTAGGCTAGGATAAAATTCTATTTTGTATAATAAAAAAACAAAAAAAAAACAAAATTACTTTGAAGACCATAGTACTTTCTTATCTAAATTTATAAATTCTATTTTAATTATTTTGATATGAACTATGGGAAAATTCTTAAGTATTTCCAAAGTACGGAAAAATAGTGCTCTCTCCTCTCACATTCAAGATGGATCTCATCATGAATTTATTGAATAAACCCTACCATGAATATAAAAGGATGAAGCATCATTCTCTGTACTCCATGATTACCTAAGAATTACTCTAAAATATGTAACTCAAATATGTACATGAGCCTAATTGTGTTTTTCACAAAACTATCATTTGGGCCTAAGCCGAAACTTATTTCTAGCATGTGGGCTTTAAGGGCATAGAAGGGCTTTTTTTTCATTACATATTTTCGGTGTCATTGAATTGGAGGCCTTAAAAATGGGTTTGGAGTGTTTGAAAGCCCATGATGTAATGCAAAGACGTTATATGCACTTGGGAGCTCACTGATGTGCTAGATAATCGGTTGCTACACTCAAAATCTCAAATATGCATTTTATTTGATTTAATCTCAATTATTTGATTGACACTTGTTTTCATGAACCCATAAATTTAGTAGCTCTAGAAGTTTTCATTCACCTTATACTAAAGCAACAAACCAAATAAAACCAGATCAAGTGGCAAAGCTAGATTATTTTCTTAAGGGGCTAATGTGCAAAAATTAGTATAATTTTTTTTTTTCATAAAAAATACAAGGAGGGGTTTTTTAAAAATCTAGGGGGGGCCATGCCCCCGCCCGCCCGCTAGTTCATCAACCAACTTAACATGTTCAACACAAAACAAAACAACCCAATCTTTCAAGAATAGTACTACCAAATGTTCTACTAATTCCCACTATTTCAAACAAAATTCTTCCTTAAAGGATTTAAGCAGAAAATCCCAAAGCTATAAAAAGCAAAGCTATCAATTTGTCTTTGACATTTAACTCACTATCCACCAAACTTTGTTTCAATTTATTGGGATTACATTTTCTTCTTATATTTTCCATACTTGCAAAATTTTCATAAAATCAAAAATCAATAACTATGTCATTAATCAAATATTTAAATTTTAAGTTTTTGTAGTATAAAATTATGTACAAAAAGTAAATTTATGGATTGAATAATAAATATCATCTTATTGACACGAAATTTGACATGCATATTAAAAACATAAAGAACATGTAATATATCTATTAGATTTTCAAATATGTAGTTATATTAAATTTTTTTTTTTTAGTATGAGTTGTAACCATTGGCTATAACCATGCTTGTAACCAAATTTCTTTATATAAAGGCAAATTTTCAATACCTCTTCTTTATTGGATTTCAAGGAGCTTCTTTCATGGGTTTTGAAACAAAACAGAAATCTGGAGTTATTTGCAATAACCGCCTAGTCGATTTGGAATCAAAGAAACCAAGTTCGTTTGGTTCAACCATGATGCAACATTGATCAATTCGCTCAGCTTTCCACGGATTAGTTTGAGGAATTCATTGCTATACATCCACCTCAGCATCTTCATCCACCCAGAACTCATGTTTCCTGGAAGGCTCCACCTACGAATAGCTTTAAAATTAATTTTGATGGTGCAATCCTCCCCAAGGAGAACAAGTCTAGAATCGAAGTGGTAGTTCATAATTCACAGGACTTAGTCATTGCTTCTTTATCCCAACAGCTCCCCCAAGCCTTTCAATCTTTTGAGATTGAAGCTATTGGGACAAGCCGAGCTCTTGAATTTGGTATAGAAGTCAAAGTTCATCAAGCTATTTTTTTTTTCATCACTCATCACTCATCACTCCTCACTCAATTTTCCTCACTCATCACTCATTACTTAAAATACCCCAATTTTCTAATACCCACCCGTTTGGCAACTATTTTCAATTCACATCACTCAATTATTTCTACTATTTTGGGGGACCCACACACTAACCCAAAGAAGACTTTTCTCTCCTTTTTTATTTTTTTTCCCTTTGTCTTTCGCTGGAATATCTGCAAGATCGGGAGGTCGAGCTCGTGAAATTGACCTAAGGTAGTTGAACCTTGTGATCAATTTACAAAGAAATACTACCCAAAGCACTACCAAAGAAGCAACAATCAATACCCATGCCATTTTATTCCCCTCAAAATTTTTCCAAGTGCAATGTTAATTGGACCTTGTGATCAAAATTCAAAGAAATAATAATTGCTTCAGTTTTCTTATCAATAAGGACTTTTGTCAAACACCTTATGGGCACTAAGGAAACTCCTTTCAACACAAACTACGACAACGAAGTCCAATCACAAGTTATTTCGCAGAGCTTACAAAATCATTTTCTAAAGTTGTAGCAAAAAAAATCTATATAAACAAAATTCAAAATCTTCGAAAACCCATTTATGACTTGGTGCAACTCAGACCTGCAACAATCTCCCAAAACCAGGCATTCCCTTTTTTTTTCTTTCTTTTTTTTTTTTTCCTTTAACCCCCAATACCCACAACAACCACTTCGGTTCTGAGATTGAAGCACAAACCCAAAAAATTCATTAGCATCCTTAAAGCACCTAGAAAATTCATAAACCCACAACAACCAATTCGTCGCCCCAATCGTTGATTTTTTTTTTTAATGGGTTTGAGATGAGAAAGGCAAAAAGGAAGAAAAAAAAAGAACCAACTGAGATGAGAAAGGCAAAAAGGAAGGAAAAAAAGAAAAGAAAAGAAAGAACGAACAAACTGAGCTGAAGAATAGAGAAAGAAGAGAGACAAAAAGAAAGAAAAGTGGAAAAAAAAAAGAAAAAAGAAAAGAGAGAGTGACCGATGGGAGAGAGAAGGTATATCAGATTTAACAAAATTAGTGGGTCCCTTAGTGTGTGTTGAATTACCAAAATGCCATTGGAAACTGAGTTTTAGAAACTGAAAAGACCTAAAATGTGTTTTCAATTTCCATAACTCATCACTCAAAAATCAGAGAATTGAGTGATCGAAACAAAAACTGAAAACAAATCCAAACGGAATTTTCTTTCGTGGGACTCACATATTTTGAGTTATGAGTAATGGAAACAAAGTTATGAGTCATGGAAACAACAAATCCAAACAGCCTCTAAGCCTCCATTTGGATATCAATGAAAAATGAAAATTATTTCACTATTCAGCTTATTTTTGTTAGGCGTAAATGCATTTTCGTCCCTACATTTTAGGGTCATTTCTATTTTGGTCCCTACATTTCTATTTAACCACTTTTAGTCCCTAATCCAATTAACGCGTATTATTTTAGTCCTTTCCGTCAGCCAATAGATGGAAATAGCTGATGTGGCTAATGGACTAATTAAAATATTAATAAAAATCCACCGTGGCTCTTGTCACCCATGCCACATGGGTTTCCCACCCCTTTATGTCACACGTGACCCTCACTACAACCACCTACGACGAGTATGAACCCCCAAATCGATCCACCTTCTCTTTTTGTGAACCCCCAAACCAAATCAATCCACCTTCTCTCTCGATTTGAGATAGCCATCAAACCACCATAGCAGACAAACAAACCACCATCGCAGACAAACAAACCCAAAAATATATATACCCAAACCTATTTTTCTTGGAATAGCAGAGAAAAGAAAAGCAATGAAATCTCTATCTCAATGAGATCTCTATCTCTATGAGATAGAGACCAAACACATAGGTATTAGCTCTCTCTCTGTGTATGCCCTTATTTATAGCTAGCTTTATATTATGCGTAGGGGCCACAATGTTGCTTTTGTATATTCATTGTTTGGGTTTTGACTTTATTATATTTGTTTAGTTACTTTTGACTGTTTGTTGGTCCTTGTCTGGGTATGTGTTTCTTTGTGACTTCCAATGTGGTCCTCGTCTTCCCCTGTTGAAGATAATGGTTGATTCTGTGTGTGATGTATACTGAATTAGTGGGCCAAAATGCTTATGATATATAATGTTAACATGTGTTTGTTTGTGGATTACTATGCATGTGTCTATTTTTTATGACATTGTTGTTTAATATGTGTTTGTTTGTGCTTTCCAATGTGGTCCCTCTACTCCCCTATTGAACATAATGTGCATTACCATATTATATAATTCAAAACAGCTGAGGTGGATTGTGGAATGATGAGTGCTGAGTTGGTAAATAATTAATGTGTGATATTTTGTTAACTAATGAGTGCTGTTTTGGAATGTAGTCAGTATTATTTAACTAATGGTTTATATTTTGTTAACTAATAAGTGTTGCTTTGTTAACTAATGGTTTATATGTGTTTTGCATGCAACATGAGTAAGCTATTTAGTTTGTCTGTGCATCATGGTGGGTATTTTACTGATAACCCTCGAAAATATGTGGGAGGAAAAGTGGATATAGTGGACAATTGTGACCCTGATAGGTGATCCAAGACAGAGATTAAGGGTATATGAAGGGAGTTTGGGTACACCTCTGTGAGCAGGATTTGGTATAAAATGCCCGGTAATGATCTAGAGAGAGCTAATTTCCATTTGATAGTTGATGATGATGATGTCATGTTTATGATAGATTTAGTGATTGGTCATGAAGAAATTCATGTGTTTTTAGAGCACCCTGTGGATAATCCTATACTAGTGGATGAAGGTGAGCATGTTGGGGCAGATGTGCAACCATTGGCAGTTGAGCAAAACCTTTTAGGATATGGCAGTAATGATGAAGGTAGTGACAATAGTAATTCTGGTAGTGAAGATTATAACAATAATAATGAGGATCACATTGAAGTAGATGCTAAACAAGCCTACTCTAGGAGAGAAAGTAACACACCAATGGTTGAGGAGGTTGATGATTGAAGGGGATAAAAATATAGCCTGACGGGCCTTATTAAATGGACCTGATGGATCCAGGTCCGTGGGCCGACGGAGAGCAAGCCCAACTTGTGCAAATGCCCATCATGGATGGATACAGCAAAAACCCTAGATGAGAAATACTTGCTACCCACGCCTGAATCATCATAGAATCCCAAAGAAAATAGGAATCCTAGCATAAAAGGAATTCCGGAAGATATGCGCACAGAAGGAGGATCTTCTCTACAAGGAAAGGTTTTGTTCATCACGTTTGAAACTATTCAAGTAGAGTCCTATAAGGAAAAGACTTCTACACCAAGGAAGAGGTGCCAGCCTTTTGCTACTATAAAAGCCCCAATGCTTTCCCAAATCGAGGTATGCATAATTAACCCTTCTCTAGCACTCTAGAGTTGAGAATAGTTCTAACTTGACCTTTGGAGGGTATTTGGCCGGCACCATATCGGTGCTCTTTGTTGGGTTGCTTCTTTCTTCTTGCAGGTCGCTATTTCAAGCGTGCGAGGATCGTGTAGCTCATTGGTGATTTTTACAACATCATCAGTTGGCGCCATCTGTGGGAAATCCGTTTGGCCAGACTAATCGCTTCTCGGACATAAGAGTTGCATGGTACTCACTTGCTCGATGGGTACCACTAATAACATTCAAGGAGACAAGCCACCGCTATCCACTGCATTGGAGAGTCAGGTCCAAACTCTCATGGCAGCAGTGAAACGTCTCACAAAATAGAACCATGATCTGGAGGAATAGCTACGCCAAAGGGACGCAGGACCCAACGTTCAAGAGGAAAACCAAAAAGGTACCAGTACTGAACGAAGGGACCAAGAGAGGCCAGAGGGCAGTAACGCCCCAAGCAGACCAAAGCGGCAAAACATGAGCCTTCCATCTTTCATGGATACGGCTCCTCCACCTATTGTCGCAGAGATGCAGGCGATGAAGGAATAGATGGAGGTCAAGATGAATGCCCTCAAAGGACGAGTGTCCAATGATCTTGATGACCTAGTAAACAAAACCGACTCACCGTTCACTACCTCCATCAACTCCTTCCCCCTACCACAAAAATTTTGCATGCCCCAGATTGAAAGCTACGATGGGGTCAAGGACCCCCTCGATCACCTAGAGACTTTCAAGACCTTGATGCACCTTAAAGGAGTACTAGACGAGATCATGTGTAGGGCATTTCCTACGACGTTGAAGGGTCCTGCGAGAATTTGGTTCAGTAGATTAACACCGAACTCCATCAACACTTTCAAGGAGTTAAATGCCCAGTTCACCTCGCACTTTTTTGGGGGACATAGGTACAAGAGATCTACTGCGTGCTTGATGAGCATCAAGCAGCGAGAAGACGAGACGTTGAGATCCTACATAACTCGTTTCAACAAGGAGGCCCTTTCAATTGATGAAGCGAATGATAAGATACTCATAGCAGCATTCACTAAAGGGTTACAGAAGGGTAAGTTTTTGTTTTCCTTATACAAGAACGACCCAAAAACCATGTCGGATGTGCTCTACAGAGCCACCAAGTACATGAACGCGGAAGATGCATTGCTGGCCTGAGAGGAGAAGCCTAGAAAGGGAAAGGCAGGAGGACACACGACAGGATAGGGGGAGAAAAAAGGCTACAACCGGAGATTAACGAGATGAAAGGCGCTTTAGACCTCCCACTGGGAAGTTCACGAGCTTTACCCCATTAACCGTCCCGATAGATCAAGTCTTAATGCAGATCAAAGACGAAGGAGCCCTGATGTTCCCTGGTAAGCTAAAGGGAGATCCCAGCAAAAGGCCAGGGGACAAATATTGTCGCTTCCACCGTGACCACGGGCACGACACAACCAATTGCTACGATTTGAAACAGCAGATTGAGGCTCTTATTAGACAGGAAGCTACAGAGGTTCGTCAACAAAGAAAGAACCGATCCGCCTCAGGAGCAGGCCCCACGACGGGAGAACGAGCGCCCTAGACCACCTATAGGGGACATAAGAATGATTGTAGGGGGCACAACCATTGCCGGATCTTCCAAAAAAGCCCGCCAAACCTACCTCAGAATGGTCCACAGCGTCCAACTTACAGGATCCGTACCTAAAATGTCACGAATAGACAACCCCATCATTGGATTTTCAGAAGATGATGCTCGGAGACTTCACCATCTGCATGACGACGCACTTGTGGTCAGCTTGCAAATAAGAGATTATAACATGCATCAAGTCCTTGTTGACAACGGCAACTCAGTGGACATACTATACTACCCGGCATTCTAGTAAATGAGGATTGACAGGGAACGGTTAACCCCAACGAATGCCCCTCTCGTGGGATTTGAAGGAACGAAGGTGCTCCCCTTAGGCGTAATCACACTATCTGTGATGGCAGGTGACTATCCTCAGCAGATCACTACAGAGGTAACGTTTCATGTAGTCGATTGCTCGTCCGCCTATAATGCCATTCTCGGGCCGCCCACTCTCAATTCCTGGAAGGCGGTGACTTCAACATACCACTTGATGATTAAATTCCCGACGGATTACAGGGTAGGAGAACTGCGAGGAAATTAAGTAGCAGTGCGGGAATGCTATATTTCCATGTTAGAGATGGAGGATCAATAGCAAATGATGTGTATCAAAGAACACCGAGCACTAGTGGAGCCAGTTGAGGAATTGGAAGAGGTGAGCCTTGATAATGCACGGCCGGAACGGACGACTAGAATTAGCACACTGGCTAGTTGGCCGGTACGCCAAGCGCTCACGACTTTTCTCAGAGATAACCAAGACGTGTTCGCCTGGAGTCACGAAGACATGCCAGGAATTGACCCCTCAGTCATAGTCCACAAGTTAAATGTGTCGCCTTCATTCCCTCCAATCCGACAAAAGAAACGAGTATTCGCCCAGAAGTAGGACAAAGCCATAGCGGAGGAAGTTCGAAAATTACTAGGGGCAGATTTCATCCGAGAAGTATACTACCCCGACTAGTTGGCAAAGTTGTCATGGTTAAAAAGACCAATGAAAAGTGGAGGATGTGCGTAGATTTCACGAACCTCAACAAAGCTTGCCCTAAAGACAGCTACCCACTCCCACGGATAGATACCTTGGTAGATTCAACTACAAGACACCAACTCTTAAATTTCATGGACGCTTTCTTGGGCTACAACCAGATCAAAATGAAAGAATTTGATCAAGAGAAGACCTCCTTTGTTACAAGCCAGGGACTATTCTGCTACAAGGTGATGCCATTCGGACTCAAAAATGCTGGGGCAACATACTAGAGGTTAATGAACAAAATGTTTGCGCACCAGATTGGCAGGAACGTACAAGTTTATGTTGACAACATGTTAGTAAAAAGACTGTATGAAGATGATCACCTAGACGACCTCAGGGAAACCTTTGACACACTCCGATCATTCAACATGAAGCTGAATCTAAACAAGTGCGTGTTTGGAGTGACGGCGGGGAAATTCTTGGGCTTCATGGTGTCCCAAAGAGGTATAGAGGTCAACCCGGAGAATATACGGGCCATAATGGAGTTGGAACCACCAAGGACGGTTAAGGAGGTCCAAAGTTTGAATAGAAAAATCGCAGCCCTGAACAGGTTCGTCTCGAGGGCAACGGACAGATGTCTGCCCTTCTTTCACACCCTAAGAAAATCATTTAAGTGGACAGACAAATGCCAGACAGCTTTTGATAACTTAAAGGCATATCTTTCCTCTCCACCGTTGCTCAGCCCATCCAAGCCAGGAGAAGAGCTTTACCTGTATTTAGCCATTTCACAAGCCGCTGTAAGCGCAGCTTTGGTAAGAGAGGAAGACGGATCGCAGAGACCAGTCTACTTTACGAGCCGAGTGCTCCGAAGGGCAGAAGAGAGGTACCTTCAGATGGAGAAGTTGGCTTTCGCGTTGATAATCGCGGTGCGAAGACTCAAACTGTACTTCCAAGCACATACCATCGTTGTCTTGACGGTCAAGCCCTTGAGAAAAGCTATGAGTAGTCCAGAGGCAGCAGGAAGAATGGCTTTGTGAGCAGTAGAGTTTAGCGAGTTTGACATACAGTACCGTCCGCGAACGGCTGTGAAAGGGCAGTAATGGCTGACTTTATCGCCGAATTCACCCTTGGAGACGGCCAGGGGGTAGAGGAGAAAAGACAGTGGAATATTTATACAAACGAGTCTTCAAACAGACGAGCCGGAGGAGCCTTCATGGTTATCCAAACCCTGGAGGGAGATAAGATCCATTATATGATCCGACTAGATTTCCCCACAACCAACAACGAGGCGGAATATGAAGCCTTGGTGGCAGGGCTAGACCTCGCAAAAGCTGCAGGTGCAGAAAAAGTAGTCGTACATTTCGACTCACAGGTAGTAACGAGTCAGATCAATGGCAGCTATGAGTGTAAGAATGAAAGGATGAAGAGGTATCTAGAAGAAGTGAAGTACCGAATTGGCGACCTCGAAGTCAAATTCGTTCAAATCCCAAGGGAAGAAAACGAGTGTGCCAACCATCTTGCAAAAGTTGCCTCAGCCGAATTTATGCTTGTCCCCGAACAGGTATTATCATTCGTTCAAATCTCCTCACTTATTAATGACAGAACAAATATGCAGGAAGTATATTCTGAATGCAATTGGACTACGCCATTGATGGCCAATCTGAAAACCGGCGTGTTACTAGACAGGAAGGACGCCGCAAGAAAGTTGAAGGTCCAGGCATCACGATTTATGCTGATAAAAGATGTCTTATACAAAAGAGGGTTCTCTCGACCATACCTGAGGTGTTTAGGCCACAAGGAAGCAAATTATGTAATGAGAGAAATCCATGAGGGTATCTGCGGAAACCACTCGGGGGCACAATCATTAGTACACAAGCTGATCCGAGCAGGATACTACTGGCCTACAATGCTGAAGGACGCGCAAGCTTATGTCAAGTCCTGCAACAAGTGTCAGAGGTTCAGCAATTTCATCAAGTAATCGTCCGAAGAGCTGACCCCTATGACGGCACCTTGGCCGTTCGCACAATGGGGATTAGATATCATGGGCCCGTTCCCGACAGCGGTCAAGCAGCTAAAATTTCTGGTAGTTGGCATCGACTACTTCACTAAATGGGTAGAAGCAGAGGCCCTAGCCACTATCATGGAGAAGAACATTCAAAGTTTTGTCTGAAGAAATATCATTTGCATGTACGGGATACCCAAAGTGCTGGTCTCTGACAACGGGAAACAATTTGACAACAGCGCATTTAGAGACTTTTGCTCAGAGCTAGGAATCAAGAACCACTACTCGTTGCCCATACACCCGTAAGCTAATGGGCAAGTGGAAGTCATGTACCGATCCTTGCTCAAGATAATCAAGACCCGGCTCGAGGGGCAAAAGGTATCTGGCCGGACGAGCTACCAAGCGTTCTGTGGGCATACCAGACTACGGCAAGAACACCCACTAGAGAAACGCCATTCCGACTAGCATGCGGAAGTGAAGCTTTTATTCCTGTAGAAGTGGGGCTCACAAGCTATCGGGTGGAGAACTACGACAAGGATAAGAACGAAGAGGCCATGCGCCTTCAGCTCAACCTAGTGGTCGAAGTCAGAGCGGCAGCAGAGCAAAGGATGGCACGTTATCAGAATCTCATGGCGAAGCACTACAATTCCAACGTCAGGCACAGAGACTTTCATATCAGTGATCTTGTACTACGGAAGGTAATGGGCGCCACTAGAGATTCTTCGCAAGGGAAGCTCGACCCCAACTGGGAAGGATCCTACCGGATCGCATCATGGTAGAGGAAGGGCACCTACCATCTCGAAACGCTGGACGAACAAAAGCTGCAACACCCATGGAACACGGAGCACCTACGAAAATACTACCAGTAGAGATAATATGAAGAATAGCAACGATCCCTAATTTCCTAGTTTATTTAAATCTTAGCTACAATTACTAAGTTTTTCTTTGACAATTTTTGCTACAATACTCTGTGCCTTTTTAAGGCCAAGGGGGCAGGTACTTTTTCATACAAACGCTTTTTTTTTAAGAAGAATATTTAGACACAACCGTGTTTTCCTACTTGAATTCTTACAACGTCCAAAAAGTGGACGGACCACCCATAGGGTGGAAACTATTATAAAGTCCACAAAGTGGACGGATCACCCATAGGGTGAATCTATTATAAAGCCCACAAAGTGGACAGACCACCCATAGGGTGAAAATTATCACGAAGTCCACAAAATGGATGGATCACCCATAGGGTGAATCTATTATAAAGCCCACAAAGTGAACAGACCACCCATAGGGTGAAAATTATCACGAAGTCCACAAAATGGACGGATCACCCATAGGGTGAATCTATTATCAAAGCCCAAAAAGTGGACGGACCACCTATAGGGTGAAAATTATCACGAAGTCCACAAAATGGATGGATCACCCATAGGGTGAATCTATTATCAAAGCCCACCAAGTGGACAAATCACCCATAGGGTGAATCTATTATCAAAGCCCACCAAGTGGACAAATCACACATAGTGTGAAATTTATTATCAAGCCCACAAAGTGGACGGACCACCTATAGGGTGGAAACTATTATTAAAGTCCACAAGCTGGACGGATCATCCTAGATGGGTGATATTCGAGGTCCATAAAAGTGAACGGATAACAAATAAATTCCACTAATGGGCGAATCATCCAAGATGGGTGAAAGCTTCTTAAGTCCATAAAAGTGGACGGTTAGTGCAAAGTCCCCAAGCTGGACGGGTAATCCCAGACTAATGAAAACGCTAAAAAAGTCCACAAGTTGGACGGATCATCCCAAACGAATGAAACTTCTTAAGTCCATAAAATGGACGGATAACAACAAGTTCTTTAAATCCACATAAATGGACGGATACAAGCCCACCAACTGCACGAATCATCCCATAAGGTGAAAATTCCAAGTCCACAAGAAAGACGGGATAAACTACCTAGTATTTAAAGATGGACAGTTCTCCATAAAGCGGACTGGTCATCTACTAAGGATTAAAATCCTAACCCAGGAATTGGACAACTGAAGAGGACAGATATTTATACATCTCGTCCAAATAATAAACATAAATAAGACGGGCATAAAATTGTGAAACAAAGCAAGTTACATTGACGGATAAAACCCTCGAGGGGCAATTGTTCAATACTAATGACGGATTGTTTTCAAAAAAACAAAAAACAAAAACAATAAAAAAAAAAAAAAACAAAAAAAGAGGGAAAAATCTCTCTACTCTTTAGGGCCGGCATCTTGAACATTCTGAGCTTGGGTTGACTCTCCGTCGCCTTGGGCTGCTTCCTCAGCAAAAAGGTTATCTGTGTTCTCTGAGGCGATGGGCATAGCGAACGTCTGGGCTTGGTCGTCAACTTTTATCATGGACACATCCAGGGCAGGGTAGGCTTCCTTAAATTGACGGAGCGCATCATCAAAACCTTGTAGGTATGAGTCTCCCAACTCAAACTACATCAGAGTCACGATATTCTCGGATCGCTGCCTCTTTAGCTTAACGAAGCTTTTCCTTCAGGTCTTGGATCTCCTTATCTTTGACCTCCAAGGCCTTCCCCGCCTCATCCATCTTTTGCTCAAGCTCCTTCCTAACCTGCTCTGAAAGGTCAAACTTTTTCTCCATAGTGGACTTCCACTTGTTAAGTTGACCTAGCTCATCCTCCATTTGCTCTGCCTTTGCTCGCACACGTTCCAGAGCCGTCTCATGGTTAAGGCACCGATCCATTAGGCCCTTCATCATAATTAGGGACTGAAACAAAAAGTTAGAAGGGTTAGACAAAAACAAGATGGAATGGACGAACGTAAGTCGACGGACAAGGATTACCTGTGCAATAGCGAAGAGCCCTGTCTCTCCCATTGCCTCCGTTGAGTGATTGCCTAAATCCTTGTAGTCCTCAGACGTGATGATAGACGAAAGTTTCTCCAGGGCATGTTTGGAGTCATCACGGAGGAGGGGAGGTGGCTTCTCTTGGCTAGTGGACGGGGCCTTCATTAAGCCCTTGCCTGACCCATGCTTCACTAGGGTAACTGTCTTCACACTCTCAGCCATCAACCCTACAACAGGTTCCAAAGGGACCTTTTGTTGTTTGAGAGGATGGTCTCCTTTGAATGGTTGCTTCCTTTTTATCGACGCAACTGTCCCCTTGGGAACCACCTCGCCGGACTCCTTTCTTCTGGCAGCCTGTGTTTTTATCAGCGCCCTCCTCTTAGCGTCGTCCATCTCTGTAAAGACGGACGGATGAAGTTATTAACTAACAAAGCTAAAAGCCATTTAAGCAAAATAAGGTCGACGGACTTACGTCTGCAAATTTTTGCGTTGTATCTAACGACTTTCGGTGTTGGTTCAGGACCATCACAGTACTAGTGGATTGTATCAGGATTCACTAACTTTGCCCAAGTCCTTTCCTCCGGCTTGGTCTTTTGGAAAATCTTCTCAAGAAAACCAAACTCCTTGGTATTAACCTATGGACGCCGTCTAACTGCAAAAGAAAAGGACGGTTAAAAATGATGGGGGAAATTATAACTAAACGAATATAAATAAAATCTATAAACTAGGACAGGTGCATACTCGACGGATTTAATACTCCCCAAGTAGTGTCGACGGACATGTGCTCCGTCTCCCCTAGACGACCCATCCACTCGTCACCCTCTAGGAAAAAATAATGACTCTTCCAATCTCTATTTGAGTCGGGGGTCTCAAAGATAACCTTCAACAACGGACTCCTACTAGCAAAACTGTACATCCCCCTTGATCTGTCTATCTCATCTGGACGGTAGCAGTGGAGGAATTCCCGCACCGTCAGTCTCCTAGCACCGTTTGTCATAGCACCATACAGAATCTTCATTGCTATAAAGACCCTTCAGGCGTTCGGAGATATTTGGGTGACGGACATACCCAGATACTTGAGAAGCTCTCAATGAAGGGTACTTAGTGGAAAGTCCCGCCTTCAATATCTGTTCGTACACCCCGACACCCTCTACCCCTTTGTAATAATATTTCTCTTATACATAGGATCGACGGATTGAAATATTATCTGGAGTTTGAAAATTAGCCCTAAAAGTGTTGAAGTGTTTCTCCTTGATAGTGGATGTAAAGTTATGCACCGTCCACTCTGGTAGCATGATGAACTCCCTAAGTCCATCAGCACCTACGATGGATCTTATTGGCTGTTCTTTGCCGTCATCAGAAACATCCTCTGGTTCAGCCATCTTCATATCCTCATTTGTTGAGGACGAGGAAGAGGTGGACAGACTCCTCTCTTCGCCTGGACTCTCTTGGTCTTCGTGACCGGACGAGTATACTTCCTCGTAATCCGCCCCATCACGAACAACTGACTGATTACTTGACGTACTAGACATTGCCTACACGTGACGACAAAACCTAAGACTGGCGGATCTAGAGGTGCTGACGGGTGCGTATAAAAGTCTATGAAAATAAAAGTACAATTGCAGGACTTGTGAAAAGAAAATACTCACCAAATCTGTGAATAAGTGAAATACGACGGATGAGTTAATGACGAGTACAGGTATTGAACGGATCGCTCTCTAACAAGGTTGACGATAGCGTTCTGAGAAAATAGAGAAATGAGAAAGGAGGAAGGAGGAAGTGTGAAATATACATAGGAGGTGCACGAAAGACGAAGCGACGCTTCGATTCGGGGAAAAGTCCAATCAAAGAACAGCATGTGTCGTACATCATAAATGCTCAACAACCTGTCAGGGATGGGCGCAGTACGCGTCATCCTCTTTTTTGATCTGTCAAACCTAGAATATCAGACCGTCACCCCATTGGTCCGTCCACTCAACTTTGACGGACCCATAGGGTGAAAGGGGCAACTGAAAGGGATAAAAATATAGCCTGACAGGCCTTATTAAATGGGCCTGATGGATCCAGGTCCGTGGGCCGACGGAGAGCAAGCCCAACTTGTGCAAAGGCCTATCATGGATGGATATAGCAAAAACCCTAGATGAGAAATACTTGCTACCCACGCCTGAATCATCATAGAATCCCAAAGAAAATAGGAGTCCTAGCATAAAAGGAATTCCGGAAGATACGCGAGCAGAATGAGGATCTTCTTTACAAGGAAAGGTCTTGTTCATCACGTTTGAAACTATTCAAGTAAAGTCTTATAAGGAAAAGACTTCTACATCAAGGAAGAGGTGCCAGCCTTCTGCTACTATAAAAGCCTCAATGCTCTCACAAATCGAGGTACGCATAATTAACCCTTCTCTAGCACTCTAGAGTTGAGAATAGTTCTAACTTGACTTTTGGAGGGTATTTGGCCGGCACCACACTGGTGCTCTCTGTTGGGTTGCTTCTTTCTTCTTGCAGTTCGCTATTTCAAGCATGCAAGAATCATGTAGCTCACTGGTAATTTTTACGGCATCATCAATGATTATGATGTTGTTGAGGTTGATGCTACAGAGGTGTATTCTAGGAGAGCAGGTAAGGAACCTGTGACTCAGCACCCATCTAAGGACAAGGATGTAGTTGATAGCAGTAACAGTGGAGGAGGTAATGGTGAAGGAAGTGGCCTAGAGGATGAAGATGTAGTGAATCCTAATGAGAGGGAATTTGTGGAGGACAGTAGTGACAGTTGGGATGGTTCTGATGAGGATGTTACTGAACTAGTACAAATGGGTGCTGGTGTAATGAATTTTGATTATGAGAGTGAGGAGTTGCACAGTCTTGAGGAATCATCATCTGATGATGATATTAGGGATGATACTGATGATAGCTCTGAGGATGAACTGAAAACACCTGTGGGAAAGGGAAGGGGACAAAAGAGGACATTCCTAGTGTTTAAGCCAATTGCTAAGGCCGAATATATCAAATTTGAGAAAGATATGTTGTTCACAACACCTAAGCAATTCAAAGAAGCTATAACTGATTATGCAGTGCACGGTGGCTAGGGGATTAGATTTGCAAAAAATGATTTGTAGAGAGTAAGAGCAGTTTGCCAGAAAAACTGCAAGTTTGTGGCATATCTAACAAAGCTGCCAAGAGAAAAGAGATACCAACTAAGAATACTGAACCTGAAACACACATGCTCTAGGAGTTATAAGAATCCAATGTGCACTTCTTCATACATTGGGAAGAAGTTGATGAAGAAGGTAAGAAGACAACCTAACATGAAACTAAAAGACATCCAAGATGCTATACATGAGAAGTTTATACTAAACATAACTCTAGGAAAAGCCAGCAAGGCTAGGGAGAAAGCAAGAGAATATATTGATGGGGCTTACACACAGCAGTACAATCAACTTTGGGAGTATTGTGAAAAGTTGAGGAGGGCTAACCCTGGCAGTACCATACTTATGAAGGTACACACCTTCAATGAAGGTGATTTGGCTACTGAGATGGACTTGGTCTGTGGGGTTCCTTATTTTGAAAGATTGTACATATGCCTGGAGGGTTGCAAGAAAGGGTTTATGGCTGGATGTAGGCCAATAATTGGTTTGGATTTCTGCCACTTGAAGACTAAGTTAGGTGGGCAATTAATCACAGCAGTTGCTAGAGACCCTAATAAAGAGTACTTCCCACTTGCGTATGCTGTAGTGGAGGCTGAAACTAAAGAATCCTGGACATGGTTCATAAATTTGCTACTTGCAGACATAGGTCAAAACACAAGATGGACATTTATATCAGACCAGCAGAAGGTATGTATGTTTATTACCATATCTATATGCATTACCATATTGAATGTATAGAGTTACTAACACCACAATTGTTGTTGTTGTACTCACAGGGGTTGGTGCAGACCTTCATTGATAATTGGCCACAATATGAGCATAGGATCTGCTGCAGACACCTCTACAATAATCTCAGGAAGAACCATCCTAATGTTCTGATTAGAGAGTTGTTTTGGAAAGCAACCAAAGCTACTTATAAAGCTGAGTTTGATAGGTTGATGGATGAACTTAAGGGAATTGATAAGGATGCACACAATTGGTTGCAAGATCATTCAACCACCATATGGGCCAGACACATGTTCAGTGAAGATGGGTTGAGTGATACAGTACAGAACAACATGTGTGAGAGTTTTAACAGCAGGATTCTGAAGTTTAGATCTAAGCCTATAATTACTATGGTATAAATCTAAGCCTTTGAGTAACAGTTAGTCAGATACATTGTTTGATTAACATCTTGTGTACGATTGCAGCTGGAGTCCATCAGGTTATATCTTATGACCAGGTTTCAAGAGAACGGACAAAATATCATGAAAGTGGAATCAGAGATATGCCCTAAAGTGCTTAAGAGGTTGCATAGGGAAAAGACTGCAAGCAACAGGTGGCTTGCTTGTTGGATAGGTCATACATAATTTGAGGTTAAAAATGGACTGCAAAGCTTCATTATGGACTTGGAAAAAGGACATTGTAGTTGCAGGAAATGGGGTACAACTAGCATACCATGTGCCCATGCAGTTTCCTGCATATTCTTCAATAGGCAAGATGCTGAGCAGTATGTGCACAGGTATCTTCATGTCTCCACATATAAGGCCTGTTATGAGCCTGTAATTGCATCTATCAATGGGCAAAATATGTGGAGGCCCAGTGGTGTCCAACTTGTTTAGCCTCCTATCAAACGAAGATCACCTGGCAAGCCCAAGAAGAAGAGAGTAAGGGAGGCTAATGAACCAGCAGGTAGGAGAGCTGGTATCTCCAAACATTGTGCTAAAATAGGACACAATAAAAGAAGTTACAAGGATGAGATTGGAGGAAACTCTTCCCTACCAAGCACCACAAACAGAACCAATGCAGCCAATAAGATAACATTCTACCATGTTTGTCTAGTAAATGTGTAAGAGTTTTTACATATTACATGTCAATAAATGTGGATTTATTGTTTGTAGACTAGCAGATGCAAAAAATATTCCAACATCAATCAGCCAACAGGACAAGCTCAAACTCAACCAAGCTCTGCCACCCCATTTGCACCACCTCAGCCATTTGTATCATCCCAATCCACCATGCACACCTTCAATCCTGGTGCACCAACTCAGCTATGGACAAGCTCTCCCAGTCCAGCATGCACACCTTCACTCCTTGTGCATTTCCTTAGCCATGGACAAGCTCATCCAGCCCAAGTGCACCATACCAATACACCATGCACAGCTTTGCCACACCTTTTCCACCACCCCAGTCCAACATGCACAGCTCCAGTCCAAGTGCACACCAGACTCCCACAGGATCATCCAATCTAGTTCAGGCCAGTAGAAGCTTATTCTTTCAGGCTTATGAAGTTTAGTCCAACTCCAATCCAATTGCACCACCCAACTTAGGCAACAGTCCAATTCTAAGACTGAGGAGGAAAAGAATGGTCATATCAGAGACCCTGAATGCTTCCAAGAATGCATCTAGATACATGGGGGCTTTCAAGTTTGCTGGGAGTCAGTCATTAATGCATGCTCCAAGAAAAAATGAATAGCTTGTTTTATATCTTTTAATGAATGGCTTGTGTTTTGTATAATTATAGCCAAGCTCTTATTTTGTATAATTGGTATTAGTTAAACAATGCCCTGCTGTTTAGGTTAAGATTGGCAGTTGAACAAAGCCCTTTTGTTATTTAAACATACTTTTGCTTTTTTTAATGATAACTATAAAGATGTTTGGGTTAAGTTTGGCAGTATGTTAATTAAGATGTTTGGATTTTAAGATTGAGTTTGTTGTTTCCTTCTGTCTTGTTTTATATGTGTAGTATAGTACTTTCTTGGAATATGTTATTTGTCAATACCAGTTTTATTTGTTACATGCACTTGGAAATCTGCTACTTGGTTCAACAGGGACATTTCCAATCCACACATCCACACATTGAATGAGAGAGGTATTCATTTATTTCTCAATAGAAATAGTACAAAATAAGTAGCAGGTGTGTCATTGCTAATAACTAATCCTACCAAAATAGAGCACACTGCCAACCCTCCACACATAAACATTGAAACCCTCCATACATAAACATTGCAATCCTACACACACTACCAAGCACAGCAACCCACACAAGTTATTTCCACCCCCTACTTAAGCAAACATAGAACAACAAATATCACCAGTAACAATGCCATAACTACAACTAAAAACTTCTCTCTCTTCTTGCAGTCTGCAAGCTCAGCCTAAAGTTTGATGATCCTTTGCCTTTGTTGTGGGATAAGCACCTTACCACATTCACATATCTCATCATCACGCCATTGGAAGAACCTACACTTTCGCCCCATTTGAAACACAGATAATGCTTTGAAAAATGAAAAATGGAAATCCATAAACTATTGTAGCAATAATTTGAAACAACATACTGAAATTAACTAAAACCCACACAAACAATTTACTGAAATTGACATACCTAGTAGTTTGGACAACCATAGAACCTTCTGCCAGGGTTGTCTTCAATCCACGCCACAACTAAGACAGGTTTTTTATTACAATAACACATCATTGGTGCTCTCCTCCTCACACTGGAACTTGTTGAACAGCTTGCTTCGATTGGGCTTCGAAGATTGTTTGTTTTGATCGTGGTTTAGGGAGATGAGGATTAGCTATGTGAGTGGAGGTCCAAGCTCGAATTTTGGGAGTTTAGGGTTTCTAGTACTGATTTGGGTTGTAGTGAGGGTCACGTGTGACATAAAGGGCCAGGAAACCCCTGTGGCATGGGTGACGAGAGCCACGGTGGATTTTTATTAATATTTTAATCAGTCCGTTAGCCACTTCAGCTATTTCCATCTGTTGGCTAACGGAAAGGATTAAAGTAACACGCGTTAATTGGATTAGGGACTAAAAGTGTTAAAATAGAAATGTAAATAGAAATGACCCCAAAATATAAGGACGAAAAGTGCATTTACACCTTTTTGTTACTATTCATGGCCCTATTACATTTTTTAGTATTATTCATAAGTCTCACTATATTATTTCAACTAACTTTTACTTTTATCTACAGTACTTTGAACAATAAATTTTCAGTTTTAGCAAAATAAGCGATATCCAAACAAATCCTAAGTTTTTCTCTAATTCTTTTAGTCAATTGCTATACTCTGACTAAGCATTCTCTTAATGTCACAAATTATACTGTGTGGATAGAGAATATTCCACCACAATTTTATTCTATTTTTTAAGGCTGATATAACCGATTTTCTTTAATAAAATTTTTAGGTTTTCTCAAATAAAAAAATAATCCCCATCCCCTTAAATTTTTTTTTTTTTAATTTCGTTTTACTTCAACATCTAAGCATATATCAAAGGATTCTATATCATGCATAAACATGATTTATGACGGTTTTACTTTCTCTCATTTTTGAAATTCATTAATTAATATTATTTAAGCACTTTTTCTAATTAAATGTCTGTAATTACACTTATAAGAGAACCCCATAATCTCACATTTGTCAAGTTTGAAGGGAATTCAAAATTTGTGATTGTACAATTAGCAATCTCCACCCACTGTCCCAGATTTTTTTGTTGGATGCTATAGGGGATGAGTGCATTGCTATTTTTTCTATTCCTAATTGAATTTCTTATGGGAAGTAAGTGAGGGGCCAAGCCCTCCTCTTTATCCTCTTACTTTATATATATAATATAGAGTGGGGGGTATATTTTTTATTTTTATCAATTAACTTTTACATTTTAATTTGAGATAAATTGCACTGATTAGCAAAATATTCGGGCGGATTTGCTGTCGAAATTTCGTTGGATTATTACAATTGGGTTCCTTGGTGATCACATTCATCTAAATAAAGTACAGATTTGCGCATAACCTTGAGTCTACAGAGTTTAGACTGACCCTCTCCACTCCTCAACATCTGATGGTCCTTTTCAAATTTCAATTGACCTTCGCTTCCTGATTTAAAAAAAAAACGCAAAATTCAAAACAGACGCCTGAACAAAACCCATATAGGTCTCATATTTCAAGCCCTTGGTCCATCTTAATTGATGCTTATCACTCATCGGTGAAGTTAAACCAGATTTGGTCCAAACCAAAATTTACGAGTCTTACCCAGTACCCAAAAATTCACACAAATATGATAAATAAATTGTCAATATTGAATTACAGACCATAACACCAGAGACCGACCCAAAGGTTCAAAGTTAAAACCATGCCTCTCCAAGTTGAAAGTTGAAACAAACCTGCTTCTAGAATACGTTAATAGTTATACTTGAACCAACTTTTTTGTCTAGTCTAAACAAATTAGCATTTCATTTAATCAAAAGACATAAACAAGCAAACATTATTACTTAAGACTTCGACCAAGATTAGGTTGCATTAGCACGAAAATTTACAAAAACAGAGCCAAAGCAAGTCTCAAAACAGAGCAAAACAGAGTCAAGCAACACTATCACACATTCACTATCGCAGACAGTCCTCGCTCACTCAATGTTAACATGGAACACATCCTTCTTCTCCTCTTCCTTTACTTTCGGAACCAGCACCTTGAGAACCCCATTTTTCATCTCAGCCTTGATTGAGTCCAGCTTGTAAAGCTTCGGAGGCAAATCCAACCTACTTGTGTACTTTCTCTTACTCTCCTCGTCCTCCTCAGATAACTTCTCGCCCTCCCCTTTGATAATCAGTGTGCTCTCCTCCACAGAGACCGTCACATCCTCTTTGCCCAGCCCAGGCATGTCAAGTCGAATGTACAGAGCATCGTTATCTTCCTTCACGTCCCAGGAGCCTCGCTTCGACCCAGCTCCCACGCCTCGTGACGCTGCGAGAAATGGGTCCTCTATGAACTGGTCCATCAGGTTCAGGACCTGGCTCAGACTCCTTGTTGTAGAGAATGGATCAAACACATCTACAATTTCATCAAACACCCAAAATCAGAAAGCTAATAGCATTAAACAACAACGCAAAAGCCCAGAAAACAACAAAAATAAGAAGAAGATAATTTGTAAATTGAGGAGTGAGATAACAACTACCTGTGAAGAAGGCAGGGCCACGGCGGCGAGTGATGGACTGGTCGGAGCGGCGATCCACGTCGTCGTGGTCGTCGAATTTGGAGAGTTGGGTGTTGGTGTTGAAGGAGCGAGAGAGAGAGGGAGCGAGAGAAATGGAGCGAATGGGGTTGAATAGCTTGGACAAGAGAGTTGGAGCCGCGACCCTTCTGAGAGCAATAGACGATGCCATCGTTGGAATAGTAGGCCAAGAGCGTTTGATTGGTTACTTTTTGGAGAGTGTGTGAGAGAAAGAGAGAGGTAGACTTTTTCTGAGCTTGTGATGTGTTGGGTTTAAGGGGGTGGGGTTGAGGGTTTAATATAGGGACCAAAGACGTGGAGAAGGGGAAACAGAGAGAGAGAGAGAGAGAGAGAGAGAGGTGTGGAGAAAGTTCGAGAGCTGAGGGATGCGAGAAGGTTCTAGAATTGTAAAGAAATGATAATCTCTTCTCTTCTCAATAAAAATAATATTGGCCCCAGCCTTTCTTTTTTCTTTTTCTTTTTTGATAACTAACTTTTCTTTTCTCTTTTTTGATATATATAATAAAAAATAAAAAAATAAAAAAGAGAGAAGGGATATATTATATATCCTCCCACGTTATTTAGGTCGTTTTGATTATCTTCTGAGAGTAATTTTGTTATATGATTGTAATAAATTAATATAATCATCCTATGTATAAAGTGTTTGGGGTCTAGGAGAGAAAAGATTCGAACTGTGAAATTAACAACATGTTGTAATTATTTCTCAAAAAAAAAAAAATAATAACCACCCATGTATCTATCATTAAAAGTTTAGAACACACAATTAAAAAAAATATATAGAGTTGAGAAATCAAATCCCCTTTACCATTTTATTGATAATTTGATACCATTTTAGGAAACGCATATTTGAGAAATCACATTTCTTAATTAGGTCCGACTCTCTTCCCATTAAAATTCCTCTCATTCCCTACCATTTTTACATGGATGAAAGACACATGAGCCACATCAAATATAATTTTCCTCTCTGTCTCTCTCTCAACAAGCTCTCTTAGAAAAACCACAGCCAACTGATTTTACTCTCCAATGATCGGAGTTGGTGTCAGAGCTCATTGTTGTTTTGTTCGTGAAGATAACTTTGTCAGAATCGCGATGACTATGCCACTGTGGGAATGACGATTAAACCCAAAACTAGAAGTTTCCCAATTCGTTTCCATTCTCCCATCAAATGTTAGAGCTCCTACAAGAGTTCTTGTCTTCTTTATCCTGCTGGAGATGGTTCTAGAGTGGCTCCCGGAAGGGGATGTGGCTTATTTTTTATGAAGTGTAGTGAAAACACGTACTGGGTGTTAAATTGAAGAGCAAGTAATATTAAAACATTGGATTTCAAATACACACCAATGATTATCATATATAAATAAGAAAAAACAATGAAATTGCTTAAAGATTGAAACGTTGGGCTCGGAGTCACCTCAACATTGTTAAAAATCAAATGACGTTGAAAATTGTCACCAATAGGTCACACCGTACTCGCGACTCAAAGCGAACCTGCACAACAAGAACGATCGAAAGAAAACCTTTTCGGTGTGGTGCCGGCCAAACACTCTCCGAAGGTCAAGTCAGAATTCGTCTCTTCACTCTAGAGCGCTAGAGAGGGTCAAATCATTGTACCTTGATTTGCGAAAGTGTTAGTCCTTTTATAGTGGTAGAGAGTTGGCTTTTCTTCTTGACCTCCAAATCTTTTCCATATGGGACTCTAATACAAATTCTCCAAAGCGTGGTGACCAAGGATTTCCCTTTTTTGATCTTAGGGCTTTTCTAGGCGATAGAGATTTCGGATCATGGGCCCTTACTATGTCTGTCAGCGATGGGCCTTCAAAGCGCGTGGGACCATCTTTACACAGGCCCAACAGTTCCAATCCGTCAGGCCCATTAAGGTAGGCCCATTAAACTCTATATTTTATCATCTTCAGTTGCCCCCTTCACCCCAATGGTCCGTCCGCTTTTAGGTCAAAGGATCAATGGGGTGACGATCCTAACGTAGGGGTATGACGGGTATTTTTATGACGGAATGGGATCCGTGAGACAAAAAGAAGGTTTAAATTGATTGACGGATTCATGCAAGATAGGATGACGGTTCCAGATGGATCAACCCGTCAGAAGAAGATTCATCAAGTTGACGGTTACATGAAGGGTACAATCTGTTGATGCGTACTGACAGGTTGTCAACATTTATTGAGCATGCCACGTGTCAATCTCTGAATGGCCGTTGTATAGGATCGAAGCGTCGCTTCGTCTTCCGTGCATCTCCTATATATATATAAGGCGCCTCACTCTCCCATTTTCACAATTTTCAACCAGAAATCGTCTGTCAGAGCGAAGCCGTCAACCTTGTCAGAGCACTCCGTCGAGGGCGAGTATCTACCGATTACAACAACCGTCACCCATCCTCCGCTAAGTGTGGTAAGTATTTACTTTAATACCATAATCAAGTTACATTTCCGTCCTTGCATTGTTGTTAGGCTTTCTATACCCGTCAATGCTTTCAAACCCGTCAGTCTTAGGTTTCATCATCAATTGTAGAAAATGTCTAGTGCGTCAAGTAACCAGTCGGTGGTTCGTGACGGGACGGAATACGAGAATGTATACCCGTCCGATCATAAAGACCAAGAGAGTCCTGGCGAAGATAGGAGTCCGTCTGCATCCTCTTCGTCCTCAACAAATGAGGATGTGGAGATAGTTGAGATAGAGGGTCTTGCTGACGACGGGAATCAAGCACTGGAGCCCGTTGTAGGTGCTGATGGACTAAGGCAGTTCATCATGTTACCAGAGTGGACAGTGCATAGGTTCACATCTGTCATCAGGGAGAGACATTTCAGTACTTTTAGAACCAACTTCCAGATTCTGGATTACATTCCCATCCGTCTACCCTATGTGACGGAGAAGTGTTACTATGAAGGGGTAGAAGGTGTTGGAGTATACGAGCAGGTGTTGAAGGAAGGACTTCGGTTCCCGCTCTCTACACTTCATAGGGAACTCTTGCACTATCTGGGACTGTCCGTCACCCAGATTTCTCCGAACGCCTGGAGGGTCTTCATAGCAATGAAGATTCTTTATGGTGTAATGTCAAATGGGGAAAGGAGATTGACGGTCTGTGAGTTTCTTCACTGTTACCGTCCTGACGAGATTGATAAATCAAGGGGGATGTATCGTTTTGCTAGTCGAAGTCCCTTGTTGAAGATTATCTTTGAGACCCCAGACTCAAATAGAGACTGGAAGAGTCGCTACTTCTTCCTGGAGGGTGACAGATGGATGAACCGTCCAGGAGAGACGGCGTACATGCCTGTTGATACAACCTGGGGAGTAATAAACCAATCGTGTATGCACCCGTCCCCCTTTTTTTTTTTTTTTAATACTTTTTCATACCCGTCCACTTTTATGTGCATATTTTGATCGTCTTTCTCTGTAGGTAGACGGCGCCCGCAAGTTAGCCTTGAGGAATTCAGTTTCCTTGAAAAGATTTGCAGAAAAACTAAGCCGAAAGAAAGGACCTGGGCCAAGTTAGTGAATCCGAAAACAATACACTGGTATTGTGACGGTCCAGAACCTACCCGCGAGGCCATTGTATACAATGAAAGAATACACAAACGTGAGTCCGTCAACTTTTACTCTTGAAATTAGCCTTCAATTTGAGAAAACATCTTCATCCGTCCTGTATTGCAGAAATGGACGACGCAAAGAGAAGGGCAATGATAAAATCGCTAGCCGTCGAGCAAAAGAAGACGGGTGAGATTGTGGTTCCCAAGGTGCCGGGGTCGTCGGCTAAGAGGAAGCAGCCGCCAAAGTCTGATCGTCCACACAAGCAGCCGAAGGTTCCATTGGAACCCGTTGTGGGCTTGATGGCTGAGGGTGCTAAGACCGTCACCCCAGCTAAACATGGATCCGGTAAGGGCTTAATGCAGGCCCCACCCGTCAGCGAGGAGAAGTCCCCTCCCCTTCTCCGTGACGACTCGAAGTTTGCTTTGGAGAAGCTTTCGTCGATAATTTCCGCAGAGGATTACGAGGATCTGGGGAATCATTCGACGGAGGCAATGGGGGAGACGGGGTTATTCGCCGTTGCATAGGTAACCTTTTTTATCCGTCATTGTATGTCCGTCCACTCTTCTTAGTTTTCTATTTAACACCCTTTTAATTTTGTTTATTTCAGTCCTTGGTTATGATGAAGGGCTTGATGGACCGCTGCCTCAACCGTGAAGCGGCTCTGGAACGTGTACGGTGAAAAGCTGAGCAGACGGAGGAGGAGCTTAGCCAACTGCATAAGTGGAAGTCCACAATGGAGAAGAAGTTCGACCTGTCTGAGAAGACCAGGAAAGAGTTTGAACAGAGGACGGAGGAAGCTGGGAAGGCCTTGAAGGGTAAAGAAGATGAGGTAAAGGATTTGAAGAAGAAACTCCGTCAGGCCAGGGAGGATGCCGTCAATGAGTATCGCGATTCTGAGGCTTTGTTGAAGGAGTTGGGGGGATCGTTCCTTCAAGGCTTTGACGATGCACTCCGTCAGATAAAAAAGGCCTACCCAGATCTGGACGTGTCCATGATAACCGTTAGTGATCAAGATCAGACATCTGCTCTGCTCGTCGCTTCAGAAAATACGGACGACCTTTTTGGTGAAGATGCTGTTCAGGGCGACGGAGAGTCTGTTCCGTCGAAGGATGTCCAAGTTGCTGAGCCGAAGAAAGTAGATTAATTTTCATGTAACTTACATTTAGGATGATCCGTCCCCTTTTGGCTTATTTATTTATTTTGAGAACAATCCGTCCTCTTTTTATTGTATTAAACGTTTGCCTTCTCGGCTTTTTGTTAGCTTATTAGTGCTATGCTTTCTATTGTCGTATGGAACCCGTCCACATTGCAGATTTATTATTTTTAGTATTTGATTGATCTGTTCAATTGGATGATATATTATCCGACCACGTGGATGGTCCGTCAACATTTAAACATCCCGTTATCTGCCCATTTTTTGGACTTATGATCTTTGTTTGCCATCTTGGGAGATCCGTCCATTTTATGGATAGATTTCCTATCAGCTTTATCGACCCGTCACCTTTGAGGCACGTTTTTACTAACTTAATGATCCGTCTATTTTGTGGACTTGGGATTTCGTTCACTTCTTCGGTGATCCGTTTACTGTGTGGACAGTTCATATCTTGTCAATGATCCGTCCACTTTGTGGACGGCTAATCGTGTTCCTCTTTTTGATGGTTCGTTCACTTTGCTGAGGAAATTTTAACATCGTTTAAGTGATCCATCCACTTTGTGGACTGTTCTTTCACGCTGTTGGTGATCCGTCCACTTCGTGGACTGTTCTCTCACGATGTTGGTGATCCGTCCATTTTGGATTTCAAATTGTCATCCGTGTGGGATGGCTCGTCTGATCGGACTATATTCGTCACCCCTGGGGGGCGATTCGTCCAACTTTCGGACTTATTTCATCCGTCCGTTTTGGACTGCATTCGTCACCTTTGTAGGGCGAGCTGTCCACTTTGTGGACTTACTTCTGTTTGTCCCGTGGGACTTCGAGTGGTCAGCCTTGTAGGATAATCGTCCACCTAGTGGACTTTAAGCCGTCACCCTTTGGGTGATCCGTCCACCTTATGGACTCCACTTTGTATCCGTCCACCTTGTGGACTTAAAGATGATCGTCCACCTCGTGGACTTTAAGCCGTCACCCTTTGTGGGTGATCCGTCCATTTTGTGGACTTTATTTTGTATTCGCCCATCTTGTGGACTTTAAAGTGAACAACCTTGTAGGATAACCGTCCACTTCGAGGACTTTAAGCCGTCACCCTTTGGGTGATCCGTCCACCTTGTGGACTCCACTTTGTATCCGTCCACTTTGTGGACTTAAAGTGAACATCCTTGTAGGAGGTTATCATCCTTGTGGGATGCTCCGTCCATCTTGTGGACTTCATTTTGTATTCGTCCGTCTCGTGGACTTTTATCTAGCTTTCGTTAACTTTGTGGACAATTGTAATGACATCCAAGTAGAAGATCATAATTGTATCTGATTATAGAGATGCGTAAAGGAAAAGTGCCTGCCCCCTTGGGCTTAAAAAAGGCACGACAAGATTGTAGCAAAAGAAAAACAGTTAAAAGAAAAACTTATAGAAAACTTAAAAAGCCAAAAAGAAAATTGGTTGCCGTTCACCGTGTTACTATCACTGGTAGTATTTTCTCAAATGCTCGGCATTCCATGGATGCGGTAGCTTCTCTCCATCTGTTGTCTCCAGGTGGTATGTTCCTTTCCTTTTCCATGCCGTGACTCTATAAGGTCCTTCCCAGTTGGGGCCGAATTTTCCCTGTGTAGGGTCTCTAGTTGCACCTATGACCCTCCTGAGTACGAGGTCTCCTACTTGGAAGTTTCTGTGTCGGACCCGGGAGTTGTAATGTCTGGCCATGCGATCCTGGTATCTAGCGATCCTTTGCTCCGCCACCGACCTTACCTCATCTATCAGGTCCAGCTGTAGCCTCATAGATTCGTCGTTCCTGCTTTCGTCATGGTTGTGAACCCTGTAACTTGTGAGCCCAACTTCTGCTGGGATGACCACCTCGCTCCTGTATGTCAATCGGAATGGCGTCTCTCCTGTTGGAGTCCTCGCCGTTGTCCTGTATGCCCACAGTATGCTCGGCAATTCTTCGGGCCATATGCTCTTTGCCCCCTCGAGCCGAGTCTTGATAATCTTTAACAGGGATCGGTTCGTGACTTCAACCTGGCCATTAGCCTGAAGATGGGCGGGTGATGAGTAGTGGTTTTTTATTCCTAGCTGTGTGCAGAAATCCCGGAAGTGGCCGTTGTCGAACTGCCTCCCGTTATCTGAGACAAGGACTCTAGGAATACCAAACCTGCATACGATGCACCGCCAGACAAAACTTCTAATGTTCTTTTCTGTAATGGTGGCCAAGGCTTCCGCTTCTACCCATTTTGTGAAGTAGTCAATACCCACTACCAAGAACTTTAGCTGCCTTACCGCCCTTGGGAAAGGTCCCATGATATCTAGTCCCCACTGAGCGAACGGCCATGGAGCCGTTATAGGGGTCAGCTCCTCAGCTGGCTGTCCGATAAAATTGCTGAACCTCTGGCATTTGTCGCAGCTTTTAACGTAAGACTCGGCATCCTTCTGCATGGTTGGCCAGTAATACCCAGCTCGTACCAGTTTGTGCACCAACGACCGCGATCCAGAATGGTTCCCGCATATCCCTTCGTGTACTTCCCTCATTACGTAGTCTGCCTCTTCAACCCCGAGGCATCTTAAATAAGGGCGAGAGAAACCTCTCTTGTAAAGAATGTCTTTTATCAAGACGAACCTTGCCGCTTGGACTTTTAGCTTTCTCGCTGCCCCCTTCTCTTCTGGCAGTAACCCGTCCTTTAAGTATGAAGTTATCTGTGTAGTCCAGTTTCTTTCGGAGCGTATCTCCTGCATGTTGTCGGGGTCTATTAGTGGAAAGAGTTGAACAAAGGAAAGTACATTACCCGGTGTCATCATATGTTTTGCTGAAGCGGCTTTGGCTAGCCGATCGGCGAGCTCATTTTCTCCCCTGGGGATTTGGACGACCATCGCTTTTAGCCCGTTGACTCTCGCCCTTACTTGATCAAGATATCTCTTTAACCTTTCCCCCTTGCATTCATAATCTCCGTTTACTTGATTGGTCACGACTTGAGAGTCGCAATAAACGACCACACTTTCAGCTCCGGCGGCTTTGGCTAGGTCGAGTCCTGCCGCCACCGCTTCGTATTCTGCTTCATTGTTGGTAATGGGGAAGTCGAGACGGACCATACATTCGATCTTGTCTCCTTCAGGTGACAGCAATACTATGCCGGCCCCTCCAATTCGCCGATTGGATGATCCGTCGGTGTAGATGCTCCACTGGGGGGGTTCTTCTGCCCCCTTGTCCTCGTCACTCGTAAACTCTACTATGAAGTCGGCTACAGCTTGTCCTTTAATGGCCACACGTAGACGGTACTTGATATCAAACTCACTCAATTCTATTGCCCACAGCGTCAGTCAACCTGCGGCTTCAGGATTACTCAGTGCCCTTCGCAAGGGCTTATCGGTCATTACGTTCACGGTATGGGCTTGAAAGTAGGGTTTGAGCTTGCGAGCCGCCGTGACCAATGCAAAAGCGAGTTTCTCCATAGGTTGGTATCTTTCTTCGGCATCGCGGAGCGCCCGGCTGGCATAGTATACAGGCTTCTGTGCATTATCCTCTTCTCTAATTAAGGCCGCGCTGACGGCGATAGAGGAGACAGCCAAGTAGAGGAAAAGTTCTTCACCAGGTTGCGAGGGACTCAATAGGGGTGGTGAAGATAGGTATGCCTTTAATTCCTCGAACGCTCACTGACACTCGTCCGTCCACTCGAAGGATTTCTTTAATGTGCGAAAGAAGGGCAAGCACTTGTCCGTGGCTCTCGACACGAATCTATTTAATGCCGCTATCTTGCCGTTAAGACTTTGTATCTCCTTCACATTTCGCGGGGGGGCCATCTCTACTATGGCTCGGATTTTGTCCGGATTAGCCTCAATCCCCCTCTGGGAAACCATGAACCCTAGGAATTTTCCTGCCGTTACGCCGAATGCGCACTTTCCCGGATTGAGTTTCATGTTGTAGGATCGAAGCGTACCGAATGTTTCCTTAAGATCTTCCAGGTGGTCTTCCTCCTTCCGGCTCTTCACCAACATGTCGTCGACATAGACTTGGACATTCCTCCCGATTTGCTGCGCGAACATCTTATTCATTAGCCTTTGGTATGTTGCCCCCGCATTCTTCAGGCCGAATGGCATTACTTTGTAACAGAATAGTCCTTAGCTGGTTACGAACGAAGTTTTCTCCTGATCGGCCTCGTGCATGCGGATCTGGTTATAACCCGAGAAAACGTCCATGAAGCTTAGTAATTGGTGTTGAGCCGTCAAGTCTACTAGGACGTCGACCCTTGGAAGGGGATAGCTATCTTTAGGGCACGCTTTGTTAAGATCGGTGAAATTCACGCACATCCGCCACTTACCGCTCACTTTCTTCACCATTACCACATTCGCCAGCCAATCGGGATAGTAGACTTCCCTGATGAAGCTTGCCTCTTGGAGTTTGCGGACCTCTTCCGCTATTGCTTGGTCTCGTTCTGGTGCGAACACTCTCTTCTTTTGTCGGACGGGTGGAAATGAGGGCAATACATTCAATTTGTGTACCATGACCGAGGGATCGATTCCCGGCATGTCGTCATGGCTCCAGGCGAACACATCCTTATTGCTCCTTAAGAAAGCTACGAGCTCTTGACGGATTGCGGGTTTGGCAAGCGTTCCGATCTTGGTTGTTCTGTTCGGATTGGAACTGTCAAGAGTTATCTCCTCCAGCTTCTCTGTGGGTTCTGCCATCGTTCGGTGCTCTTCTATGTTCAAGGCCTGGATTTGGTCTTGCATCTCCATCATAGCTACGTAGCATTCTCGTGCGGCAACTTGACTTCCGCGTAGCTCTCCTACCCCATACTCCGTTAGGAACTTGATCATTAGGTGGTAAGTTGATGTTACCGTCTTCCACGAGTTGAGCGTTGGTCATCCAAGAATAGCATTGTAGGCGGACGAGCAATCGACCACCAAGAATGTCACGTTCCTGGTGATTTGTTGGGGGTAATCTCCTACTGTCACCGGTAACGTTACTGCACCCAAAGGGAATACCCTACTCCCTCCGAAACCAACGAGCGGGGCGTTTGTCGATATTAGCTGCTCCCTGTCAATCCTCATTTGCTAGAATGCTGGATAGTACAAGATATCGGCCGAGCTGCCGTTGTCGATCAACACCCGGTGCATGTTGTAGTCTCCTGTCCGCATGCTGACGACGAGGGCATCGTCGTGTGGATGGTGTAGGCGTCGTGCATCCTCTTCCGAGAACCCAACAACAGGGCTTTCTCTTTTTGCTATCTTTGGCACTGTGCCCACCAACTGGACATTCTGTACCATCCGAAGGTATGTTTTGCGAGCCTTTTTTGACGATCCGGCCGCAGCAGTTCCTCCGATTATCATTCTTATGTCCCCTAATGGGGGTCTTGGTCGCTCGTCTTCTCGGCGGGGGTGTTGTTCTTGTGGGGGTTGATCCGTTCTCCCCTTGTTGACGAACTTCTGCAGCTTCCCTTGTCGGATAAGGGCTTTGATTTGCTGCTTCAAGTCGTAGCAATCGGCCGTGTCGTGGCCGTGGTCACGATGGAAGCGGCAATATTTGTCTCTGGACCTTTTGCTGGGATCACTCTTCAGCTTTCCTGGGAACGTCAGGGACCCTTCGTCCTTAATCTGCATTAGGACTTGGTCTATCGGCGCGGTTAACGGGGTGAAACTTGTGAACCTTCCGCCCGTGGGTTTTGGACGTCTGTCCTCCCTTCGGTCTCCCATCCTTCCTTTCTTCCGCCCCTGGTCCTGTCGGGGATCCTCTTGTCTGTCTCTTTTCTTGGGTCTATCTTCTCGGGCTAATAGCGCATCTTCAGCGTTCATATATTTAGTGGCCCTGTAAAGCACCTCCGACATGGTCTTGGGGTCGTTTTTGTATAGGGAGAACAAAAACTTACCCCCCTTCAGCCCATTCGTGAATGCTGCTACCAATATCTTGTCGTCGGCTTCGTTGATTGAGAGCGCTTCCTTATTGAAGCGTGATATGTAGGCCCGCAACGTCTCCTCCTCTCGCTGCTTGATATTCATTAAACAAGCCGTGGATTTTCTATACCGATGTCCTCTGATGAAGTGCGTAGTAAATTGAGCACTTAGTTCCTTGAAGGTGCTGATGGAGTTGGGTGCTAGCCGGCTGAACCAAATCCTTGCTGCGCCCTTTAGGGTTGTAGGAAAGGCCCTACACATAATCGCGTCTGCCACTCCCTGAAGGTGCATCAGGGTCTTGAAGGTCTTTAGGTGATCTAGAGGGTCCTTAACTCCGTCATAACTATCCATATTTGGCATGCGGAACTTATTCGGCAGGGGGAAGGAGTTGACGGTTGTCGTGAATGGCGAGTCAATCCGGTTGACAAGGTCGTCAAGATCACTTGACACTCGCCCCTTGAGAGCGTTCATCATTACATCCATCTGTTCCTTAATCGCCTGCATCTCCGCGATGATGGATTGTGGAGCCGTATCCGTCAGGGAAGGGATGCTAATGTCCCGTCGCATTGGTCTGCTCGGGGCGTTACTCTCCTATGGTCCGTCCTGATTTCTCCTTTCAGCGCTGGTCCCTTCTTGATCCGCTCCTTGGTTATTGACCGCCGCATTCTTTTGGTTCAGCTGCTCTTCTAGGTCGTGTTTTTGTTTGGTGAGGCGCTCCACGGCTGTGGCGAGCGTCCTGACCTGTTTCTCAAGGGCAGTCATAGGGGCTTCTTCTTCTTGAACGTCATTCGTGGTTGCCATTGAGCGAGTGAGTACCATGTAACTCTTTTGTCTAGGAAACGATGAAGTGCTACACGTTTCCCACAGACGGTGCCAACTGATGACGTTGAAAATTGTCACCAATAGGTCACACCGTACTCGCGACTCAAAGCGAACCTGCACAACAAGAACGATCGAAAGAAAACCTTTAGAGAGCACCGGTGTGGTGCCGGCCAAACACTCTCTGAAGGTCAAGTCAGAATTCGTCTCTTCACTTTAGAGCGTTAGAGAGGGTCAATTAATTGTACATTGATTTGCGAAAGTGTTAGTCCTTTTATAGTGGTAGAGAGTTGGCTTTTCTTCTTGACCTCCAAATCTTTTCCATGTGGGACTCTAATACAAATTCTCCAAAGCGTGGTGACCAAGGATTTCCCTTTTTTGATCTTAGGGCTTTTCTAGGCGATAGAGATTTCGGATCATGGGCCCTTACTATGTCTGTCTGCGATGGGCCTTCAAAGCGCGTGGGACCATCTTTACACAGGCCCAACAGTTCCAATCCGTCAGGCCCATTAAGGTAGGCCCATCAGGCTCTATATTTTATCATCTTCAATTATCATATATAAATAAGAAAAAACAATGAAATTGCTTAAAGATTGAAACGTTGGGCTCGGAGTCACCTCAACATTGTTAAAAATCAAATGAGTTTTGCTGCTATAGTTTCAAAAATCACTTCTTCTTCTTTTTTTCTTTTTTTCTTTTTTGCTTAAAATCAAAAAACCCATGCTTAAATTATGCGAAAACAACAAAGAAAGAGGAAAATAAAAAATAAAGATTGAAACTTTGAGTTAAGAATTAGCTTAAAATTGGTAAATCAAATGGGTTTATTGGAATGGCTTCAAAAACATTTTCATTTGGGCTTAAAATCACAAACCCGTGTTAAACAATTTACAGAAAACATGGTTGAGTCCTGTGGTAGCTCTATATATTTTTTTTAGAACGGTCACTAAGAAATTTAAATTATCACAATATTTTTCTTAGAACCATTTTTCAAAGAAAAATAAAATTAGAAATTATTTTTATTAAATCGGTTGAACAAGTTACAAATTTTATCATTGTTTTATAATAGACTTTTTGTAAAATAATTTTTTCACTTGTTGTTATTTGGTCTTATCTTGTTTTTGTTTGGTTTATGTTTGTTGTTATTTGAGCTAATATTTATTATTGTTATTTGAGTTTTAAAAAAAAAATGGGATTAAGAATTATGTTTGGAGGCAGAATTAATTTTGGAGTACTATTACATCCACAACATTTTTACAATAAATCTTATGCAAAAAGCTGTTATTGATAGATAAAAAAAAATAATATTAGTATTTGGTCCAAATTAGAATCAGTAACAGCTTATTACATTAGATTTGTTGTAAAATTATTATAAAAATGTTGTGAATGTAGTAGCACTACTCTTATTTATGTTGAACCCAAATTTTTGTAATTCACAAGTCAGGGTGTTCAAAATTTGTATTAAGGTGGTCACAATAAATTAATTTAACATATAATATTTTTTTAGCAAGTGTATATACACATTTTTTTTTTGCAAGTTATGCTATGAACCCCTAGATTGCATGTAGAGCCAAGACAAAATGTGTTTCTGCTCTTTTCGGGCAAATTAATTAGCTTTATACCCTCTTTCCCAAACTAATAGAGAAATGCCCCTCTTTTCAAACTCGATTTATGATAAATCGAGTTAGGCCCTAAGACCCATAGTGACGTTTTTTAACTCGATCTCAATGAAATCGAGTTATAGGTAAAAAAATTGCTTATAACTCGATTTTATTGAAGTCGAGTTAAAAAAACGTCACTAAAAGTTTTAAAAACGTCACTAAAAGGGCAGAAACTCATTTTGTCCTGTAAAGCTGCCACTGGTTGTGTCTGAGTTTGACACTAGGAGATAAGCGGGTTTGTGATTTATGTCGCCAACGAATGTTCCCAGACTTCGATGAAATCTTCGGCATTATTTTTTACCAATCCTTTCTAGCCGCTTCCAACGACATTGGTTGGAGATAACGTTGAAGGTGCGAAGATATAAGAAATTAATTATAGTGTGATGTTGCTTAAATTTTACCATTATTTTTATTATTATTTTTTTTTATATGCCTCATGTCCTTCATCTACATTAAAATGAGAAAAAAATAAGGAATTAAAATGAGAGGGGAGCGGAACTCTTCTTGATTATGTTGGATTTCATTCTAATAAAGAATTCTAAAGAAACACTTGCAAACATAATAAACGCAAACTTAAGACATTCAAAAATATATAATACTCAAATTAGTGACAACTACCAATCAAACTTACAAATTTAACCCCCGAACAATCGTGAGCCACCAATTTTCTTCCAAGCCATGTATAACCACAACCCCGTAACACCAAAAAAGCCACTAAAGCCTACCCAAAGCTACGAAAGCCACTAAGACCCTTTGGTCAATACATTAAAATATTTCAATGCCTAAGCTATAATGCTGTGTTTTTGGATAAACATTGTAGCTAAAATGCATTTTTGCTATTAGCTAAATTAAAAAATCTCATTGTCATTCTATTTTAATGGATGCAAAGAATGACAATTGAGTAAAAAATTTAGAAATTAAAACATTTCTTAAGTAAATAAATAATGGAAACATAGAATAGGATTATTGTGCGGTGTGGAACCGTGGATAGAAAAAAAATTACTTAATAATTTTCTTATCATTGTAAATTTGTAGTTAATGTGGAGTAATGAAAGCCAATTAATACAAACCTCCTGTTGGTTTTACTCTCCACCAAAATAAAAATAAAAAAAGATTGAGTTTCAATTAGCTAGATTAGTAAAATATTTTGTTGTCAAATAAGATATTTGAGGTTTGAACCATGCTCATAACTAAACCAATTAGTGTTTTTTCATGATAAGAATGAGTAATTATCATGCAACAAGTGTTATAGATTGAAAAATTATAATATCTATGTAAAAAAAAAAATTATTAATTTCTTCTTTTTTATGTTTTCTAGTGGAGTAGACTACTCTTGGATCTCATCCTGATCTCCTACAAACCCAAGAGGCCTATACAACTCGAGAACCCGGTGCTCCTAATACAAAGCAATGTTGCAAATCCCTTTCTGTAATAGCTTGTTAAACATTGAATATAGAGAGAGAGAAAAATTATACAAAAATGAAATTTGAAAAGTAGTGAGCTTGTTAAAAGAATAATTCATGCTCGTTGTTACACACTTACGGTATACATTAGCTAAAATTTCACAATTTTACAATCTTAATTGAAATTGTATTTTAAAAGAAGTGTATATAAAATGTGCAATAAAGAGTGTACAAGATTTTCAATATTATTTTGAATGTGTGAAAAAAAAAAAAAAAAAAAAAAAAAAACCATCCATCCCATAAATGACACATGGCCCAAAAACAATTTAATTACCCAATTATTTTTAGAACTCAAAGTCCATGTATTAAATGAATCGAATCATTTCAAGTTGATTATCGATTAAACAGATCAACATGAAATTATCAATTGACTAATTTATTAATTTTGTTAATCAATTAGTTTTTTTATTTAAGGGCTAAAATTGAAAGTTGGTTTTTTTTTTCTTAATCTCAACCATCAATAACTATTTTACACAGTTGTAATATTTGTTATATAATTTTCATCGACCCGCCCGGTTGTTTTAAAGGAGAGGGAAAACAAAAATCAACCATCCCAGATACAACACGTGGCCCAAATATCGCGTAACAGTCCAAGCGTCTGTACACCATACGTCTCCTCTATACTCTATACTCTTTTCCTATTTGGAGCTTTGAAAAGCATTGAAGCTTTTTTATTTTCAATCACTCAACTCACTCACTATGTCTTTGAGAGCAAAAAGCTTGTTAGGACATATGTGAATCATGTTAGGAACATATGTCAATATAGAATTGGCTAATCCTTTGACAAAATGCACTTTACTGGTAATTGGGTAGATTTAGGATGAGTTTAATGCTTCAAGGAACAAGGTTTCAAGTTCAAGTGTTAAAGTCATGCAACTCTGTCCAAGAATCAAGTGAAAAAGTGCTAGATTTTAAAGTTCGACAGCTAATATCTATCGAGGTTTAAAAGGCTATTTAAACCCGATACTCGACAGCTGCTCGATAGATAGGTATCTATCGAGGTTTAAAAAAATCAGATTTTCAGTTCTGATTTTCATTTAATCCATGTATAGATGTTTGAACTTTCTTTTTTCACAACCCTAAACATATATAAGGATTGTTTTAAGAGCTGACACAACTGATGCAACTCAATGCAAAAGTTTATCACAAGCATATTGTGAATCGAAGACATATGTCCTAGTTCATCTTTCTATTTAAGAAACTGTTGTGTTTGTACACCATTGGGTTTTGTAACTAAGGAGTTTCGTGATCTTCATCGTGTTGATGAATTGAAGAATTTTGCAGCTAACATCTTTCTCAAGTTGGTGAGCAAGCCACGTACTAGGATCCGCATATCGAATTGGTTAGTCAAATACATAGAGTCGTGCATTAAAAGGAAAGATTGTCACTACAGAACAAGTCCAATTGGATATTGGGATAAAGGTTCAACTGTAGGTTGGTATAAGATATTGGCATTCCTTTACTTGTAAGCGCTTGTTGTGATAATAGTGAATTCTCGGGAGTGATGACCTTAAAATCACCCGATGGAGTTTTTGCCGTGTAGGTTTTCCCCATTCGTAAACAAATCACCGTGTCAATTTATTTTTCCCTGCATTTCAACTTAGTTGGTGATTTGTTTGTGCTACCACGCTTATTGCATGCAAATTGAATTAATTAATTAACTTGGCTAATTAATTGGTTAATTCATCACAAGGGATCAATACATTCTTGGTCTATCAAGTGGTATCAGAATAGGCACACTCTGATTAGGGTTAATCTTTGTTGTGTGATCCATTGACCCATGTTTGTCATGGATAGAGGACAGTCTCTCATTATAACACCTTTATTTGATAGCACTAACTATGCATATTGAAAAGTACGCATGAAAGCTTTATTGCAATCATCAGATGAAAAGGTATGGCAAGCTGTAGAGATAGGCTAAACCAAGCCGAAGGAAGCACCAGCCAATTGGGATGATGCTAAGATCAAGGCAGCAAATTTCAACAGTAGGGCATTGAATGTGTTATTCAGTGCGGTCACAAATGAGAAGTTCAAGAAGATATCCTTTACTGAAATTGCGAAGGAAGCATGGACTATGACAGAACTTCAGAGGCTTACCAATAGCTTTGAAGAGATTAAGATGGAGGAAGATGAGTCATTTGATGAGTTCTATGCCAAACTTAAGGACATAGTAAACTTAGCCTTTAATCTTGGGGAATCCATTCTCGAACCCAAGATTGTTAAAAAGGTGCTTAGATCTCTACCCGAGAGTTTTCATGCTAAGATCACCGCGATTGAGGAATTAAAGGATATTGATAAAATTCCTTTGACAGAGCTGGTTGGCAATCTGCAGAACTATAAGTTGGGTTTGACAAAGATAGGGAAATCTAGTAAGGGAAAGAGCATGGCATTAAAGGCCAAGAGCAATGACACTAATGAGTCTTTAAACGATGAAGATTCTAAGATGAAATCCTATATCACCAGGCAATTCAAAAATTTTATGAAGAATGCCAATACTAAAGGATTTGATAAAGACCGCAAGTAGTCTAGTTCGTCTCATTTCAAGAACTAAGACAAAGGAAAGAAGGATACTAGGGATGGCTGTCAGTACACTATTCCCTCAGGACCAAAATGCTTTAGGTGTCAAGGCTTCAGTCACATGAAACAAAAGTGCCCTACGTATCTCAAGACCATTGGGAAGAGCAAGGCACTTGCTGCTACCTTAAGCGACACCAAGCTTGAAGATGATTCTAACAATGAGGATGATGGAATCTAAATGCCTTCACTGCCACTGTAAATCCTACTAAGGGGATTGTTGAAGATATGGATGAAGAAGATGACTTGGTGGAGTCTAAATTTAAGAAGATGGACGAATAATATGATATCCACACAGCATATGCAAAATTATACAAGGTCTCGAAAAAACATGAGAAGTTGTATAGGTTCGCCACCAAAAAGCTTAGTGAAGTGGAGCTTGAATGAGAAGAAATCTCCACGAAATTTGATGAAGCCAATCAGACCATTGGAACACTGAGATTTAAGAACAACTTCTTGGCTGAGAAGACCAAGAAACTTGAGGCAGAGTTATTCCAAGTTAGAGCTCAGTTGGAAAGGACTTCAAGTGCAAAGCTTGATGAAATGCTTAGTCTTCAGAAATCTGCTTCTAATCGAACCGGTTTAGAGTATGATTTCTCCTCTCCTAGTATTACTTCTACTAGTACTACTGTTTTTGTTTCTCATACTAATAAAGGTAAATCTATCTTAGGAGCACCCCCTAAGCAGGATAAGAAAGAGACTAAAAACCCCAGGGCTAAGAAGGAAAACACTCAAAAGCCAGAATAGAAGAAGTAGCATCTCTGTCATCACTGTGGAGCAGCTGTACATACTCAACCTAATTACTACAAGTGGTTAGCCACTCAATAAAGTAACAACATGATCTCATTAGGAAACCAGAATCAGTTTCCATCCTCTTTTGCTCTTTTTGGAGATCTACTCAAAGCCTCATGTTCCTTTCGAACTTGAACGGTTTCAATTCTTCCCATTCACCGCCGGTTCAAGGGTTTGCAAAACAAAAAGGTTCTTCCAAAGTATGGAAGGAAAAAGGCTCCAAGTGATCTAGTCACTTTTTCTCTCCCTTTCTTGTTTTTGTTTTTGCATTACTTATGTGTTTTGCTTTCATGTTTTGAGTCAGTCTAGTTTTATATATTGCTTTGTTTAACATGTTTTTGTTTGTTTATTTTTCAGTTTTACTTTATTTTGTTTTTTCTAAAAAAAAAAATTGAAAATTCAGAAAAATACAAAAGTAATGTGTGTCTGTGTACATTGGTACTTATGTACCTTGGATGGCCATTGAAATAAAGTTTTCTAAATTTTGTATCTTTTGTAACTTAAATGAGCATCTCTATGCACAACTAAGCAAGTGAGTTTTGTGACTTATTTTTGTGATGAGTAAGATTAAGTAATCTCTTGTACTTAACACTCATATCACTCTTTTTTACAAGAAGGACAAGAAAATCCTAGAAGAAAGGCAAAAATAACCATCTCACCATTGTTGCCCGCCAATCATGAAATGACACTCGTATGCTTTGGCATAGCAAAAGAGCAATGTCAAAAACTTAACATCATTAGGTATTTCTTTTCTCTCTTTTATATGTCCATGCACGGTTTGCTTAAAAGAAAAATCAAAATCAAAATGTTTTATATATGATTGCAAGCGTGTCTTCTAGGAGATGTGGGAGTTATAAGATGTACCTCGAAGGTGATAGTCCCCATCAAACAGTTATGATTATGTGTGAGTTAAAGTGATTTTCTTATATCTCAAATCGTTATAATGTGTAAACATTTATGCAATCTTGCGATATTTTTCACACACAACACGCAATAATCTTTGCTACTCTTGATACATGTGTAGGTACAATGTGATTTGGCCATCACAGGGAATACATGTGTTAATGTATGCTCACCAAACTATCTTAACTTGTTTTTGAAATATAAAATTGGTTAGACTTGTTGTGTGTGTGTGTGTGTGTGTGTGTGTCTTTTGGATCTAAATGCTTGACATTTTTTTTCATGAGAGATGTGTTTGAGAGCTTAAAATGTTGGTTGGATCTTTAGTTGAGTAGCATGTTTGATTGCATTTTCATGTATGTGTTTTTCTCTTCTTTGAAAAATTGTTTTTAAGCAATCTCGACAACTTCTCGATACCTCTCGACAGTTAGGCTATCTATCGAGCCTTTTGAGCTTCTTTTCTCAATAGCTTTTATCACAGTCTCGATCCATCAAGATTCTTGAGATTCAATCTCGATAGCTTCTCTACAGCTTTTCGATCCATCGAGGAAGTTTCTGTATACTCAATAGATGTGCTCAATAGCTTCTTGATCCATCGAAGTTATTTTGCTGTAGACACCTCTCAATAGCTACTCGATTTTTAATTCTCGATCCATCAAGAAACTGAGATTTCTATAAATAGGGTCCGCGCGACATTTCTCTCACTTCTCCTTGACCTCTCTCGATCCTTTCTAACTTCTCACCTTCCCAAACACCTCTCTCTCACTCCAAATCACTTCCCCACTCAATCTTCGGTCTCAAGGTTGATTTCTTCCTCTGGTATGATTCTATTTCTCTCATTTTATCATGCATTTCATGATTTTTTACATAACTTTTGGGATTGTTGATAAACTTTAGGGTTTTTCAAAATTTTGGAGGTTTTTGTAAAATTTTTGGGATGGGTTTTTTTAAATGATTTCAAATCATCATGCATTGCATTACATTTGCATTTTAACTATATTTTCATGCATTATAGATGTGTGATATATATGTTGAATTGTTGTGTGCTACTAGGTTTGGATTGATGCTTTTTATGTTGTATATCACATGCTCATGCATTTTCATGCATACGTACCTTCATTTCTTTATACTCTTATATTGATTTGTTTGGTGCTTTTCTGCGTGTCTCTCTCTCTCCCTCTCTCTTTCTTGCGTTAGTCTGCTCTATGGCACTTAAACGCAAATCTACTCTGTCTCGGAACCCTTTTCGTTCCGGGGCATCTTCTTCTTCTTCCCCTTCTGACCCCACTCCATCTCACATCCAATTCCATGATGATAAAGCCCGTAAGGACTTTTTGGAGAACTTCTCATGACAAGGCATTCATTCGGAACGCCAAGACGTTCTATTGGATTTTTCCGATACGGACCTTCCCACTGTCATCTACAGTCGGGGTTGGGAGTCACTGTGTGGCATCTCGGTCACTTGTCCCACCATGATCATACAAGAGTTTTACTCTAATATGCATGGATTTGACTATTCTGTACCTCATTTTATCACTCGCGTTTGAGGTACGCACATTGTAGTCACTCCGAATATTGTATCCGAGGTACTACACGTTCCTAGGGTAACACATCCTGACTACCCTAGTTCCGATCATCTGAGGATTGTGTCCAATGACGAACTCTCGTTTCTATTCTGTAAGACACCTTCATCTTGGGGTGACCATCAAAACACCCTTTGCTCGAGCTTTGCAAAAGGTCCAAGGTTCCTTAACATGGTGATGACATTCATTCTCCATCCATTATCTCACTACAACTTTATTACAGAGTCTCATGCTCGATTTTTGTTATCCCTTCTTGAGAGAATCTCTATTGATTTTCCCATTCACTTCATTCTATCCCTCATAGATATCTATAGGAATACGGCGACCCATAATAAGCTTATTTTTCCTTCGGCTATTACGCGGATTCTTCGTCATTTTTCTATCTCTTATCTCGAGTCTCCTCATTTTTCAGTCATATGTGTCATAGATGCGGCTACCGTCAGATGGAGCGAGGCCCAACTTTAACCGAAGCAGCCACGGACAAAGACAATGACTCCTTTGGCTTCTTCTGCTCCTTCTTCATCGGCAGGTGGTGTGACCCTTGAAGCGGTCATGGCGCAGCTGTAGTGCATGGATGCTCGCCTTGACACACTCAGTGATGAGTTGTGTCAGGTGAACACCCATGTCGGCCGTATTACTCAATGGCAGGCTCGCCTTAGTGGCTTCGTAGAGTCTCCCTCTCCTTCTCTAGAGGCATCTGGGGACGAGGACGATGATGGTAACTATGACAACGATGATGATGATGAGGATGAGGATGCTAGCTCGCCCAGTGATGATGTGATGACTGCTTGATTTACTTACCCTTTGTCATTCGTGACAAAAAGGGGAAGTAGTTTTGGTATGAGAGTATTCATGTACATAAAGGGAGAGTTAGCGTAAGATATTTTTGTTAAGGGGAGTGTCTTTTCTTTTTTAGGGATGTAGTGAGGTTATTATGTATTTTCTTTTCTTTCTTTTTCATTTACCTCATGTATACTAGTCTTGTGACCATTTGACATACATTGTACTTATCTTTGGATATATATATATATATATGTTGATGTATGTTATTCACCTATCTTTACATGTGTTGTTTCTTTTCTCTCTTTATGCACATGATTCTTATTAATTGTATGCAATCTTTTATTTCTATTTTACACTAAAATGCCATAATGAGTTTTGTTTAAAGTGTTTCAGAAATACAAGTTGTCAAAGTCTTCTTGCCATGAACTCTCTTCTTGCAAAGTTTTTCAAGAGTTTGTGTTAGGTTAGATTTTATTGTATTCAACAAGTGAGTATGAGTTGAGTGATTTATGACTTCTCTCATATGTTCCTTTGTTTGTTGTGATTTTGTCACGGATTGTCAAAAAGGGGGGATTGTTAGGACATATGTGTGTTAGGAACATATGTCAATATAGAATTGGCTAATTCTTTGACAAAACGTACTTTACTGGTAATTTGGTAAATCTAGGATGAATTTAATGCTTCAAGAAACAAGATTTCAAGTTCAAGTGTTAAAGTCATGCAAGTCTGTCCAAGAATCAAGTGAAGAAGTGCTGGATTTTAAAACTCGATAGCTAGTATCTATCGAGGTTTAAAAGGCTGTTTAAGCTCGATACTTGACAGCTACTCGATAAATAGGGTATCTATCGAGGTTTAAAAAAATTAGATTTTCAGTTCTGATTTTCATCCAATCCGAGTATAGATATTAGGGTTTTCTTTTCTCACAACCCTAAACATATATAAGGATTGTTTTAAGGGCCGTCACAGCTGATGCAACTCAATGCAAAAGTTTTTCACAAGCATATTATAAACCGGAAACATATGCCCTAGTTCATTTTTTCATTCAAAAAGCTATTGTGTTTGTACACCGTAGGGTTTTGTAACCAAGGAACTTTGTGATCTTCATCGTGTTGATGAACTAAAGAACTTTGCAACTAACATCTTTCTCAAGTTGGTGAGTAAGCTGCGTACTGGGATCCTCGCATCGAATTGGTTAGTCACGTACTGGGAGCCGTGCATTGAAATGAGAAATTGTCACTACAGAACAAGTCCAATTGGGTATTGGGGTAAGGGTTCAACTATAAGTTGGTATAAGATACTAGGATTCCTTTACTTGTAACCACTTGTTGTAATAATAGTGACTCTCGAGAGTGGTGACCTTAAAATCACCCGATGGGGTTTTTGTCATGTAAGTTTTCCCCATTCGTAAACAAATCACCATGTCAATTTATTTTCCGCTGCATTTCAACTTAATTGGTGATTTGTTTGTGCTATCACGCTTATTGCATGCAAATTGAATTAATTAATTAACTTAACTAATTAATTAATTAATTCATCACAAGGGATCAATACATTATTAGCCTATCAAAACTCAAAAACTTCATACCAAAACCAAACCCCCACACACACAGTCCTCATCAATGGCTTCCTCACGTGTTCTTGTCAATTCCCTCTTCCTCAACAACTAGAATCACTCTCAGTCTCAAGCCATGACCGTGTACGCCAAGTTCAAAATGGGGCTGTTGGGAGCTATGAAGGAAGCACCCATTTCTGATAATCCATTCCTTATTCAGGGCCTATAGAAGCAGCAAATTGCTATATGGACCCTGTAAAAAAAAGATTGTGTTTTTAAGGGTGGACTTGCCTGATGTTGGGGAGAAGGGTCTCAAGGTTTGGACTGAGGATGATTTTTTGTACTATGACGTGGAAAACTCCCTTGAAGGTGGCAAGTATAATTGCTGTATCAAAATCAATCCCCTAGTCAGGTTCAACAAGGAGAAGATCAAAGCCCAAATCAACAATGGCGTTCTCAAAGTTGAAGTTCCATACGAAACGCCTTAAGAGTAAAAGAATCCCACATCTTTGCCTTTTTATTTTAGGATAGTAGGGTTGGGAAATTGGAATCAAAGGTGATATTTTCAGGTCTCTTTTGTTATTATGAAACAAATGAATGGAAGAAATGTCCTGGTTTTGCTTCTTTTTTTTTATTTTTTTTTTATTTTTTTTATTATGCTTAGATTCTTGTCCACTTTTGGATCTCAAATGTCTCTCTTTTCCTTCTTTCTCTAATTGGTTGCCGATTTTTCCCGTACTTTGCCTAAGAACTGGTAATTGTTATCAGAGATTTAGAATCATAATAATTGGTTTAGAACTTTTGCTTAAGAATTAGACTTGGTTTAAGCTTTTTGCTTGGATTTGGGATTGTGTGTAATGATAATAAAGATTATCCCTTAATAACAATAACATTTCACATTTGTTCACCAACCCTTGAAAGTTGAAACCCTGAAGCCAAGCCCATATATACATAGCATGAAATATGAGGGCGATTTTCCACTCAAATACGGTCCGAATGCCAAGACCAAGGCCACAGACCAGTTGATGTTGAAATGAAATGGTTGAGTAATTGAAAAATGAGATTATTCAGGAATACACATTGAAACATCTAAGATTGAGCATTACCAGGATCCTGCATTAGTGCTCAACTTCTCTCTTTGAAATAATGAACATAACGAAAAAATGAAAAATTATCAACGCTTGACCATTTAGGTTTCCAAAAAGAGGTTGTAAAAATAAGGCATCGCATTATTGAAAGAATAAGTCTAGTGCCACAACTTGCGGCACAAGTTGTGCCACAATTTGTGGCCCTAGACTTAGTGCCCGTTTGTTTCCACATTTTGAGCCCAAAAAGGGCTTTTTGAAAAAAGCCAAGCCTAAAAAATGTGTTTGGTTAAGCCCAAAACAAAACTTTTTGATAAAAGTTGCGTTTTGGGCATAGGCCAAAAACGCGTACTAAATGCGGAAATTTTATGGACCTCTGAGGGTCCATAAATAAAAACGCGCACTGCGCGTTTTGATGGGTTACCGTTGCTGAAGATAAAATTATGGAAATACCCATGAATTTATTCAGTTCTCTCAATGCCTAACCTCACGCCCCTCATCTCATCTCTCTGCTACAGAACAAACACAACAATCTTTCTCTCAAACATCTCTAAACTCAAGCATAATCAGATTACCAGAATACAAACTCAAAAACATAGTTTTAAAATTAATCAAATCATAACAATAAAAGCAAAAAAAAAGAAGACAAAGGACAAAAGCCAACTGACCCATCTGGACTGGGTTGGGGACGAAGATGAGCAACAGCACGAAGATGAGAGCTCCCTGGAATGTTCTTGAATGAGGGAGAAAAGGAAAATTTTCTTATCACAGAGAGAGTTTTGGAATCAAGTAAAAAAAAGAAAAAAAAAAGAAAAAAAAAGAAAGGGAGCTGGAGAAAGAAAGAGCTCCTGGAACGTTCTGATGAATGAGGGAGAATGGGGGAGAAAAGGAGAGTAAAAGAGGGGTAGAGATAGTGGACAGTGTGTGGAGGAGAAAAAAAAGAAAAAGAAATAAAACGTATGGTTGAAAGTGAAATGAAAAAAGGAAAAATAATATAAAAAATAAAAAATCCTAATTGAGAAATGCTACTGTAATATTTTCACAATATTTTCACAATAAATTTTAAGTAACAGATTGTTATTAGTTAATATTGAATAGTAAAAAAATAATTTCAGCTGTGGGTTCAAATTAGAACTAGTAACAACTTTCCACATAAATTTTGTTGTGAAAATATTGCGAAAAATGTTGTGAACGTAACACTTCTCATAATAAATTTTACACAGTAATTTGTTATTGATTCTCATTTGAACTTACTAATGACATTATTATTTTTCTTATCTACCATTAACAACTTGTCATATAGACTTTATTGTGAAATTTTTGTAAAAATGTTGTGTCCATAACTTGCATTAAGAGAGATAATTAAAACAAAAAATTCACTTATATATATATATCTTGTCCTTTTTGGTAATTTATAACTCAAACCTCCACTTTTATAAGTGCTAGTCAAACACTCAGCTTTTTCAAAAAGCACTTTTTAACAGTTTTTACTAAACACTCAGCTTTTTAAAAATACATTTTTTCATTATACACTTTTTGAAAACTCCATTTTTTCATTATGCATTTTTACAAAAAACTGAACCAAACTCACCCTTATTCTTATTAGAAGGCAGCATGCCAGCATGATCAAAAAGCAACCAACGTTTAGTCCTTATAGAATTCCTTATTTAATTTTTGTTATAGTTTAATTTTCACTCAAACCCGCTAACTAAGGACTTCATAAAAAAATTGTATGAGCTTTTTTATCAAAAGACTCCCTTGGGGGAGAAATTATTTAGTCCTCTGGTGGACCATATCACTTGTCTACTATTCCACTAAAAGACTACCATTTGTTTAAAATTGCTAAGTCGGTAATCAATTTCTGTTTAAAAAAAAAAATTCTAACTCAGCAATTTTAAACAAATGTAAGTCTTTTAGTAGAATGGTGGACCACGTCACTTGTCCACCATGTGGACCTTATAATTTCTCCCCTTGGGGTGTATAGAGAGAAAAAGAGAGAGAGTCAGACATAGGACATGCTATTTATATCCAAGATAAATTTTCTTATGTTGAAAAGAGCAATGATAAAGCTTGTGGCACTTGTTATAGACAAAGATTCTTGGTAAAGCATAGCATTATTCTACAAAAGTCATCAAGAAAAATAAATTTAAAATGGCATCAACATCTCTAATGGTTTAGATCAAGGATATGGATGCTTTTGAAAATAAAAGAAAAGAGAGGAACAAATTAACTATTTAAAACAAACAAATTAACAGGTTGTTCTACTTTAAGTGATGAGAAGTTGAGTACTAATGAAATGAAATATTATGAATAAGTGAATAAACAATGATATGTACTTTTGAATTCTCTCTATTGGAAAAAAAAAATACAAAAAAAAACAAAAAAACAAAAAACAAACAACAACAAAAAAAAACAAAAAACAAAAAAAAACAAAAAAAAAAAAAAAAATCCACAGGTGAGTAAGGATCAATATACCTTGCTCTGTCAATCTTTGTATTATGTAACAGTGGAGGTTTACCTCACACAATGGTAATGTTTTCACTAAAGGAAAGACCTTTTTTCTATCTCACTTCTTTACAAACTTTCTACCATTTTCTCTATTGTTCTCTCATGGTTCTTACCCTAATGGTTCAACAACTTATTCCTTTTATAGTCTGAAGAATGTTGTTGGGTATAGAATAGATGTCACATTATGATTCTCCCATTTGAACCCTAATACAATTGCTATACTATGTAGTGTCTGGAGGAGAGAGAAAGGACACGCCGAGGTGATGGCAATTAATTTATCTCATTCTCAATTTCATTTTAAACTTCATTTTTATTTTTATTTTTATTTCAATATGAAATTCAGTCATAACTTCAAATTTTTTCATTAATGCTTACTTTCCATAGAATGGTATTATAGGAAGATCATAATTGCACTGAATGAAGGTCGTCCCCTCTCGCCAACCATCTTGCAGTCGCACATTGTAGTGTTTATAATTATATTTGTAATGTTATTGTTATGTTTATGTTCAAATATATGTTTAACTCTAAATTAATTTTTCTCAAATCTACTCCTTATAATTTTTTATCTATCATATAAGAAATGGGGTAGTTTGAGAATCAAAATTTAGTATGAAAATAGGGTTTACCTTGAACAAATATTGTTACTAATATGTTTATTAACATGTGTAGTATAGGACAAAATTTAGCTACAATATCTTTTTATTGGAGATAAATTTTGACAAATTCAAAATTGGATTAAATTATCTTTTTATACCCTCCATACTTGCAAAGTTTCTAGGAAATTAAATATTAATAGTTATATCATCAACAAATTATTTAAATTGTAAACTTTTGTAGTTTAAAATTATGCATAAAATATAAGTTTGAAGATCATATAGTAAATAATTTTCAATTGACACAAAATTTAACATGTGTATTGAGAGCATAAAGAACATGCAATTCAACGGTTAGATTTTTAAAATATATAATAATGTTTATTTTATTGAGTAAAGTTGTAACCTTATGTTATAACCAATTTTGTTACTAAACTCTATCATGTGGTATATAGTAAGTGAAATATTTTATTCCAAAGTTTAAGGATTGAGTTTTATGACATCTTTTCCTCTGCATTATGAGTTACTTAGATTAATTTGATAATGCACCCATTTTCCTTATTTCCTCTAATCTAATAATTTTAAACTTTCCCATTGGACGTAGTGGAGTGACTAATTCGCTAGTCACAGCATTGCTCTAATTCTCTCAGAGAGAAATGGCGTAGGAGAAGTAAAGGGTGGCAGAGGTGGAGGAGTAGGAGGGGGGAATATTGGAGGTTGAGTCGAAGCCGATTAAAGGGTTGACTTTGAAGGTGGTGATAAACTTTGTGGAGAAGTTGACGGTGAAGTTGGTGTACCAACACTACACTTTCTGTACCTCATCATTATGTTAGGGATATAAGTCCATTTCAATTTGATAGTACCAAATGCTAGGCTATTATATATGTCCATGAAATAAGTTTGTGAATGTGATGATTGATAACACTACAATGGATTGAATGACATCTGATACATTTGTGAGTAGCTAAAGATAGCATCAAATAGACAATATAAGATGAGCATCATCTAAGATGACTAGGACATTTGTAGTGAAGTTGATTGTGCTGGCTAAGTGTATACTTTCATTTACACTGGAAGGTAGCACAAGGAAAAATCCAAGATTTTTTTTTTTTTTTCTTACTTGATAAGTGCGGGGGATAGAACCCCGAGTAACAGGTTACATAGGAATCCGAGTGTCACTTGACTACAAGGCCAGTGGTAGGAAAAATACAAGATTTTTTTTTTTTTTTTTTGTGCTGGGTAAGTGTTTATACAAGGATAGAACCCCTGAGTTGATAGATCATTGGGAGATCGGGTACCACCTGGGCAGAAGGCCCGGTGGTAGGAAAAATACAAGATTGACTCTTAAGCAAAATGGTCATATGATTTGACCTGCGTTATATGGGCTCCTGAATTCTATGCACTTTTTTGAGATTTTCCATCACTTTGGACTGTTGCTAAGCCAGGTTTGATATTATATACTTTGTGTTCATACCACATTATTCTGCTCTTTTTTTTCTTTTTCTTTTTTTGCTTGAATAGTATGCTGCTGTTGAATCAAGAATTTTGACTAACATGTTGCATAAATCTAGAGAGCATCACCATGTAGTTTATTGCTACTGTTTTTTTCTTCTTCTTTTTTGTACTTATTATTATTTGGCCATTGCTTTTAATTCTTGGTTCTAATATATACATTGTTTTTGCACAAGAGCAACTTCAAGAGCAGGGAAGAAAACTGTGATTGTCTGATTGTTGGAATTCTCAAAATGAATTTGAAATAGAGAAACTGCAAGAGGAGACACATCCATGTAAATATTATACATAGAGGACCTCTTTGGTTGTAGGATTGACCCAATATTGTATATGTAGATCTTCCAAATTTAAGCAGAAATATAAAATTGCAGTAATTCCTTCGGTGACATGGAAGTGTTACTCGACAGGAAATTTATTATTAAAAAAAAAAAAAAAAAAAAACCCTAGGAAGAAATGATCAGCTCACCAAATAGTTCTTATTTTCAAGCATGTGAGAGTTGGACTATGACAATATGATATATGAGGGTTCATTAACAAATTTTGCTTTAGAGAGAGGAGTCAAAGAACTCTCACATATTTAAAAATTTTGGAAATTCAAAATGATTGTTTCTCAATATTTTTTACGTTCTTCCCTATGGGACTAGGGAGTCCTACAATTTAATTAACATAACAAAATTAACAAGCACAGTCTAAAAACAAAATCTTTTGACGAATTAAACTCAAAGGCATTGCCCAGAGAGAGAGAGAGAGAGATTATCTTATTAATGCAAAGAAATGCATGAACTACAATCAATACCAAAAACTAAAGAGAAAGAAAAGGAAAGGACTTAGCCAAATAACACTTTTATTGATTAGCCACCATCAGTCTGGTGATATACCAAGGACAACAACACATCGCAGCCACTAGCCATGGAGACAAAAATCCTTACGCACAAATATCCTCCAGTATAGTTTTAGAGGACGACCCACCATCCTTATCACATGGTCAATGAACGAAACATTGTACACCATCTTCTTTGTCTTCTGCTTTTGAACTTGCAAGAAATTGGTTGCATATGTTGGGTTTATATAGGCTTCAGCAAAGGTGAGAATATTTATGAGTCAAGCTTTCAAATATCACAATTCATATTATCACAACCAATATATAATGATATGTTTCCATACTAAGCAAACGTAGAGAGTACACAAGCTTTAGCATTCACATTATCTAGATAGAATTCTAAAAATAGTAGGGTATAAACATGATTTTCCACATTTTTGTATTAAATAACTTTCCATTAAATAGTAAATATAACAATTCTTAAAGTTATATTCTTAATTAGTTGGCTTTTTTATAGTAGATTTTTTTCCTTCACAAATGTGTCCAAGTTCCTTTGTATTTATAGTTGTCATTGAATTTTCATGTTAAATTCTTGCCATCTTAAGAAAACCTATTAAACAAGTAACGAAAAACTTTTAATTTCGTGCACATAATAATAATAATAATAATACGAAACTACTAGAATTTATTTTTTTTTTTTTAAGGAAAGGATGGAGATTTTTTTTTTTTTTTTAAAGATTTTAGGATAATGATGCGAAGTTCTATTGTGGGATATGCACCTTCTGATCACCACCAAAGAATTCCCTTTTTGATGGCTACCACTAAAGAAAATTAATCATAAATTTATCTAAATTTAGGGGTGTCAAATGGGTGGGTTTGGGTAGGTTTGGGGTGGGCATAATTAGGTTGGGTATATAAAACTCATTTACCTATTAAAACCCATTTAACTAATTGCTTCTAACCCAAATCCAACCCAACCCAATTATTATGGGTAAACCCCAACTCACCCAATTACCCAATTATCAAAATTACCAAAATGCCATTAAAGTGAAAACCCCCAACACTTTCTTGGATTCCCTTTTCCACTCTCTCTAGTCTTCACTCTACTTTCCCAAAAAATCAAATTAAACAAAAGATACAAGCTTGAAAAGAAAATCGCTTCAAATTGGATCATCCTTCTCCTTTTATTTTCCCACACTTTCTTGGCATGCAAACAGCACTATCTAAACAACAAAATTTATAAAAATAAATAAATAAATAAAAACATAAAAAGGGGCCTAATTTATTAAGCATTTAGCTTCCATTTCCTGCACTTTCTCAGCAACCAAACAAACAAACAAAAAAGCATTATAAGAAACGGATATGGTTCCTAAGAAGCGAGACTTGGTGATTTGAGACAAAAAAAACGCAAATCGAAACCAAATCAAAAAAACCAAAAAAACAAACAAATCAGAAATATGAGCAAAAACAAGTAGAAAACTAGATTAGAAAAACCAAAAAAAGAGCAGAAATATGAGTAACCCAGATCAAAACCAACAGATCGAGAACAACTAGCCCGAAACGCAGAGAGAGGCCGAAACCCACGCCTGAAACGCAAACCTGAAATGCAAACAAAACCGAAAATCCAACCCGAAATCACACCGAAACACAAACACAAATGCCGAAACCCATACTGAAATAGAAACACAACCCAAAACCTAGCTCGAAATCCATTCTAAAACACAAACACAAATGCCGAAACCCCCACGCCGCCACATCAAGAAATCCACTAGTCTCTGTGCTATGTTTGTTGTGCCTCATTATTCTGAGAGAGAGAGAGAGAGAGAGAGAGAGAGAGGCCAAGAAAATGAAGGAAAATGAAAACCCTGAAACACTGAAATTTCTGAGGGCTTTTTTTTTTTTATATTTATTTATGGGAAGGGCTAGGTTGAATTTGGATATATTATTTTTGAGTTTAATGGGGTTTAATAGGTTTTTAGTTAAAACTCAATAATCACTAGGTCTAATTGGGTTGATGCCCGTTTAACCCAACTAATAATTAGGTGGGTTTGAGTTCAATTAAAGTGGGCGAGTTTGGGTGGGCAAATGGGTTAGGGCTTACTTTGCCACCCCTATCTAAATTCCATGAGAACTCGAAAGTTTAGAGACATAACAAAATTTCACAACATCTTTGTTTTGAGTTGTAGCGAGTCACTATATAATCTTATTTTATTTTATTTTATTTTGACTTATAGTGATTTAACATGTCACTTGTTGTAAAAAAATTATAAGCTTTTGTTGGGGCAATAGACTAATGAATTATAAATATTATTAGATTAATTCTATGAACCATCAAATTCACTAAACATTAAGCATAATAATCTAATAACATCATATAGTTTTCACAGAATTAAAGCATAATAATCTAGTATTTAAAAAAAAAAAAAAAAAAATCGATAAAGAACGCTAAGCATGTGTTTGATATTAGCTTATTATTTAGTTTCTTGCTGTTTTGTTTTCTTCAAAAATGTGCTAAAATATAATTATACTTCCAAAAAATGAGATTTTAAAAAACTATACATAAAAACTAGTAAAAGTTAAAAACTAACCAAATATACAAGAGACAAGCAAACACTAAAGCAGTGTTTGGATACAGCTTATAACGCCAGTGTCTTGGGTCTGGCTTTTTTTTTTTTTTTTTTTTTGTGTTGAGAAGCGCGTTCTGTGGCTGTCTAGTGGGTCTCGTGCACTGTTCACAGGAGCCACAAACCTCTTTTTTCAACAAAAATTTTATTAAAAATGGGTCTCACGGTACTATTCACACATTTATAAATTATTTTGCTATAGTGTTTTCAATTTTCAGCAAAATAAGCGATATTTAAACGAACCCTAAGTGTCTGTTTGGCAAATATTATTTTTGCCGACTTATTTTACTATTCAGTTTATTTTTGTTACTATTCATGGGTCCACTACACTTTTTGATACTATTCATGAGTCTCACTATACCATTTAAGCTTACGTATACCTTTATCTACCGTTCTTTCAGTAAAAAAAATTTAGTTTCAACAAAATAAGCGGATCCCAAACGGACTCTAAATAGTAGATTTTCCTAAAATATGGGGGAGGAGAAGTAAAGAAAAAGTGGTACAGGAGTTGTGAAAGAAAAAAAAAAATTTATATAGGAACTACTATAAGTCAAAATAAGAATGTTGTGAAACTGTCACGAGATTTTATTACGCTCGTAGAATTTCTCACATTTGGTTAAGTACAACTTTAGTTTTTTAGCTTGCTCCTGGCCTTTAGTTTTTTGAAAATGCTACATTCTGTTTTCGAATCAATAATTGTAGTGCTAGCAGTCATGATGCAAGTGAGCAAAGAATGAAAAACTATGTAAAATATTTTTCATTGTAAGAACGTGGAAACACATACTTACAAAGATTAAATCGATGTCATAACTGTGAAGCTAAAATTTTCTTAACAATGACTTACGAACAATTACGAAGCATAAGACATATACTTCTCTTCTTAAACATATTACTTATTAGTGAAGTATCTCATTTTACCCATAAAAAATATATAAATCATTTAGCAAACTTTTTTCAAAAATCAACCACATAGATAACAAATACTCACAAAGCTCTAGAAATATTGTTCGAGAGCTTCTCAAAATCGCTAAAGAAAATAGAAAATCAACCACAAAATCTGGATTGTTCTCATTTTGCAGTAGTTTCTGAAGTTGTTTAAACTGGTCATCCAAATATCCTTTTTTATCACCAAAACCATTAATTAGAATTCCTCTACCAATCCAAAATAAATAAATTAATAGACCAGTACAAATTTTGTTTAATTCAGTGGAAAATAGACTAGTTTTCCAAGAAAGTAACAAAACCAAACAAATACAACATAAATATCCTTTCGAAAATAAAAAATCTCAAGGGAAAAAGAAACATTCACAAAAAACAAATAAGCGCTTAAAGAGAACAAAATCCACCTAGAGTAGAGATCCACTTCACACCCAATTTTTGAACAATCTCTCAAAAGCAATTATAACCCCACCAAAAAAAAAAGAAATCACTTCATCTAGATAAGCAGAGTGTTCCGACCAAGGTGCTAATGATCTTTACATGGTAGATATGGAGTCTTCTTAATATTTTAGTTTTCACTTTAACAATGTAGAAATTGTTTCATCAATAATTGAGTGTTTATATGTTACACATTTTTGCAAATCTTTTCAACGCATTGCATAGATTAACGACTACTACAAATAATAATTGTTCAATCACTTTAAATTTGGGTTTGGATAAGATTGAAATCCAACTTATATATGATTACTTCTCAAATTATTTCTTTATGGGATGTACAAATTTACTCTTATATAGCTATTTAAATAAATAAATAAAAGCAATCTCAAATTCATCTTAGTTATAACTCGTTTAATTTTGAAGTTTTTGTTTTCTGAAGTTTTTGTTTTCCTCTCTGATGGTGGCAAATTCGCTGACTTGTGGAGTCTTCACAGGAATAATATTCGAACTTTTCTGTTGAATTTTTGCGTTGATTAATTACTTTGTCATATATTATACATGTAATGCCTTTGAATGTTGGACTAATTTCTTGTTAGGAGAGATTTTTAAAAATTGAAAATAAAATATATATTTATATATCCTCACCCGTATCTTATATGTCTTGGTTTTAAAGCATTTAAAAATAATAAAAATAGTAAAACAATTCACGATAATATAATAAGCTCACAACCAAAGGTATGAATTTTCACATATTATTTTAGTGCATTCAAATGAATAATCACATAATATATCATGCCGTAAATTAATTTATAATATTAAGAATAAAATCACTGTTATATGACTTGGTCTTAAAACGTTTTGCTTCGTTGTGAGAGAATATTCAATATATATCTCAATTGTGCAACAAATTAATTAGTACTTGTCCCTTAAAAAAAAAAAAAAGTTAACTTGTACCTTGCCTCCAGTATACAACAGTTTACCGCATATGCTATAAGTTCAAAGGCCTCCAACAGACTCTGCAATGAAACTCCTTTTTTGCCCATAAAATATTCTAATATAAAAATATGCCAATTCTATACACACATATCTCACTCTCACCCATCAATTTTACAATTTTTGTGCACACAACTGACAAAAGGCTTCTAGGTAAACCTCTCAAGATTGGTAAGACTCTTTTATATAGTTAAATACATTTGAGATATAATAAAAAATTAATCACAGCAGAATGAGTTTATAACAAAAATGAAGAAATGCAGTATAATCTTAAGAGTAATTTTAGATGCTCTTGGAAAACGGTAGTAACATAGTGCTCCCTCCTCATTTATGATAGATACTACTAATTAAATTTATGATAATATCTACCATAAACGTAAGAGAAAAGAGCACTTACCATACTTGGGATCTAATAATTTTCCATATCAGAGACATCCCTATGGTTTTAAAATGATATCCACAAACTCCGTAGAGAGTAGCGAAAAGAAGCATTAGTGCACAACCAATTGGGGGATCTTGTTGACCTATTCATTTGCCTCATAGTTGACCCTCGTCCTAAGAGTAAAACTTATTAAGAGCTAATAAAGGGCGGAGGGGGTCAAAAGTGAAGGACTATCATGGACCTCTTTCTTTGGATGGACAATGTAGTCATTATCCAATCAGTCGTCATGGTTGTGCTAATAGGATTAGGTGGGTTATGCTATCAGGATTAGATGGGTTTCAGACTTTTGAGACTGCATGCTATCCTATTTCCTTCGAAGCAGCACCCCATTAATAAATCATAATCGAAGGGGGGGAAAGAACAAATGTGTTTTCCAGCAAACTGAGGATGTATAAGATTATTGATGGTAATCACTATTACCAAACTACCACTATCAGAAAGTCCAGAACCTCCCAAGTGGAACCACAAATAAAACAAAGAAAATCATCCTCTTTAAGTTACAAAAAGAATGCGCGTTCCCAAAAAATGAGTTACCGCACAATACTTTGATAGTTAAGCAACTAGGACCATGAACCCATCCCTTGACTGCACCTAAATGAGTTTACTACTTCAACAAAGCTAAACCAAGAAAAGCACCGTCCTTTGCGAGTTACCTTCTTTTACTTTTTTCATCATCATCCTTCAATGATCAGAAACAAAATGGAATTTGTGGACAATATATGCAAAAGATCTATAGCTGGCACAATTTTACTTCTTCTTCATAAGATACCCCAAAATTAAGCCAATCAATCCAACCAAGATGACAATCATGAAGGAGACACCAGAGCCACCACGATTTTTATGGCCTTCACGCCTCAGCAGTTCCTACACGTTGTGATTTTTGTGAGATAGAAGTTAAAAGTAGCACATGATACATGGCAACTGCAAATATCGAAAGCACAGCCATATTTCTGCAACAGAAAACTTCACAAAATTTTATCGGTTTTATTATTATTATTTTTTTTTTTTTAAAAGGATTTTTCAATATACATAAAGGCCTGAAATACATGCAGAAAAGCATTACCAGAGCAATAGTGGAGCACAAATGATGCCTACCATTCATGTGAAAGAGTAAGCAATAAGTATCACTCCCAGAAATTTAAATAATTTTTCTTTCCCCTTGCCTCCTCCCCCCCAAAAAAAATCCTCACAAAAAAGAGCACATTTGACACATCTTTTATTGGTTAGCCTACCAAAAAGTTGGGTTAATAAGGTCAATCAACGCAGCATACAAATGATTGTGTCCCATATCTAGTCTTAATATGTTCGTATCAGAACACCAGTCAAATGTTGGGACCTACATATCATGGAATCTAATGTTCCCTAGAGATACTCAAAAGGGGCAATGGATAGTACCATAAGCATCATTGCACTGCAGACCATTCTCTTACGCGAATGACTATATTAACTACACTTTCCACCAGTACAAACTCCCCTGATCTACTATAAGTAATGAAACATTCTACCCTCATCATGAAGAAAGCCAAGTTCATTAAGTAGTCTTAATAACAAGACCTATTACTTTTCACCCATGTCCTAAAACAGAGTGTCTAATAATTCAACTCATGATTGGTTTTTCAATATAAATAAACACAGCATAAATTGAAGCCATTTCAGACATTATTTAACAATTTAACTTTTGAGTTGTGACATCCAAAGGGATATATAGAGAAACCAATGTTTTCAAAAGAAAATATGGTGAGAAAGGAGCACCACATTGGACATTCTGAACCCATTATTTATCACATTTCCTGAATACTCCTAACTCAATTGGTAATAGACCAACTATGTCATAAGTATATTTTTACTTTTTACTTCTTCTTTTTTCTCTCTTGCCGGTAAAAGTCACTAATATGGCACTGGATAGACAATGACTCAAACAAATTTCAAAGGGTAGTTTGACATGGAAAAAAAATAACAACCAATGCTTTTCAAACTGTTTTTATACATACAAATATTATATAAAAGATATCAACCAAGTGCCCTATCAAGCACTTGCAAATTCTGCATAACTTGATAACCGTAGAACTTAAGAATGACAAGATTTATTTTCTTTATCATGCAAACCACACCCCCCCCCCCCCAAAAAAAAAAATATATATATATATATATATAAAGTAGTTGAAGTTTTTTAAAGATGAAGTTGCAGTAATCTCACCAGTTCCTGACGAAGCCTGTTATTTTGTTGATTTGCATTATTCTTTTCTTCAGTCAGTTTTGAAATTAGATAACTTGCCTGCAAAAATTTCCAGTATTATCAAGCATAAGTAACCTCTCAATTTTATTTTTTTTTAATTTTAGATAACCACTCAATATGTAGCAAGCCTAGGAAGATGAATTTTACACATAAAACGTACACAATGAATATCCAACTCTAGCAGAGCTGCAAACCTTACATGCTATGTCACACTCTATCATGGTTGTTACAATTATATTTAGCAAACACAACAAAAACAATGATAGAAAAACAAATCCTTGTTACTTAATTCACCCCCAAACTGTGTATATTGCCACATGTGGAAGGAAATGAAGCTATTCGGAAGAAGGGAAGAAATAGGTCTCATCAAAAAGAAAAATGGCGGGTTGGAGATCTCAAATACGCAAAGCTTTTTTATATAAAGACTTTCCAAAATTTTCAGCAGGTTGTCTCTGTCTGTTCCACCCAGATCCATTATCTATGCAAGATGGTCAGTAGGTAAAAATAAATCCTCCATATTCCAGAAGCTGAAGGATTTATTGATTTTGTATTTTTTAATTAAAAAAAATTACATTAAAAAAAATAAAAATAAAAATAAAAAAACCCTTCCAGACACACCTATAGTAGGAAGAACCCAATTGTAATAACTTGTAAATGAAAGACGCCAATTTGTAGTCCTATAGTAGGAAGAACCCAATTGTGATTTGTGAAAAACAAAAAAATTTCAGCCCCTGATGAAAGAAATTACTGGCTCTCTTAATATGTGGAATAATAATGCAGCTTTGATGGGAGGCACCTAGATGATCTCTCTTAATTTTTTTTTAAAAGTAATAAAAAAAATCCATAAATGTAAATAAAATCAGAGGGCTTCACCCTAGTTCATGGGATGTATACAATAAATAAGAATTATTGCTAACTCTCAAAGGAGTAAACACTACAAATAAAAGATGAAGTCCGTGATAAACCTTCCCATCAAATTTTGACTAGCTAGAAAGATCAGGTGAGGCTAAAATGAAAGCAAGTGGGGAATCTCATAAACAAAGGACATACTTTTTTTTTTTTTTTGGAGCCATTAATGTCAAAGTGAACTTCATGAAACTAAACTATCTTATTTAAATCACCACAATTATCAACTAACGTTATATCTATGCATATGTTTGTTTTGTTCTTGTGTAAGGATAAATTTACACATATGGACAACCATTATAAGCATAAGCTACAATGATAGATCCTCCCTATAAGAGAAAACTGAAAAGTTACACACATGTTGTGATTTAACTTTGAAAACCCCACAAAAGGTTTAGTAAATTATCCTAAAGCAGCTGTATCAAATCATTTGCTATTCAAGTATGAATACATATCACATAAATAAGTATAAAGCATTCGCACTATTCAACTACATCTCAAGTTAATGCAGACAATAGAACATAACCTTATATAGTATTATTATTTTGTTGACAGCAATTAAAGCACATCAAGTTTATTTCATGGAAAGAGATGGAATATTTAGATCAGCATAATAGTTAGTTTTACAAAACGAGCACATTGCCATATGACAAACAATTTCAAACTCCCAAAAAATGTAACTCAGAAAGAGTTGGAAGAAAAAAGTGACATGTTTGCCGCAGTTTTTTCTTCTCAATGACTGCAGATTACTGAACTTGGGAACTTTGAGAAAAATCAGATACTATTTCCTCCAACTTCCAACACCAGAATCTTGTTTTCAAAATTAATAACCAACAGAAAAATTGAACATGGAAGAGAAGAAATTATGAATATTCAAGTAATGCACAATTACAGATAATAATCAAGACACAAACAAAGTGTCTTGCATAAGGAATTATGCATTTTTCTTGTTGAACAGGAAGGATCACAGCAATTGACAGCATTGAAAAAGATTAGGGAAACTAATGCAATCTTTTTTCCCAAGTGTCTTCATTGTAGAAGAAAGTGTTGGCAGTGCTAGCACATTTTATGAATTTAGAGAAATCATTACCTCTGTTATTTTAGGCCAACAACGATATGTAGTAAACATTATTTAGTCTTAAACTCAGCTAATAATTCAGCATGGAATACAGCTATTACAGCTGTAAATAGCTCTTGTTTGGGCGGACAATAATTGAAGGGGAGAAAAAAATCTAGAATACAGTAGAACAGATATCTGTACCTTCATAGCAAACATTATGACCTTTACAAACAATAAAAACCCAGAAAACTATCTAAGATCCAAGTAACACAAACAAGAGCACATAGACAGACACTCAGGGAGAAGATTTCTTTTTCCAATGGTTACCTCTGCGGATTTGTCTTGAGGCTCAAAGGCTTTTGTAGACTGTAACAATCAATACATGGCAAAACAATTAGCGTTCCCATGTATATAAAGAATAGAGCCTTAAAAACTACTACACCAATACATGAAAAACTACTTATGTACTCACAGTAGCGAAGTCAGCATTTCCATTCTCAGAAACAGAACCCCTTGGTGAAGACCCTTCTTCCGACCCTTCTGGTACCGGAGAAGGTGGTTGAGGTGGAGATATATATAACACTCTCAATTTGCACTCCTCAACCATATGTCCAGCCTCTTTATTGAACTGAAAAAAATAAATAAATAAAATTTTAAAAACCCACTAGCTTAAATTATAAAATTCAACCTAAACCTCCTAAACTACTCATAGAGATACATCACAATGCACTAGATCTTTACCATTTCTGGGGTAATCTCCTTTATGGTCACACCATCGTTTACTTTTACACTCTGAAGGAGAAACTTGTCCTTACATTGCATGTCAAGAGGAGCCTCTTTCTGTGCTTGCATGGTAACTAAATCAACACCAAACATTTACAAAATCATTAAAAATACAAATCGAATTTCAAACAAATACAAATCAAGATGATCAGTATAGGCACCTATAACATCACATGTGGACCGTGGCAAGACAATTCCAGTGTTCGGACGAACACAATACTTCTTTGGATTCGTTGTTTTCACCTGAGACCATAATCAAATCGTCACGAGAGAAATCAATATCCAAATCCACATTTCTAGTTTGAGATTTGTATGTCATATGCCTTGACAAGAAACAAAAATTCAGCTAGTTCAGCTCAACTAAGTCAAAAATTAGCACTTGTTAAGCTTAATTAAATGGAAATTACAAATCACACTTTCAAGCTTCCCTATTTTCCAACATTTTCTCAGCAACCAAACAGAACATAGAGCATCATACACTTAAACAACAATAATTGATACAACGAGGAAAGCAGAAATTTAAAAGATTTACCTTGAAAGCAACATAATTATCTGTCTTATTTGACAATTGAAGCGAACACGAGATCTGCTTCCTCAATTCAACTAATTATAAAAACAACAAGGAAAAAGACAAAACAGAAAACAACAAAAACAATCAAAACAGAAACAAATAAAACAGCGAAAAGAAACCCTAGACATCATCAAAAAAACAAAAACCAAAACCAAAAAATTTAAAACAAAAACAAAAACTGATCCGTAAGAGAGAGAGAGATAGCGAAAAGACAAACTCACAGGGGAACTTGAGTTCGATAGGTTCGATGCTGAGGAGCTCTCCTGTGCTCATTTTGATGAAATGTGAACACAAAATTTAGAATTGAAAAAGAAAAAATAATAAAAAGTTAGTTTTTTTGGGAAAAGCAGAGACGAAGGGCGAATAGAGAGAGAGAGAGAGTATCTGTGGAGAGGAAGGGATCTGAAGGGAAGGAAGGAAGTGAATGTGAATCTGTTGTTGTTTTTGTATTTTGAAAAAGTGTTTTGTGAAAACAATAAAAGATCGGCGGAGAGATCGAGAGGGGTTGCACAAATAATGATGGTCTTGCTTTTTTATTTGTTTTGTGTGTTTTCTTTTTGTGGAATTGAAAAAATTTTGCTTTTTTTTTTCTGTTTCGATGCTTCTCTGCTTTAATTTTGAGAGAGAGAGAGTGTGTGTAACTGTATATGGGGTGTCCGTGGAAGAAAGAATGGAAGAAATTGCAAGTATGATTTTTTTTTTTTTAATTTAAATTTTTATCCATTAAAAAGAACTACCTCACCGTCTTATTTTGGCATTTACTATTTTCTTTATTTAATTTTTTTATTTTCCTTTTTCTCTGTTTCAAATTTCAGTTCCTTTTAGTGGGGTTTGAGCTTTAAAGAGGTAGGTGGGTTTAAGGGTGACCTGTAAAAGAAAATTCATTTGGACCCTTTTTTTTTTTTTAAAGAATTATAGAGAAAATTCACTTGGACCGATAAGTGGGATCAGTTTTAAAATTTCTTTCTCTACTCTAATATGTCTCATTCTCACTTATACAAATTTTTCCTACATTAAAAAGAGGACAAGATGAAAATAAGACACTCGTATAAATCGATATTGTTATGATGTATTACAAATTTTAAGAAAGGAAAATAAATAAATTCAACAATTTGAATTGGGTTTTATTGGGACATTATGTATTTGTGGGTTTGGATTTTTTTTTTTTAAATTGTACCTTATTAATTTTAATATTTAGAATATGTTGGATTTCAAGTGAATTTTTAGTCTCATTAAAATGCAACTAGGTGGAGGAATGCCAGGGCAAGGCATCTAATTGATGGACCACCTTATGTTTAAGAAATGTAATTGCCCTTTGAATCCATTCTTGTTCTTGCAATAACTTTGTAATGGAATCCTTAAAATTTTATCCATCTATGTTTTAAAAATTCTCCAAGACTCTAATCCATATAACTTTCTGATGGCACTACACCTCTTTTGTTGTAATTATCTTTGATATGTAGTGTGTTAATTATTATATAAACCTCTCCTATTTTAATAAGAAATAAAAAAAAAATTAAAAAACTCTCACTCGCGGCCGAATTGGCCAAAACAATTCGTATCTGAAAACTTAATGATATTACCGGATAAGAGGATTTGCAAGCAATTGCTAAATTAATGCTATTGTAAGGAAAATAATCAATTTCTTACTTTGGCTTTAAAAAAAAGGGTAAGTCATTGTCTTCTTCTTTTCTTTTCTTTTCTTTTTTTTTTTTTTTTTTTTTTTTTTTTTGAGAAAGAAGTAAAACCATTGTCAAATGTTAATCTTATTACCAGATAAGTGGATAAATATAAATATAAATATATATATATATATATTTTTTTTTTTTTAATTTGGAATAATGAGATTTCTTCCACCCATAAAAAATTGCAAAAGTTTTTTTTTTCTTATAAAAGGAAATGTACCTAAGTATCATCATCACGCCAGTTGCCCGATGTAGATGGCATTAACCTTGCCAACCCATGCCAATCATTACTGTATACTGCCATTTTCAGCAAGAGCTGCGCTGCACAATTAGGTACATCCGTCACGTCAAGATTACCCCTGAAACTTCAACAAATGTGTTTACTCTCAAGCTCTATTCGAGTGCCTATATAGAATAGACAATATAGCATGGAATTTAGCATCCTACTTATCATCCAAACAAAGAAAAAATAGAATTAAGCATCAATTATCCAAAAGAGAAGTCGCTTCACTCAAATCTCCCACCAACTTCATTTTTATTTGGCACAACTTGTTTCAAGCAAAAAAGAAAGGACGATAGGGAGAGACATGGAGGGGCCACAGTTGAAAATCAATGGACCCAAAAATGGACTCGTATGGTTTAACAGAAATGTGATGATAAATTCATAATTACAAAGTTCATAAGAACTTGAATTATAACTCGGGTGGGTTGGTTAAGTGGTTGGGTACTTGATTTTAAAATGCTAGTTCAATTAGGTGTGCTCCCCAATTCAAGTTTGAGTACTTGCACTTTAAAAAAACCCGGCCAACGATTTACCCCGCTAGGATCCACCCATTGCAAACAGTGATTAATTTCTGATTAAAAGTTTTGAAGATATACTGTGAGGAAAAAAGAAAAAAAAAGAATAATAAGAACTTGAATTATAACACAATCCTTGTCTTTTGTTGAGAACTTAGTGTATAATGATTTCCAATACTGAGAAGTGAGAATCTGAAATACTGCTGTAGGGGCGAGTTTGGTTCTTAGGTCCAAAAGATGAATGAATCAAGGCCCAAAGAGCCCAATACAATAAATTTGTAAAAAGTGGACTAAAAAGTTAGGTTTTGATGAAGTGGACGACGCCCTTAATGGGCTAAGGATGGTAAGAGAGCGAGGCAAAGTAATAAATAGCCAAATGTGATGCACAAAAATTCTTCTTTAGCAATGTCCGAGGAGAGTAGTTCTTGAATATATTTCTCTTAGATTTGATTACAGTTACTTTTCTTAATACTACAGTGTTTTTTCTATAGATTTTGTGTCCCCCGCCCTTTGAGGGGTCTCTCCTATTATATAGCTCCCTTCAGGCGATCTTAAGCCTCCATTTGTTGATTGTCCAATCCACCACTTGAGTGTTTGTCCTATTAGACACCTTCACAAACCCCTTGTGAGTTGTGGTGGCCAAGGTAGCACTATTCAAGGGTCTTCTCCACATAAATGTAGTGAGGAGGTTTGGTGGGATGCATTGAATGTGGGGGCAGCCACCATCCCTCCAGTCATATCAAGGCTAACCCCTTCTTCGGAGTTTTTTCTTAACAGCAGGAACTCCTCTGGCAATGTGACACTAACGTGGCCTTACTATCCGAGCGTGTGGCCTCCTCAGCATGATAATCGGCTCCTCGGCCATGGATACAACACGTGGCACAAGTACCTTATCTGAATTCTTGTGCCCCACAACTGCAATTACTAGCCCCTATAATCGAAATCAAGGCTGCTTAATGATATTGTCTTGCTCATAGAACCTCTTTATTTGCCTTTTTAGTTGGCTATTTCTTAATATTAAAAAAAGCAAAACAAAAACAAAAACAAAATAGCTAGCTTTGTAATCATATGGATTCATGGTTTTCTTTAGTGCAATAATGCAAAACTCTATCATTTTCTACATAAAATGTTAGAATCAATTGTTACATTTTTCTTTTCTTGCTCCAACATGATTCAATTCTCTCATTGCATTTTCCTCCTAAAAAAAAAAAAATTCTCTCGTTGTATTATTGTATACATGATCTTCCTAACCAATACAAGTAATAAACTATTTTGGGTTTCAATGACCTTGCTCCTAAAAATTTGCAATGAATAAAAAATAATTTTTTTCATTGGTTGAGAGTAGGCCTGTCCAGCGACCTGTGTAATCTGACCCGCCTGACTATATCCGCCCAACCCGAAGGTCCACGGGTGAATCCGAGTGCATATACGGGTCGATTACGGTTGTTGTTTTAAGAGGAACCGAATAATTAGTTCGGGTTTCAGGTTACACAATAAAAAATCCGAATAACCCGACCTGACCGAATATTTGGTAAAATAAAATAATAAACCACTCTCCAGTCTCCACCACAGTCCACTTAGTCTGCTATAAGTCATGTCATGAGCTAGTTAGTGGGTAACATTCTGATCAACCATTTTTGGGCACAACTTCCCAATTTCAAATCCAACCATTTAAATCTTTTTTTTTTTTAAGAAATAGCTATTTAAAATCAATGGTTATAAATAATACTACTCAGTCTACTCTACAGCAGTACAGCCCCCTAGCACAGCATAGAGAGTCAGAGATATCAAAATCAACGGTTAAAATTAAACTAATATCAAAATCTAATGGTCACAATTAAAGATGAAATATTTGATTAGATATCTCAATCTTAATCTCATATCCCAACTCTCTCTCTCACTCTTCAGAGTTCAGTCTTCACCGAATCAAGATCAAGTGATCAACATGTCATCAACGGCCTTAATCTCTCTTCATTCTTCACCTAATCACTCTCTCACCAAATCCACGGCCTCAGACCTCACTCTCTCTCTCTCTCTAATCGCAATCTCATACCTCTCAGGCTCTCACTCTTAAAGTAACGTTCTCTGTATCTCTCTCTCTCTCTCTATCTCAATCTCAAATCCTCAAAACCTGGAATCTCTTCACCAAATCCTCTAGTCTCACACAAATGCTCTCTGTCTCTCACTCTCTAATCTCTACAATCCCTTCACCAATTTCATACGAAATCTCAAATCTTCATCAGTCTTCAATCTTCACTCTTTAAAAGCTTTCATCTTCGGTCTTCTCACCAATGAACAGACCACACTCTCAAACTCTCAGTTCTCACTTTGCCTCTCTCTACTCCAAGGTCCAAACCCTAGCTTCTCACTACAAGTTCTTCACACCTAGCCGCCGCCGCCGCCGCCACCACCACTAGCAGCCACTCCTCTCCCTACCGCCGATCATATGGGTTGAACCTAGGGTATGTGTTCTCCTTTTCTCATCTCTCTTTTTTTCAATCTCTCATTGATTATATATGTTATGAAAATCTACTGTTAAAATCAAATAAACCCTAAGTTTTATAATTTGAAACCCTAACTAGAAATAGTTGAAACCTTAACCATTTACTTTTGTTCTTTGTTCTTTGTTCAGTAGCTTCCCTCTATCCAAATTTTATAAAAGCACTCATTGAAGTGAAGGCACACGTTCTCTATAAATTTTGACTCTATATGCTATTTGATTATATTTTATTAGAAGAGCTTCGTAAAGTTTGACCTCGTGTCTAGTAGATCTATTTGATTTTAAGTTGATTTTCCACTAACTATACAGTGCAATAATGCTCTATCAATTGACTTGGTGTGGCATAGCTTTACATGCCAAACAGTACTGGACTACTGGTGGCCTTGCTCATTTTCAAGAAGTTTGAAGCTTATATTCTCTTACCCAAAAGATGAGTCAACTGTAAATTCTGCGAGTTTGGGTAAAAAAATTATACTTGGATGCATTATATATAAAACTAAAAACTTTTTAGTTCTACATATACGACAGGATAAAAAGACCATTTAGTTATTTTTAACATTCGATAATAAACAACGTAAAAAGTGTATGTATTTTAGTTATTTTACATCAACATTGCCATTTTGGCTCCAGCCGTTTGCAAGTGCCTATAAATGTACATGCACATGAGACATACCATTGTTAAATTCTAATTCTGATTGGTCACACCAATCTTCAATCTAGTCTAGAGAGAATGTGAAGGCAATTAACATATCAGTTTATTAGTTTTGTCATATAGTCGAACATCACAAGTTCAATCTCAGCTCTTCTATAATTTGTGAAAGTCCTTTCAAGACCTATGAGAGAAAAGAATTAGTAAGTCGAACAAAAGATTATATGATATAGATTGCTAGCAACACATTCCTTAAACATCTTTCAGACTCACCATTTTGGTGTCCTCAAGGGCAGTTTCCAGTGCCTCAATTTTCTGGTGATATTAAAAAAGAAATAGAGAAAGAATCAACAAAATTCAGCTCATGATTTAGATTTTAGATTAATAAATGTGCTGTATTTGTGTAACTCACTGTCTTTGCATTTCCAAGTGCAGCTTCCAATGCCAGGATTTTTTTAAACTCTTCATATCTCTGCATTGAGTTAAATTAAGTCTTAATTCTCAGTTCTCACAACCACAAGTAGAACAGAAGCGAGAGGAGGGGGGGAAGCTGCTCCAGTGATAAACGGAAAACAACCTACTGAGTACTGCTATTTACTTGTTACACATGAATTTGCTCGCAATGCACGTCAATTGACATTTTAGATTCTTTTTCTCTTTCTTCATATATTGAAAAGATTGAAAACATCATGACTATCGAATATCACACTAATTTTTTTTTTTTTTTTTTAACCAAACAGATGAACTCAACAATTTAATTGAGAGAGGAAATTGCATTCATGAATCTTAAATAAGTTATAAATGACATCCTGCTGGGAAGCAAGATCATTGGAATGCCTAAGGGAGCAAGACGGGGATTATATGCAATGTATTCTTGCATAGTGAAGTCCATATAAGCCTGATGCAAAATTGAAATCATGTATACCCTGAGAGGAGCCTTTAATAGCTGGTGAAACATAGATTTTTATCCTCGAACAAAAATATTATATGTAGTGTGTGTTTCAGAAAATGACCATGCCAGTTTTGGAAGTCATTAAGCACAATGTGAGATATGGCCATATAAGAAAATTGGTGTTGAGGCCCTGTAAAGCAAGACACTTTTTGATGATCTTTAAGCTATTTTATCATATATTAGGCGTATAATTTCTTAAGCTAATTTTAGGGAACTAAGATAGCACAGATAAAAGGATGATTGCTGCCATGATCTAACAACACTTTGTAGTGTAAAATAGACACCGTTCTATATCCAAAACATTATACAAGAATAAGGTTAAGGAATTCAAATGATGCAGTGCAAGTGTTCTTACATTCTTGGGCCTTCATTCAGTTGGTAATGGGGGTGAACAAGAGGGGATATATTGTTGGGGTAAATCTTTGGTTAGAATCTTAATATTATTTGAATATAAGGTTGCTTACTTGCTCGAAGGGATCTTCTGAAACTTCACCACCATTTTCTCCATTATCAGACACATCTTCTGCTGAAGAAACTGACTGTAAAAAATAAGTGAAACATTTATCTTAAGCAATTTAAGATGACACAGTAGCTGAAGGTCAAATATCCATACAGGATATCTCTTTTAGATGTCTTCCAGAGAACTGAGAGGTTAACCTGAAGCATTTCCACGATCTCTAGATTGTTCCAGGGTCCTTTGTCACTAAACAGGCAACCTCCATAGTCAGAACATGTGCAACTCCCACCCAGAAAAGTTGGCAAGCTACTGTAGAATTGAATAAAAGAACTTAGTGAGCCAACATAAGCAAGTTACTTCAGAGATATTCATATGCTGAAATATATACTGGAAATCAACCAACCATGTGTACTAATTTTTCAAATACATATAGGTGAGCACAGACATTTTACCTTGGATCAATAACTTCACGCAGTTTACTACCATAATCGTATCCAAGCACCTGAAACATCACATAGTAAAAGTAACCACTGCAGTCTTGAGAAGGAAACCAGAAGCAAAAGACTGCCTCTACCCAAAAAGGAGTTGACAAGAAAAGTTCTTACTAGAATTTTTGACATTGTTCGTGCATCTAGAAAGGTCTTGATTACTTTCCACACCATCCGAAACCCAGATCCAGCATTGATGATAAAGAGTTTATTTAAAGTCTGAGAATATCAATGAGCAAAATTTAGTATGATGTATAATTGCACACAAGCCACCAGGCACATTCTCAGGCATCGGTTTGTCTATCCTCCTTAATGAAAATTATCAAATAAAGATTTATATAATTCTTCTCTTTAAGGTCACCCCCTCCTGCCCTTTTTTTATTCCATCAAAAAATTATTAGGCAGACAGAATATTGAAATGAGGGTTTTTCTTTCTTCATCAACTTGTTTAACAATCTTTAAATTACTTCCCTGCTCAATTTTCATACATATACAGCACTAATTTTTGAATACAATCATTTCATGTCTTTGTCTTTTCTCAATGTCTCATAGTATAACTGATAAGGTATAATCACAACCGTCAATGATGCTCCCATATATTCCTAATGCTGAATCTCACTGTGTCACAAACATAGTCTTATATCATACTTTATTTAAATTTTCTTTAGTAGTATTTACAACAAAATTGAAGCTCATCCCATAAGCCACACAACGTTGTACATTCATAGCCCTTTCAGTATCACACAAATTCATTGATATAAAGCTGCATTGGACCATTGAGCACGTTTACTCATCTGGCTTCTTTATAGGTCATTCATGAATCAAGGTGTCTTTTTGGGGTCAGCACATAACTCCCCAACTTATTTGTTACAGTGACCATTAGTCGCTAAATGTTGGCTAGTTCATTACCCACGATGATCAAGAAGGATGAAACAAAATATCAATAACTGACAGCAGAGCAAATGCCAATTGCTGTACAATTAATTTGCATTTAAGGCTTAACAAGTGAATATGGTCGTTTTTTAGTTATTGTCTTCTATTAAGTATGTAGTTGCTAATTAACTTGTGCCTAATAGGTAGGGATATCTTTGCTTGGTCTCAGCGCTCACAAGCATTGACTAGTCAATAGGTCCCCCACGGAGCATCAATATTAGACTATGGCATAGCACGAACATTCAACTCAACTATACTAAGCCTTAATCCCAACTTGTTAGGGTAGGCTACATGGTCCTTTCCGGAATTTATAGGATTTACCTTCATAAGCCATGACTTAATTTTATGTATGACCAACAATCTACTAGAACCCTCTTATTTTTTAGGAGCTTGGAACTACCCTAAAAAGTTAAGACAATGAGCATGACAGAGTGAAATTTCATGCACTTACCTCTGGGTAGTAATTGCTATCAATCTTCATAATTTCTGTAAGGAGAAATCTTGCAGGCTTTGAGAAATTGGACATTCCCTAAGCAAAAACAATATTAAAATAATTTAGCTGCTGCTATGAAATAGTATTGAATTGATTGATCACTAACCTATGATCTTGAAGGATATAATTATAAACTCAAGTAAAAAGGGAGAATATGAGAAGAAATGCTCACAACTCCATTCACATCCAAGATACTTGTGGTGGATGCTATATGTCTCTTAGCTGCAATTGAGCACGCAGGATATCTCAAATTTAATGATTTCTCTTGTTCTGACACATGATACTTAATAAATCTTTCTATGGTAGTTACTTGCAGTAGGGAATTGAGGTTTACTATCCCAATCCTTTCAATGTATACTGGTCTACCACATCTATCAACCCCATGATATCCATGAGGATAGTAAATCTTTACCTTTGCATACTCCTCAAACTTAAATTCCTGCATCAAGTTCCAGAAACTGAGAAACATGAATCTCAAAATAATAAATTTGCAATGGCAGACAAACTAAACGTTACAATTTAAAAACCAAATTCCTCGTATATAAAATGGTAAGAGTTTGTCTGGATTGCACCTTGGAAATTTTATCAACCCCAAAACTTTCACGCCAGTTAAGATAATTCAGAAACTCATCCTTTGCTTTTGAAAGATCAAAATCTCTCATTCGTAGAAACCTGAAATCATAGGAAATCGCCATCATATGGTACAATTACCAATCCTAATATGTAGATTGAAACATAAGTCTCATACACTATTCTTTAACAACACCACCGCTGGCATGAAAAGCTCCTTCAACATGGGAAAATATGTATCTAGTATCTACTATCTAGTAAGAATGTCACAATGAAAATCAAAATTACCGTAAAAGAGTATGATAATCATTGGGCTTTTCCAGGAACTGACCATCAACAAAAAGCAATTTACGGAAAGCCTCAACAAGTTTCTCATCTTTTGGATCATGAGCTCCTTCGAGTACCATTTGCAAGCTTTTAGTCCTTCTAATTTTCTTCCATGAGTCCCGAAACTTGAGCGGTTTAGAAATCATTGACATGAAGCCGGAATTTGAAGGCTCGTGATTTTCTTGAGGAGGGAGATGCCAATGGTTTTCAATAGGTGGATGGATAGTTTTAGTCCCGCCAGTGGTTAACTGGGATTTGTTTAAACTCGATGGTTCCTCACCATCTCTATCACCTCTGGATATAATTATCTCCCTAGATCTTTCCCTTGGTGTATTCATATAGGAACAACAAATGTGTCACCAGAAGAATACTAAATATGTCTTTTATGGAATGCAAGGCTATGATTTTCACTTAGTTGAAGTTATAGCTTACAAAACAATTGGAGGGGAAGCTAAGAAATAGCAAAAACTCACAATTCACATCAATATCATAAAAATGGAAGACACTTGAAACTCAAACAATTTACAGGTAGATATGAGGATGGGAAATAGAGATTTTTTCGAGGATTGGAAATACTTTGAAGCATGAAAAGTGACAAAGCCCAAGATTTCATGAACTTAGCTAATCTCATTGATCAAATGGGATAAACCTCATACAATTTAAATACTAAACGGGAAGAAATCAGCAAGAAAATGGTAGAAAGATAGAAGAAATGGCTGAAAATTATGAAGGTAACAAAGAAAATCCTCAGAGAAACAATGAGAATTGTTGGGGAATTGATCCTTTAGCTACAAAGATAATGAAAACCCAGTTGAGAATTCGAGAAAATAGTGCCAACGTCGAAGTAAATTGTGCACGTGTCGATGGAAAAAACCGAAGAAAACGAAGGTATTGTAAGCGAAAAAGCTCTGGAATAGTACAAAGCAGGAGGAAAGGACAGAATATTGGAACAGTGCCTGGAAGAATAAGAAGAAGGAGAAGGAAAGAAAAGACAGAAGCAACGTTGGTGAAGAACAGAAGGAATCATGGAATGCCATGCTGAATTTGTTCGCATTTTTTGGTAAGTTTTGGATTCCATGGAATTGCGTAAAGGCAGGCCAACTCGTTTTTCACGAAAACACAGTAGTTTTAAGGAAAATTGTGAACTGTGGGACCAGGTTCGGAGGCACAACGGTCCAAACCATAATAGTTTTAACTGTAGATGGACACTGTTAGTTATTATATCGTTACCGCCGTAACAGTATGAATATCGCCTTGTTAGCCCTTGCTTTTATAAATAGCTAGGCTCGTCGGGAATAGCCCTAAAAAGCAACAACAAAAAAACCCAAAGATGGAAGATTGGGGCTTTTGCTTTGTGCCTATGGCCGAAGAACCTAGCTATTAAAAACCATTAGCCTATGACAATGAGGCAGAATAAATAGACAAGTTTCACGAGGCCCAAAATTGTTCTAAATAAATGGGCCAACATGGGACTTAAGGGAGTATTTATTACTTATTAGTTACTTTGTATAATAATGTAGTGCTCCCTTCCCTTCTTTCACAACATGGTAGATCCCACAAGAATTTAGCTTGAAAAAAAGGCTCATGTCAACTTTTGAAAACAAAAATAGCTACTAGTCTCTTTACTTTGGTGGCAATGTTGGATTCTTATGTGAATGAGAACTTGGTTTTAAACCCTCTTCCCCTCTTGTTGTAAACAAAAACTTTTAAAACAAAATTAATCTAATACATGTTACATAACTGGTTTATGTCCCAATTTGGTGTAGCCGAACTACATTCCAATATCCTAATTCTAACTTGTTCAATTAGTTAATGCAAATGCACTAATCAACTCCAATTGAGAGTTCAATCCACCATCCTCATCCTCATTTGGGCCTTGAACTCCTATTTAATATTTAATTTAACAGTCAACAATTGCACATCGTGATATATCCGGTTTTTTCCATTAGAGAATTGGAACCAAATTCTCTACTTCACTTATTCTCAGGTCTCAGCCAATATCAAAAACATCTTCCTTTGTCTAAAATTTGTTTCCTAATCCCATTCCTATCGTCCTTTTTACGTCTTTGGGGACATCAACCTTGCAAATCGATTCTACAACAATTATATATGAGCTGAAAACAGCCTGGGACTTGGGAGGGATAAACAAGTTACAGATCCCAATATGCAAAAGACAGGATGAATGTGCAATGGTTTAAGTGTCCTATGAAATTTTACAATATAGTGTTTCTAAATTTTTTACTCTACGCCAAAAGGTGTGAATACCTAGATGATTCGATCATTCGATGGCTATATATGTTGTTTACATAATCTTATAAAACAATGTAAGGGTGCATGGAGAAGGGGACATTTAACATTTTAGATGCAATATTCTTCCTCTACTTTCTTTAGTGATGATGCACAAAAATCGTCAATGAGTTGATAATCTACACGTGCTCCAATGGAGGATACAGAGTTAATGTTCCAAGATCTCAGAGTCTTACTTCCCATATTGGGAGGATACAATTGGGTAGAAGGATCTTTGGTCGTAGTGTGCAAGTTATATCCATGTAGGGATTTATGAATGGTGTGCAAGCAAAAGTTTGTGGGTCCCACGGCCCCACCATCGGGTTCAGAGCATCTGCCCGTCAGGCTTATGTCTACATTCGTCGGGCTCGTCCGCACCCACACGTGGGGTGTGTGTGTCGCCCGTTAGGCTGACCCAAGGGCTCCCCGACGGGTCTTCTAGAGGTAGACCGATACTTTAGGATTTTATCGAGACGAACCTCGAGTGAGGTTCATTCATCCAGACGGATGAGGAAAATTTCTCTAGACAAAAACGCCCTTATCATTTAGTAATAGATTTAGTTTGATAATTACTTAACTGAAGGCAAACCAGTGCTGCTTGCCAAAAAAAAAATGTTACCATATAATAGAAGAGTAGATTATTGAATTCCTACAGGCACCTTGAGGCTCGAGCACCATATATTAACTTTGCCATGCCAAGAATTGGTGCAAACACACTATTACTTGGTACAGCCATTTGAGCACCATATGTTAACTTTAGAAGCAGTGTAAAGACACAGCCAATTTTTCAATTTGCTACAGCCATATCAGCCATTTGAAATACTGGAGCATTTAACCCAAAAAAAAAAAATACTGGAGCAAACACAGTAGCATAAAAGGACGATTCAACGGGCTTACGGGCACTTATAATTCAAAAGAAAATTAGCAAACCGACGAACATAATAGTGGACGGTGGATTAGTGGACCTGATTGGTACTTCCAAATTCAAAGACAATCGTGTATTTGCTTCTTTTTAGGACAACCATTTAGTCCTTTCTTTTGTATTGTGGCAAAAAAGTGCTCAATCCTCAAGTGCAACCAGCTCTGGCAATCAGATTTTCCGTAATAATGCCATTGTGGCCCAAACAAAGACAAATGAGACGGGTCCTCTGGGTTCCCCTCATTGATTTTTGTACCCTTTTGATTGAAATTTTGTTTTTGTCCCCGGCCAAAGTGCTCTGTATCAAAATTGAATGGGTAGTTGAAGTTGAACCGTCCACGCTACATGTTTCATACATTTATAATGTTATAAGTAGTTTTAATTTGAATATATAATTTGAATTATTTTTTTCACCCGTAATAACTACTCTCTCCGTCCCACTTTGTTTGTCCTGTTTGAAAAGTCAAACTTTTTAAGAGAACATCATTTATTGTATTGTCTACCTTTTAAAAATGTATAAGTTTCCAAAACTACCATTAAATAAATTTATCAAAAAATTAAATTAGTAAATTAATAGGGGTATAATAGGAACATTAGTAAATTAATGACTTTTATTTTTAGAAACAGGATAATATTTTGGGACATCCCAAAATGGAATAGAGGACAAACAAAGTGAGACGGAGGGAGTAATAACAATCTAACACCTAAAATTTGTTGTGAAAATATTATGGACTTAGTATTTTTTTTTCTAATGATATTTTTCTTTTGGTTTGATATTTGGATTAGAGACCGACTAGTTTTTTTGCTGTAAACTTATTTCAACTTATTGTTAAAGTAAAGTTTTGTCTAACATTATCTGTTAAGCAAAAAGCTTTTTGCTTTTTCATTTTTGTGTCTCATTTTTTTTTTCTAATTTAATGAAATAGATTTTTTTTAACAAATAATTTTTATTTTATTAGCATAAAAATTACTAAAAATTTTTATCTTATATTTAACAAATAAAAAATCAGAAACTATGAAATACCCAAAAGAAAGGATTAGTATTTAGTAGATAACTTGTTGCCAGCTTATTATAGCCTATGCCCCAAAGTCAATACTTAACTAGCTAGGATCTCAATTTAAGATTGATTTTTCTTTGGGAGATTATGAATTATTTTTTAACAAACGCTGAAAGTCTCCTTTGATTTCCTACCCATACAACTCCAGACAAGTCCAATTTAGACATCTTTTTTATAAGGGGAAAAAATCATATAAAGTTTGAACAAAACTTAAGTTAGATTTCTTATTAGTCATATTTTATACTTTTCAACTAAATTCAATAGCATGATAATATAGACCTGTAAGGATGCAATTTGGGTCCCTAGCCCAAACGATAAATGAACTTAGGCCCAAAAAACTCAATACAATGAATTTGTAGAGAGTGAGTTGGAAAACTAGGTTTCAATGAATCAATCAACAATTAAAATGGATTCAGATGACAAGAAAATGTAGATAGAGTAGTTTAATCTAAAGAAAACTATCATCGGCATAGTCCGAGGAGATTAGTTCTTATATATATTTCTCTCAAAGTTGGTTACAAGTTCAGTTTTTTATTGCTGCAGTCTTTCTCTCTTAATTTCTTGCCCCTTCTACATCAAAGGTCTCTTACATTATATATCTCCCATTGAATGATCTTGACCCTCTACTTGTCGATCGTCCAAGCCACTACTTAAGTGTTTGTCCCATCGGATACCCTCATAAACCCTTTGTGAGTTGGGGTGACCAAGGTAGCACTGTTCAGGGGTCTTCTCCACATAATGCGGCTAGAGAGTTAACTGCAAAGTATTCAATGCGATGGTAACAGCTTTTTCTTAGATATTTCTCAGCTCCCATTCTGTCCCGTACGTTCACAGTACATATCCTTATCAACAAAACTTCCTGGAAAGTCACTCTGGATAATACAACTCACCTTTTGACCCCTTATTTGTTTAGCTGAGAAGATACTCCTCCTCGGCCTACCTCTCCCAGCTTTTACAGCCATAACTTGCTCATGAAGTTCTTAGTCTTACTCCTCCCTCATTGTTGATCTATTCTCAAACCATTGTGCCTCCTCAAACAAGGCTCAAGGCCTAATATATATTTGGGCCTGCGTCCCCACAATAGCCCTTTAAAACTCTAGTTTTCCCTTCCTATCCGAGGAGAAAAGTGGGGTTTTGATATTTGAAAAATAAATCCCACACGTTCCTTTAATTTCTACACGTGAGAGTGTCGTTTCGCGTGTCCCATAACTGTTCCTGATGTTTCGGAACCCGCAATATCTCATTAAATGCTCCAGGCAGCGTTTTGTTCCCCGTATCCTATGGTGAGATGTAGATCCTACGGCTAGCATTTCTCCTTGAAATTTATACGAGATAACTCCCACTCAATTCCACCTTCTATATAAGGCACCAGGAGGAATAATTTTTCCTCATTTTACAAAATCTTCAAACTCTCAAGCTTTCAAGAACTTCCCACTCTCCCAACTTTCAAGAAGTTCCCGCAATGTCACTTGTTTTCTTTCTCGTAAGTTTTCATTTTTTTAGGTTCTTTTCTCCTCGGCCCTCTATTTTTCGTTTCCTTTCCTTAAAGACTTCTTTATTTCCCCTTTAGCCTGCCTAGATGGATAGATTTAAGCATCTTGTAGACACTCCCGCCGGTATGGAGGGTTTCGGGGCTAAGTACCACATTTCGTAGGGGGTAGCCTTGCGATATTGTGCTCCAGACCGAATAGTCACAGATAGAAAAAAATGGGTGGTTGTCATTCTAATGATTGCTTTCATAGAAGGAGAAATGACACTTTCCATGGATAGGATGACCTGAGACTACCTAATCAACCCCAAGTTATGTCCCCACCAGTACGCTTCTAACCTATTTAAGGTCTTAAGTAAAGTAGATGCTCTCAATAAGCAAATGGGCTTAAGACTTACATGGCACGACGTCGTTCACATGTATGAATGTCATTCACTTGTCGACGTGGGATATTACTTCAAGTCCTGATCCACTGTTGTTAGGCTCGTATCGTGTCTTCCCAAGTCCAACAAGGATATGAAGGATGACTACTTAATCGCCTCTGGGGCATGGCACAACAGTCTTCACTACCTAACTTGGGAGCGAAAGCCAGGTGGGGTACCTTAGGTTTAGATCCCTTTTTCTCTGAAGCATGGGCAATAACCCTACAACTTCACTACTCCTTCAATTTTTGCATTCCATTCACATCACAAGTCTCAACAAGGGGCAGAGGTCCGAGATATTCGTGAGTGAAGACAGGCAACTACGAGCCGTCCACTTCATACTTGACTTCGAGCTCTTGTCAAATCTGTTCCAAGACGTGGGCCAAGCAATAAGAGCCAATGATCCCAGACTAGCCCGAATAGACGTTTCGGTGCTCGACTTCTTAGCTCGAGAAGACCTGCCACCCGTTGAGCTGCCTTTCCACTGCTTTCCTCATGAGGTAGCAGCCCTGAAGGAAGAAACAGCCTCCTCACACCTGTCCCTGGAGGCTGAGATTGATAAGTTTCGCCTCGAAGAAGAAGGAGAGTCGCAAGAAAGGCCTATGAATCTTTCGAACTTCGAGGGTGAACTCGATAGATCCTCCGCAGCTCACTCTCCCAAACTTATAATTGCCTAGGTGGATAATAGCTCTGAGGAGGTGGAAGACATGGCCTTGAACCTGAGGAAAGGCCTGAAAGACATCCTCGCCAGGAGGAACAAGGGGTTCTCATCCAAGGAGGCCCCAAAGACTCAGCTTCCCCACAATCCTCCCCTTCCCCCTCTTCCTTCCCCGCTCGACCTGCTCCCCAATCCAAACTTGCAAAAGAAGAAAAAGAAAGAGAAGGACATCGAGGAGGGGGAGATTGCCCTACCGAAGGACCCGAAGCAGCAGAAAATAACCAAAGATAGAGCGCGAGAATCTTCAGTGGAGAGTAGGGAGGTTGAGCACTCAGCCAATGTACACCATTCAACTTGGAACCCCAAGTTGGAATTGGATGGCGTGGCATTACCCTAGAATGCCTCTATCTGGGAATCCAGAGAGGTCATTCCTATCATGTGGCCGAGGCTTTAGAGCGCCCCCTTTTACTTCCCATGGACATGGATGCCTTGAAGAAAGTAAGGTAGCAAGAGATTTTCTTGTCCCTAAAGAGGGATCTGGCCATGGTAAGCCCCTAGGCACACTTTACTTGTTTCTTTTCTTGCTCTTTTGTTTTGTTTCTAACATCCTCCTTTGTTGCTTATGTGTAGGATATCCAGAAAGTTTCTATAGTCGAGGAATGGGTCAATGATGCCTGGAACGAAGCCAGGGTCAAGGCCAACCTCCGTGCCGAGACCAGTAGGGCCTTGGGCACAACTGAACAAAAGAACAAGGAGCTTGCTAGCAAGCTAGTTGTTGAGGAAAGGGCACATCTGAGTGCCGAGGCGAGCTTGAAGAACGTCGAGGACCAACGTAAGAAGCTTCATCTCACTGAGAAAAAGCTGGCCACCTAGAGACAGCTGGTCTTGGATCTTAAGGCCGAGTTATAGAAAGCTAACGAAGGAGCTCGGGTGGCCAGGGAAGTTTTTGAGGCCGCGGAGACAGCATCCTACGAACGTGGAGTGTAGGAAACGGAGATAAGGCTGGCGGAGGAGCTGGTGGAGGTGTGCAAGGATTATAGCAAGGAGGTATGGGCCGAAGCGCTCAACTAAGCAGGAGTCCCTGCTACCTTTGAGTGGAGGAGCGCTGAGAACATTTTTTATCTAGAGGACATCCAAGAAGTTCCAACGATGCTCCCTCCTCCCGCTGATCTTCCTCTCCCTCCCCCTAAACAGCTCTCCACCATCCAAGCCCCTTCTTCTGATACTGAAGTCTCAACAGGGACAAGCAAGACTAATTACCAAAACTAGGGGATTGAGGCAGCCAAGGGTAAGGAGGTTGTCAAGGGGGGTCTTCGGCTCAAGGATAAGGGCAAGGGTAAAGAGGTCTAGCTACCAACCAAGGCCAAGCACTCCAAGGATGCTCTCACGATTAAGGATGTGGTCTCCAAGGCTAAGGATGTTGAGTCCAAGTCCAAAGCTGGTGATGCCAAATCTAAGTAAGTTGATCTCAAGGAGGACCTTCCCCAAGCAAAGGCGTAGTTATAGGATCCTTTGACTTCCCTTTTTGTACCTTTTTTTTTTTTTTTTTTGTGGTAGTTCACCACTGTTTATAATGTACCTTCCTTTTGATCAATGAAAAGACTTCACTTTTTATTCCACCTCTATTTATAACATTTACTCTCTGGTTGATGTAGTTATTGTGTTGCCTTCTGATAAAACTTAGGGTTGATGACTTTGCTTGCTAATTCAGATAAATTAAACAAAAATAAATAGTAAAGAAAATGATCATAAATTTGCATTGAGAACCAGGCCCCCAACAGGGAAGGCTAAATCTCATGGAGATGGAAAAAATAGTTAGTAGAAAAAGATCTAAGGGAACAGACATAGTCCTAGTTCTGGCCAATACTTATGCAAATAATCAAGGATAGTAGTCTATCCAATGCAAGAGGTCCAATAGACCAGGCGTAACAAAGGTTGTGTTTAACACTTAGTGAAATGGACTGAAGTATTGATTTACCTAAAGTATGTGGTCCGAGAGACCAAGCATGACTAACGTTTTGTTTAATACTTAGTGAAATGAACTGAAATATTAATTTACCCAAAGTATGTGGTCCTAGAGACCAGGCATGATTAAGGTTCTATTTAATACTTAGTAAAATGGATTGAAATGGACTGAAATATTAATTTACCTAAAGTATGTGGTCCGAGAGACTAAGCATGACTAACGTTCTGTTTAATACTTAGTGAAATGGACTGAAGTATTAATTTATTCAAAGTATGTAGTCTGAGAGATCAAGCATGACTAAGGTTCTGTTTAATACTTAGTAAAATGAACTGAAGTATTAATTTACTCAAAGTATGTGGTCTGACCAGGCATGACTAAGATTTTGTTTAATACTTAGTGAAATGGACTGAAGTATTAATTTACCCAAAGTATATGGTTTGAGAGACCAGGCATGACTAAGGTTCTGTTTAATATTTAATAAAATGAACTGAAGTACTAATTTACCCAAAGTATGTGGTTTGACCAGACATGACTAAGGTTTTGTTTAATACTTAGTGAATTGGACTGAAGTATTAATTTACCCAAAGTATGTGATCCGAGAAACCAGGCATAACTAAGGTTCTATTTAATACTTAGTAAAATGAACTGAAATATTAATTTACCCAAAGTATGTGGTCTGACCAGACATGATTAAGGTTCTGTTTAATACTTAGTGAAATGGACTGAAGTATTAATTTACCCAAAGTATGTGGTCCGAGAGACCAGGCATGACTAAGGTTCTATTTAATACTTAGTGAAATGAATTAAAGTATTAATTTACCTAAAGTATGTGGTCCGAGAGACCAAGCATAACTAAGGTTATGTTTAATACTTAGTAAAATGGACTGAAGTATTAATTTACCCAAAGTATTTGGTCCGAAAGACCTGGCATGACTAAGGTTTTGTTTAATACTTAGTGAAATGAACTGAAGTATTAATTTATCCAAAATATATGGTTCGAGAGACCAGGCATGACTAAGGTTTTGTTTGATATTCGAACCAGCAATGGAACGTGTAACGCATAATGTAATAAACCAAAATATGATAAAGAAAGCTTTTATTAATAGTAATACCTTCTCAGGTTGCTTACATTCCACGGGCGTGGTATAACGTTTTCGTCTAGATCCTCAAGATAATTTGCACCTATTCCAGCCACTAGAGTAATGCGATATGGCCCTTCCCAGTTAGGCCCTAACTTTCCCCAGGCTGGGTTTTTTGCAATATCTAAAACCTTTCTTCACACCAGGTCCCTAGGTTCTAACGGCCTTAGCTTCATGTTGGCATCATACCCTTGTTTAAGCTTGTACTGATAATATGCCAGTTGGACCATGAAATTTTCTCTTTGCTCTTCAATTAAGTCTAGGCTCTTTCCTAACAGCTCATCATCGTTGCTTGGAGTGAAAGAACTCGTTCTAAGTGTTGGGAATCCAATCTCTAGAGGAAAAACAGCCTCGGCTCCATAAGTCATTGAAAAGGTTCTCTCATGTTAGTCTACGAGGTGTGGTTTGATATGTCCAAAGGACGTGTGGCAGCTCTTCCACCTATTTTCCCTTCGCGTCATCCAACCTCCTCTTGAGTCCACCCACTATGACTTTATTAACAGCATCGGCCTGTCCATTCCCCTGTGGGTAATTCGAGCTGGAATACCTATTCGTAATTCTCAAGTCACAACAATACCTCCTGAAGGCTTTGCTATTAAACTGAAGTCCATTTTCCGAGATTAGTGTACGAGAGATCCCAAATTGAGTGACAATATTTTTCCAGAAAAATCTCTTGGCATCTACGTCTCTGACATTTGCCAATGGTTCCACTTCAACTCACTTGGTGAAGTAATCTGTGCCGACTAGTAAATATCTCTTACTCCCTGTTGCCATAAGGAAATGTCGAACAATATCCAAGCCCCATTGAGCAAAGGGCCAAGGGCTGGACAGAGGATTAAGGACCCCTCCTGGTTAATGGATATTTGGGGCAAATATTTGGCACTGGTCATACTTCTTCATATATTCTTGTACTTCCTTCTGCATGTTCGGCCACCAATATCCCTAGGTAAGGGCTCTGTGAAACAGAGATCTGCCTCCTATATGGCTTCTACAAATCCCTTCATGTAACTCCTCTAAAAATAGCTTTGATGTCTCAAGGTGTATGCACAGCAAGTATGGCCTAGAGAAAAAGCATTTGTACAATTTTTGGTCCTCGGATAGCCAAAACCGAGGACCCTTTCTTCACACCTTGTCAACTTCTGACTTCTCCTAGGGAAAAATATCTTCCTTTAAGAATAGCACTATAAGGTCCATCCAGCTAGGCCCCACCCTAATTTGATGGATATGGACCATCTCTCTCGTCACCTCCGTAGGCTTGTACAAGTCTTCAACAAGGATGACCCGGAGTAAACCTTATGTCGAGGAAGTTGCAAGAGTGGTCAGAGAGTCAGCATGCGTGTTTTCACCCCTACGGATATGCAACAAGCTGAAAGACTCAAATCTAGACTGCAGGTGCCTGACCTGATTCAAATATTCTTGCATCCTCACGTCCCTGGCTTCTAACTCCCTTCTCACTTGCCCTACAACCAACCTTGAATTTGAGAATATCTTTACTGTCTTTCCGCCTATTTTTTGAACCATGGCCATCCCCACCAGTAGAGCCTCATATTCAGCCTCGTTGTTGGTGGCTGAGAAACCCAATCTCATGGATTTCTCAATAGTGATTTTCTCAGGAGATATTAGAACTAACCCTACTCCGAATCCCCTTTGATTTGCTGCACCATCAATGTGTACCCTCCAAGATAATGGCTCCTGTAGTGAGACCATGCCAACTAATTTTCCATCCACGTTCTATCTCTCAATTTTTTCTTCAAATGGGGTTTCAGCAAACTCGGCCACCAGATTAGCGAGGACTTAACCCTTGACAGAGGTGCGAGGCATGTACTTGATATCAAAAACCCCTAGGATCGTACCCCACTTGGCAATCCTCCTTGTGTAATCAGCACTCTGAAGAAGAGATCTGAGTGGGAGTTGGGTGAGGATAACAACTGTGTGTGATTGGAAATAGTGGAGGAGCTTACGTATAGCATGCACCATTGCCAAAATGGCCTTCTCCAATGGTAAGTAACGGACTTCAGCCTCATGTAGTGACTTACTCACATAATAAACTAGGCCTCTATACACCACTATCAACCCGTACAAACACCAGGCTCACTACATGGGAAGCCACAGCAATGTAAGCAAACAAAAGCTCTTCTACCTTAGGCCTAGACATGATGGGTGGCTGAGAAAGGTATTCCTTTAACTGTTGGAAGGCCAGGACGCACTCCTTGATCCATTCAAATCTCTTCCACTTATTTAACAACTGAAAGAAATGCCTACACCTGTCTTCTGACCGAGAGATGAATCAGTTTATGGCAGCAGTCATTCTTGTCAATTTCTGGACCTCTTTAGATTCCGAGATGGCTGTAAGCTATTGATTGCCCTAATTTGGTTGGGATTGACTTCAATTCCGCGGTGGGCAACCATGTATCCCAAGAACTTCCTTGATCCGACACCAAAAGAGCAGTTAGAAGCATTAAGTCGCAACTTGTGCCACCTCAGGATCTCAAAGATATTCCCAAGATCATTAATATGCTCCGATTCCTGCTTACTCTTAACCACCATGTCATCTATATAAATCTCAATATTCCTTCCTAACTGCGGTTCAAACATCCTAGTCATCATCCTCTGATAAGTAGACCTTGCGTTTTTTAGACCAAAGGGCATCACCTTATAGTGGTAATTCCCGATAGAGATGACAAAAACTGTCTTCTCCTGATCATCCAAAGCTAAAAGTATTTGGTGGTATCCTTAAAAGGCATCCAAGAAGCTCATCTAAGGATGGCCCACAATGGCATCCACTAACTAGTCTATTGAGGCATGGGAAAAGGGTCTTTGGGGCAAGCTTTATTCAGATTTGTGAGGTCCACACATACCCGCCACTTCCCGTTCTTCTTCTTCACTCCACTATATTGGCCAAAGTCATTGATTACTATAAGCTTCTCTCAGCAGAGGTTGAGGACTCCACTCCCAACCAACTCCTAATTCGATCTCCAAACAGATATTTCACCTTTAAATTCAGAATGGAGGAAACGGCCCCCAGGGCGTGAAGCTAGGGTCTTTCCATAATGGTCGTGTAGGGAGAATAGGCATCCACTACAATGAAATTCACCTCCACCACCTCTAATCCTGCTTGTACGGGCAATCAAATCTGGCCCTTAGGAATGACAACTTTCCCGTCGAATCTTACCAAAGGTGAATCATAAGCTGTCAAGTCCATAGGTTTCAAGCCCAGCCCGTTGTATAAATTGGGGTACATAATTTCTGCCCCACTGCCTTGATCCACCATCACCCTCTTAATATCATACCCCCCTATCCTGAGGGTAACCACTAGGGCATCATCATGTGGTTATATGGTTCCCACCTTATCCTCCTCAAAGAAACTCATTGCCGGGCGGTTCTCCACCCTGACCCCCTTTGGCTTAGGTTTTGAGTCCTTGGCAGGTAGTCGGGCTACAGACATCATACTGGAGGGGCGAGAGCTGGTTCTCCCTGGAGCCGCAATGATGACATTGATGGTGCCTAAAGGGGGTCTTAAAGAAGCATTCCCCTGAGCCCCTAACCCTGCATAGTCTCTTTGCCCATTAGGCCAATACAAAAACTGTTTTAGCCTTCCATCTCTGACCAGCTACTCCAGATGATTACATAAAGTTTTACACTCCTCAGTGGTATGTCCTCGTTCCTGGTGGTACTGACAATGTAGGCTTTGGTTACGCCTTATGGGGTCTCCTCCCATCTTGTTTGACCATTTGAAGTATAGCTCATTCTTGATCTTCTCTAAGACATGACGTACTGGTTCTCGGAACACCATGTTAACCATCTGAGGAGCCGTGGGCCCAGATTGCCTAACAAAATCCCTTCGAGGTCTATTATTGTTGTATCGATCCGACCTAAAGTCCCTCATCTCCTGAGGGACAACCTTAGCCTTTCTATTCCCTTGTTATTGGTCTTCCTCAACCTTCTTGTACTTATCAATTTGGTCCATGAGCTGGCGTACACTGGTAGCCGGTTTCTTAATCAAAAACTTCCTCAAACCATGCTTGGCAAGTAGGCCGACCTTGAAAGTTCTGATGGCCACATCGTCAAAGTCACTATCTATCTCATTGAACATCTCCCAGTATCTATCCGAGTACGTTTTCAGGGTCTCTCCTTCTCGCATGGCCATAGACAATAGAGAATGTAAGGGCCGAGGAACCCTACTGCATGTAATGAAGCGGGATCCAAAGGTCTGAGTGAGCTCTTTAAAGGAGTCAATGGAACCTGCACCTAATCCATCAAACCACCTCATTGCCACAGGCCCTAAACTGGAGGGGAACACCTTGCACATCAAGGCTTCATTCTTGGAGTGCATAGCCATTCTCTGGTTGAAATGGCTTATATGCTCCACAGGGTCTGTTCGACCATTGTACATGGTGAATATGGGCTGGGTGAACCACCGAGGAAGTCTCCCTCCCTCAATTCTGCGCGTGAAGGGTGATCTAGAAATTTGGTTAACCGCACTGCTCATCGCATCATTTCCCAAGCCTTTGGAAGATGAATTCTTGTTTCTGCACTCATGGTGGTAGTCCTCTACATACGAGAAAGTCTCACTAGGAGGAGTTCTTGATTTGTATCTATAACTACCATCCTTTTCACCATCAGAAGAGAAGTCCGGATTGGAGGGAGTTCGCTTTCGCCGTTCTTGGCATAGCTTTCTCTTTAAACAATCAATCTCCAGTTGCAAGGTTTTGGTATCCTCTTTATGAGAAAGGTGGCTCCTGTTTCGAGACTGGCTCCTACTAGTATGGGTGGTGTGCATGCTAACCTCCTGGTCCTTTCTTCGCTCAAGGTTGACAAAATGATCTTCATGTTGGGACCCCATAAATTCTACTTGTTTTGGACCTGAACCTACCATAATTAAACTTCAAACTCACTAAAACACTTGAAATTTCCCACAGACGGCGCCAATTGTAAGGACACAATTTGAGTCCCTAGCCTAAACAATAAATGAACTTAGACCCAAAAAGCCCAATACAATAAATTTGTAAAAAGTGGGTTGGAAAAATGGGCTTCAATGAATCAGTCAACAATTAAAATGGATTCAGATGACAAGAAAATGTAGATAGAGTAGTTTAATCTAAAGAAAACTGTCATTGGCATAGTCTGAGGAAATCAATTCTTATATATATTTCTCTCAAAGTTGGTTGCAAGTTCAATTCTTGATTGCTACAGTCTTTCTCTCTTAATTTCTTGCCCCTTCTACATCAGGAGTCTCTTACATTATATATCTCTCTTTGAATGATCATGGCCTTCCACATAAATGCGGCCAAAGAGTTAGCTGCAGAGTATTTAATGCGGTGGTAACAGTTTTTTCTTAGATATTTCTCAGCTTCCATTTTGTCCCATACGTTCACAGTGTATATCATTATCAACAGAACTTCCTAGAAAGTCACTCTAGATAATAGAACTCACCTTCTGACCCCTTCTTTGTTTAGCTGAGGAAATACTCCTCCTCAGCCTACCTCTCCCAGCTTTTACAACCATAGCTTGCTCATGAAGTTCTTGGACTTACTTCTCCCTCACTGTTGATTTATTCTCGGACTACTGTGTCTCCTCGGACAAAGCCCAAGGCCCAATATATATTTGGGCCTGCATCCCCACAAGACCAATTCAATAAAAACATTATTATCTTTTGCAACTTGCAAAAATATTTAAATTCAACAATTTGATTTATTGTCTTCTAAAAAAAGCATATGATTTATTGGGTAATATTACTCGGAATAAAAAACCTATGTTCAACTTTTGGTATTCAATTTATGTTCATATGTTTGATTATTTTCATTTTCAAATTTGGTTAGTTTGTGAGGAAATAAAGTGTGCTAGATTGTAATTGGAGAATACTTGAAACATTCACATTCCATTTGTTTCGATAGAAAACCTTGTGTGAAAATAATTTTTCTTGTATTCTAGTATCATAAAAAATGAGTTAAAGGAAAACTATTTTTGGTTAATAGAAAAAGTATAGCTTATTTTTAAATATTATTTTCCACAAATTTTTTTTGGGAAACAACACTATCTCCCTACAAACCAAATAAAGGAAGTTATGAGACTATTTTCCAACTCATTTAATATTACTATCAAATATAGGAAAATGTGATAGTTTTATAGAAAATATTTTTTGAAAAATGACTCATTTTCTAAAAAACATTACTACCAAAACAAACCTAACGTCATTATGGGATAATTTTTTTTTTTACAAACAACTCTCTAATTGATTTTAGACTAAAATATACTTTTAACCCTTCAAGTTTGAATTTTCATTTTTGTGGTGCCTAAACCCAATGGTGCTTCTTTTAGGGACGAAGAATTTGGTCTCCCAATTTATTTGTTGGTAGGTTTCCTTGCGTTCCTACTAGTTGTTGTCTCAAACACTGCCTTGACAGCCCAACCCCCACACATTTGCTATCATAGGCCCAGTTTTAACCTTCACTCTGATTTCCCCTCTCACTCGAAGTTTTTCTCTATCTTTCACCTCTCTCTCTCTCTCTCTCTCTCTCTCTCTATTTGCAAACCACCTCTCCATTCGTCCCATCTACTTTTTTACAGTCTCCCTTTAGCGGGGATCCAAATTATTACTTTTGCATCAGTTCCCATGCAATTCCACTTCTGCCTAGAATCCCAAGGAAACTTATTCCTTTTGAGAATTCTCTTGAAACTTGATCCTAACGCCAAATAGCGTTCGTTAGCGAACTTCCCAAAGGCACTAACCGTGCTTGGGGAATTGACCTGAATTTGATCGTTCCCTCATCGCCGCCTCCCCCCCCCCCCAGGCCTGTTAAGTCGGTATTGGATAACTCGACCCAGATACGGTAGGTTTCCCCAAGGGCCGATCTTACACCCTTGCACTTTTGTCATTGGGCTAGGCTTATCCCTACAATGTTGGCCCAGTTTTAGTTAACTAGGATAGCTTGGTTACCTGGGTCAGCCTTGGGCCTTGGTTACTTGGGCCAATCTTGGTCATTTGTGAGAATCCTACGCAATAGGAGACTTTGAGCTAGCCTAATGTTGTCCAAATATGGAAGGCCCACATGTTGAAGAAGGGTCGGTTGGGGGAACTCATTCAAGGGCCTCGGCTCGAGGCCAAAGGAGGTTGGCAAATAGAAAGAGAGAGAGAGAGAAGTGAAAGATAGTGAAAATCTTCGAGTGAGAAGGGAAATCAGAGTGAAGGTTAAAACTGAGCATGTGACAACAAAGGTGAGGGGGTTGGGCTGTTAAGGTAGCGTTTGAGGTAACAACTAGTAGGAACAGAAGGAAACCCACCAACAAATAAATTGAGAGCCCAAATTTTTCGTCCTTGAAAGAAGCACCATTGGGTTTGGGCACCACAATTTTAATTAACTAAATTGAATTCTTATGTCAAAATGGTGTTTTAGTTTATTTCCATTACTAATATGGCCCCTAAGAGATATAAAAATAAAATAAATAAAAGCACGGCATCATTCATTTTGGTGATATATAATGGTAAAATTTATTACATAGATAAATAAGACTAGTTTAAAAACTAGTATTATGCCCGTGCGATGCACAGCTTAATAAAAAATATTTTGATAATATAATTAAATTTAATAACAAATCAAATAAAAAAGAATTAATTCAAAATTTAAGATTAAAAAATAAATTGTACTTGTACACTTAAAAGAAATTTATTTTTTATTTTTTATTTTGATATTTAAATCATTTGTTTTAGTGTTGATTTCATTCAAATGGTTATAAGTTATATCAACCCTAAACCAGCATATATATCCATATGTAACATTCTAAATTAATAATAAATAAAAATATAATACTCTAACTTAATGTAACATTCTAATTTACTAATAAATAATTATAACACCTTAACTTAAAGTAATGTTTGTAATTGTATTGTATTTTTGCCTTTAAAAACACATATATTATTTTTATCATTAAAAAAAAAAAACAATTACATGTTTGACAGCAAATTTTGATTTTAATTAAAGAATATAGATTACATGGAACAAAGCACCAAACAAAAGTCATAATAAATTAAATCCATAATAAAATATTGATGTCAACAACAAATAATCATGTAATAAGAAATTAAAAAATACAAATATATTGCTTGCTATATTGACTTCTAAAAAAACATTAAAAGGTGCGATCAGACATAGAATTTTAGCCTATCTATAAAACTTGTTGATAAAAATCATATTATATATAATAAAAATGCAACAAATACACAAAATCTATTTAATTTGATGAAAGAAAAAAAATAACTTGCAAGGTTGTAGGTAGGGCAGAGAAGAGAAAGGAAGAATATAACAAATAATTGTAAAATACGTTGTAGAAATAATGAAACATCAAAAAACTGTGTGTAGATAGTGGGAATTTTAGGTTGTGAAGAAGATGATATGAACAAAAAAAAAAGTAGTTTAGGTGAAACTCAAATACTTTTTCTTTTTTTTTTACTTTATTATTAGGAAAAAGATGACATAAGATGCAAATTTATCCATAAAAAATAAAAAAATAAAAACACGTAGGAAAAAAAAAATCAAGTTCTATCTTTTATTCCTTTTACGTTTTTTAAAGAAATGTAGGGAAAAAAATGCAAGTTCTATCTTTTTTCTTTTTTCTTTTTTTACGTTTTTTTATCTCTCTTTTTAATTTAAATTCTATCCTTAGGTAATTCTGTTTTATTGATTTTAGGGTTTGTTGATAACATTTTAGATAGACACAATTGTTATAGTTCTAAATCAAATACTACTTTCTTTCATTACTTGATTTGTCATATTTATCCAAAAAATATGTATATATCTATTCTTAAAATCTAAAAATTTATTAAAATTTCTACAATTTGGTGAAGTCACGTGGTGGTTGCACGGTTTTATGATAAAATTTATAGAATATATGTAAAAATAATTATTATATTTTAATAATTATTGTGACAAAATAAATAATTCTTATGAATAAATAAATAATTCTTATTAGTTGTGTTATAATATTATTTTTAGTTACATGTATCAAACTATTTGCACATGAATTTTGCATTTAATGAATCTACATATGATTACAAACCTTTCTTAGGATATGCTTGAAATCTTTTATGACAAACCTTTAAAAAAATCAAGAAGAAAATTAAATTGAATTAAATAAAAAAAAAATAGAACCATATAGATTGTAAAGTTGCATATGAGTCTATGACCGCTTTAATTTTTTTTTTTTTTTTAAAAGCTATCATTTCAACTTTGATTTTACTATTTTAGTCAAATAAGCTTGATAATTGCAAAGGAAAAAAACCCTATTTTATAGTGATGGCTCAAGAGTAAAAATAATCGATGCACAAAAAAATTGATATTGGAAGAATGATGACTTTTTAAAGATTATGAAAATTCAGGAATTAGAGTTCCAAAATTTTGCAATTAAAAACCAAAATAAAAAATGATTAATGAAAATTTGTTGGGGATAAAAAATTATACTAATAATTAGAAAAAAATATTAATTAATGTTGCAAACCAATACATAATACTATGCATACTTTACACAAATAAGTATTAAGTGATAATATTCAAAATATAAATATAAAAAAAGAAAAGAAAAAGGGAACAACATGAATAAATCCAATTTGAAAAAATAAATTTCATTTTGTTTTAAAAAATTATATAAAAAATCCTATTAACTTAATAGTGGTGTATTTAAATGATCCAAAAAAAAAAAATAAAGCATATACTTTTGTGCCTAATCACATCTAGCAAATAATAAAGCATTCAAAATATTGAAAGACAATTTAAATTCATGTATGCTTGCATGAGATTTAAAAAAGTTATAATCTGTTTAGAATTTTAAGGTTATCTAAAGAAGAGGAAGGAGAAGTAAGACTCAATGTAACTTATTTTTTAAAGTTATCTAAAGATGATTTATATACGATTTAAAATATATATATATAAATATATATATATATATATATATCATATCATATTATATCATATTATATATAATAAAAGTTGGGCTTAGACGCCGTGGTTGCACCAAGTGGCGGCACCAAATTGCAGAAATTTTCTTAAATTTTTTTATTTTAAGAATAGATATATACATATTTTTTGGATAAATATGACAAATCAAGTAAGGAAAGAAAGTAGTATTTGATTTACAACTATAACAGTTATATCTATCTAAAATGTTATCAACAAACCCTAAAATCAAAAAATAGATATATATTTTTTTTGTCCTTATCTTTTTCTCCTATAATTTCTAAGATGATAAAAATTTTAACTTTTATGAATTATTAATAATTTTTACTCTCTTGCGTCTCCAAGTTTATTCAACAACTTTAGATTAGATCATAAAGAATTATTTGATGGAGGCTTATCAATCTGAAATGCTAAAATCATATTTATCTCCAAGAACAATTCAATGAAAGCTAATCAATATGAAATGTTAAAATCATAAATATTTCCAAATATATCCAGAACTCTTCTATTACTAGAATTATTCTGAAACTAGAAAACCAAGTTATCTGTTTCTATTTAGAAAACGAACGGAGGCTTTTGCACTAGAAGTAGAAATCTATTTTGCCCAAGAGGAGCAAGGAGCACATTGCTTTTTCAAGCGGTCAAACCAACGAATCAATTGGGCCTCTTGGACACATGATACAGAACATCTTTCATGGCTTGCCATGGTTTCAATCTTAGAAAACAATCAGGTGGCACATGAACTTGCTTAGCTTCAGTCATCTATTATATGTATTTTGTTGCAGTTTTTTCAAAGCCTTTTGTACTCTGTCTAATCTTTTGAAGTTTGTGCATATATTGTTGATTTTTTTCCCTTGGTCACTTCTTTTATACTCTTTATATGGATCCAATGCAAGCATGCATAAAATTAAAGTTTAATTTTGTGGTTAGAAGCTTTAGATTTATTTTCTTTATGTGGTGCTCATTACAAGGAATTTTTTTTTTTTTTTTTTAATTCCAGCTATTAAATCAATTCTAAAAGTTTACCCTAATGCTTTGACAATGTTTTAGATAGACACAAATTTTAATTGTTATTATCAACTTTTTTATATATGCACTGTAAGGTCTTAGAAAACATATCACAGATGAGGCACATCAGTAAAGATGCAAAGATGGTTGTAACAAGTTTGATAGATTGGAGTTTTCGGCACACATTCTTGCACAATATTCACAACACTTGGATTGTTTTAGAGCTTAATTAAAAGATATAATAGATTGTATTGCCCATATTGTTAACTAGGAAGCTACTGCATTTGTTTTAATGATCTACTATTCTCTTTGTAGTTTAAGTTTTATTCTCTATTGTTTAGCATATTGTATCTCTTCGTAGTTAAAGCTTTATCATCCCTTTGAAAAAACTTATTTAGGTGAACTAGATAGCAAATATCATACTAAGCAGGTTTTTTTTTTTTTTTTTTTTTTTGTGCTACTTATTTTGTTTTGTTAATAATTACACAGAGAGGTTGAGATCAAATAATAGAGATTATTGTTCACAGGCCAAAAATGACCTACTATTGAAAGGTATAACTTCTCAATTCTCACCATATCTCAATGCTATATTTTCAATTGTGGATGAAAACTTATTACCAATGTCTTAACTCTTAGTTTTTCTCAACCAAAAAAAAAAAAAAACTTGAAGTTTATATATATATACACATCCTCTTTGTTTATTATAATTTTTTGGTAGGGTGAAAATCACTCAAGTTTTGGTGTCTTCTCCCATGCTTTCAAGGAAAAAAATTAAATTTTCATGTAAGTCTCTCTACTTCAAATTCTTAAATGCTTATAATTTAAATTGTTCTTAATTATTGAATTAATGTTTCCACTTAAATATGCTTTCAATCATTTTTTGGATATTTTTTAATTACTAAATTTAAGGTTTTTCCATTTAAATATTACTTGAGCCTTAAATTTTAGGTATCTCCTTTCATATTAGTTGCAAGTTATCTACCATCTTCCACTCAATTATTTTATATATATATATATATATATATATGCCTTTTATAATACATTAGTCTTACACAATATACATTCATTATATAACTTAAAAGTAAAATAATAATTTATTTTTATTATCTATTTTATAGTTTACATATGAATTTTGATTAAACTGTTTTGATTTTAAGAATAGATATATACATAGTTTTTGGATAAATATGACAAATCAAGTAATGAAAAAAAGTAATATTTCATTTACAACTATGACAGTTGTGTCTATCTAAAAGAATTACCTAAGGATAGAATTTAAACCAAAAAAAGAGAGGAAAACAAAAAAGTACTAATATAATAATCTCATGTCATGAATCGTGATTATGCTAATGGCTAAGTGCTTATCTTTTATTTGCTACAATCTTCTTCATCACTCTAATTTATTCTTATCATTAAATAAAATTAGATTAACATTATTTTTTATTTGTTAGGATATATTTCTTAAATTAAGGAATAATATTTAACATACAAAAATTTAATTTAGATAATATTTATCCTCTAATTAACATTATTTTTTATTTATTTATCAGAATATCAAGCTACAAAACTTGATTATTAAGGGATAAGCACAATCCAAATACTTCAAGAGGTGATTAATATAAATCTATCTCAAGAAACAGTATATATCTCCAATAATTTGATAATCTCTATCTATAAAAAAAAAAAAATTTGTATACATCTCTATTAATTTGATAATTTTTATGTTGATGACATTAAAATATATATATATATATATATACATATATATAAATTCTTTATAGTTATTGTAGGAGCTTAAGAATTCTTGCCTTTGGTTTTGGCATTTTTGGCTTGATTGCCTAGCCTTGCCTTTGGCTTGAATTCCCTTGTCCCACATTGGAAGGAAAGCTTCCCTCTTCATGCCATATAAGGCATGAACCAATGGTTGAAGAGTACCACTAGTTTGGTTAACCATACTAGTGGTACTCTTCAACCATTGGTTCATGCCTTATATGGCATGAAGAGGGAAGCTTTCCTTCCAATGTGGAACAAGGGAATTCAGGCCAAAGGCAAGGCTAGGCAATCAAGCCAAAAATGCCAAAGCCAAAGGCAAGAATTCTTAAGCTCCTACAATAAAAGGATCCTTTTGGTTACTTGTTAGCTGCCCTCGTTGATACGTAATATTGTTTGTTAATTCTGCGCTGATTCATTTTAACATGTACGAATATTTATGCATGCAATACATTTATTATCATGTTTCAAAACCCTAGCTTACTTGCACCCGCGGAGCCTTTAGACTCATTTCTAACCCTCGTTCAACGAAGATATAGGCACCATTTTCGACGTCATGCATAGTAGCTAAGTCTTGCTTAGTGCCCAGTTTTTTCATCCAAGTAGTTGGTTTCCCCATAGGTTTGAGTCCGAGGACCATGCAATACCTTGGTTCTGTCCAAAACTCAGTTTTGTCATCCAAGTAGTTGGTTTCCCCACAGGTTTGAGTCCGAGGACCATGCAATACCTTGATTTTGTCCAAAACTCAGTTTTTTCATCCAAGTAGTTGGTTTTCCCATAGGTTTGAGTCCGACGACCATGCAATACCTTGGTTCTGTCCAAAACTCAGTTTTCTCATCCAAGTAGTTGGTTTCCCCATAGGTTTGAGTCCGAGGACCATGCAATACCTTGGTTCTGTCCAAAACCCAGTTTTCTCATCCAAGTAGTTGGTTTCCCCATAGGCTTGAGTCCGAGGACCATGCAATACCTTGGTTCTGTCCAAAACCCAGTTTTCTCATCCAAGTAGTTGGTTTCCCCATAGGCTTAAGTCCGAGGACCATGCAATGCCTTGGTTCTGTCCAAAACTCAGTTTTTTCATCCAAGTAGTTGGTTTCCCCATAGGTTTGAGTCCGAGGACCATGCAATACCTTGGTTCAGTCCAAAACTCAGTTTTTTCATCCAAGTAGTTGGTTTCCCCATAGGTTTGAGTCCGAGGACCATGCAATACCTTGGTTCTGTCCAAAACTCAGTTTTCTCATCCAAGTAGTTGGTTTCCCCATAGGTTTGAGTCCGAGGACCATGCAATATCTTGGTTCTGTCCAAAACTCAGTTTTTTCATCCAAGTAGTTGGTTTCCCCATAGGTTTGAGTCCGAGGACCATGCAATGCCTTGGTTCTGTCCAAAATTCAGTTTTCTCATCCAAGTAGTTGGCTTCCCCATAGGTTTGAGTCCGAGGACTATGCAATATCTTGGTTCTATCCAAAACTCAGTTTTTTCATCCAAGTAGTTGGTTTCCCCATAGGCTTGAGTTCGAGGACCATGCAATGCCTTGGTTCTGTCCAAAACCCAGTTTTCTCATCCAAGTAGTTGGTTTCCCCATAGGCTTAAGTTCGAGGACCATGCAATGCCTTGGTTCTGTCCAAAACCCAATTTTCTCATCCAAGTAGTTGGTTTCCCCATAGGTTTGAGTCCGAGGACCATCCATAGGTTTGAGTCCGAGGACCATACAATACCTTGATTCTGTCCAAAACCCAGTTTTCTCATCCAAGTAGTTGGTTTCCCCATAGACTTGAGTCCGAGGACCATGCAATGTCTTGGTTCTGTCCAAAACCCAGTTTTCTCATCCAAGTAGTTGGTTTCCCCATAGGCTTGAGTCCGAGGACCATGCAATGCCTTGGTTCTGTCCAAAACCCAGTTTTCTCATCCAAGTAGTTGGTTTCCCCATAGGTTTGAGTCCGAAGGACCATGCAATACCTTGGTTCTGTCCAAACTCAGTTTTGTCTCCAAGTAGTTGGTTTCCCCATAGGTTTGAGTCCGAGGACCATGCAATACCTGGTTCTGTCCAAAACCAGTTTTCTCATCCAAGTAGTTGGTTTCCCCATAGGTTTGAGTCCGAGGACCATGCAATACCTTGGTTCTGTCCAAAACCAGTTTTCTCATCCAAGTAGTTGGTTTCCCCATAGGTTTGAGTCCGAAGACCATACAATCCCTTGTTCTGTCCAAAACCCAGTTTTCACATCCAAGTAGTTGGTTTCCCCATAGGCTTGAGTCCGAGGACCATGCAATGCCTTAGTTTTGTCCAAAACCCAGTTTTCTCATCCAAGTAGTTGGTTTCCCCCATAGGCTTGAGTCCGAGGACCATGCAATGCCTTGGTTCTGTCCAAAACTCAGTTTTTTCATCCAAGTAGTTGGTTTCCCCATAGGTTTGAGTCCGAGGACCATGCAATACCTTGGTTCTGTCCAAAACCCAGTTTTCTCATCCAAGTAGTTGGTTTCCCCATAGGCTTGAGTCGAGGACCATGCAATGCTTGGTTCTGTCCAAAACCCAGTTTCTCATCCAAGAGTTGGTTTTCCCATAGGTTTGAGTCCGAGGACCATACAATACCTTGTTCTGTTCAAAACCAGTTTTCTCATCCAAGTATTGGTTTCCCAGGCTTGAGTCCAGACCATGCAATGCCTTGGTTCTGTCCAAAACTCAGTTTTTTCATCCAAGTAGTTGGTTTCCCCATAGGTTTGAGTCCGAGGACCATGCAATACCTTGGTTCTGTCCAAAAAACTCAGTTTTTTTCATCCAAGTAGTTGGTTTCCCCATAGGTTGAGTCCGAGGACCATGCAATACCTTGGTTCTGTCCAAAACTCAGTTTTCTCATCCAAGTAGTTGGTTTCCCCATAGGTTTGAGTCCGAGGACCATGCAATACCTTGGTTCTGTCCAAAACTCAGTTTTTTCATCCAAGTAGTTGGTTTCCCCATAGGTTTGAGTCCGAGGACCATGCAATACCTTGGTTCTGTCCAAAACTCAGTTTTCTCATTGCGTGGGACCTTGGCTTTAGGGGAGTTAGCTCCTCGGCCGAGCCCCTAGAATTATCCATGCGATTAACGCTACCAAGCGTAGGCCCTTGTCAAGAAGCGTAACCCCTAGCGGAACTTTACACTAAAACTCTATAACCAGTTGTTAGAAATGACAAAGGAACTCTCTCGATCTACCGCCTATGCCAACACACAAGCCTTCCCCACAGACGGCGCCAAAAAAATCATTGGTTCATGCCTTATATGGCATGAAGAGGGAAGCTTTCCTTCCAATGTGGGACAAGGGAATTCAAGCCAAAGGCAAGGCTAGGCAATCAAGCCAAAACTGCCAAAGCCAAAGGCAAGAATTCTTAAGCTCCTACAATAAAAGGATCACCATACTAGTGGTACTCTTCAACCATTGGTTCATGCCTTATATGGCATGAAGAGGGAAGCTTTCCTTCCAATGTGGGACAAGGGAATTCAAGCCAAAGGCAAGGCTAGGCAATCAAGCCAAAAATGCCAAAGCCAAAAGCAAGAATTCTTAAGCTCCTACAGTTATCAACCACGTTCTCTTTTTCTCTCTTTTATTTTATTTTTTAAAAAAAAAATTTATATGTTACGTTATGTTGAATCAACTCTTTTTTCTTTTCTTTTTTTCTTTTTTTTTCATTCTATTCATATGACATTTTTTTAATTCCAATTTTTATGGGATAAAAACAAAAACATTGATTAGATATCTTTAATTTCAATAAGATTTAAATGAATTATATTTCAAATGGAACTCTACCAATATATATAACCCTATATATCTTTTTTGGAGTGAAGCTTATTTCAATATGTGAATGTCTAAATCTCATGATAATGCAAGTATGCATTCTTTCTTCATTTATTATTATTATTTTCATTTTGTTTATTTTCTTTAGTGTTATTATTGGTTTTTTTTTTCTTCATGTGATTTTAATTAATGAATTCAAAACATTGTCAAGTTTCTAAAGGCTCCTTCTTTGTTTTTGTAATTTGTTTTTATTAAATTGATTAGGTTTTGTGTATCGATTGCCTTTTTTTTAAACTAATTTTCTTAACTTTGATCTAATTTATATGCTTAGGGTTAGGGTTATGGTCTTAGAATTAATGATTAAATATGGTTAGAATTAATAGATTAATTTTAACAATTTTCTTATTTGATTTTTATGTTACATCAAATTATCAAGATGTTTTACACGTATATTCTTGAATTATTAACTTTAATTTTAATTTATAATATTATCAAGATTATATTAATTTTCGATTTATCAATTGTTTAGTAAGTTTTTTTAAAATAATTATCAATTTAAAATTCAATTTGGAATTATCAATTTAATTTAGTATTAGGAAGAAATCTTACCCCTTATTTTAGTGAGATAATTACTTACATTTGATAATTTTTTCTTTTATCTTTATTGAATCTATTAAAATATGTAATTATTTATACGTTTATTTTATAAGCTTTTTCATAAAACCGTGCAACGCACGGGCTTATAACTAGTATATATATATTTTAGGCACCTAATTTGAAATTTTTTTGATAAAAAGGTGTCATCCGTATCAATTAACGTAGGCCTGGGCCTTATGTGTATCAATTAGTTTGAATTCTACATTAACGTTAATCATAATTCTATATTAAATTTTAGTGTTTATCCAAAGAATAAAAAAGTGAAGGAAGGGATTGGATAAAGAGTTTGGATTGTAATCAAATTAAAGTTTTTAATCAATTTAGAAATTATAGGAGAAGAAAATAACAACAAAAAGAATTTATATTTATTAGTTAGATTGATATTAGATTTTTTTTATGTTAAAATTAATATATAAAAAAATATTCTTACTTGAAGCAGTATTTTTTTTAGAGATAAAAATGAATTAGAGTCTTGATTTTTTGAATTAGAGATAAGAATGAATTAGAATCCTGATTAATCTAATATTAATTTGCAATTTTTTTTAGACATGAATTAGAGTCCTGATAGTATACTATTTCTTTTTAGTTCTTTAAAAATCTAAAAATTTAATAAAATTTCTATAATTTGGTGAAGTCACGTAGCACAACCATGACTTCTAAACCCAACTTTTATTATATGTAATATAATATAATATGATGTAATCAAATTTATTAGATTAAAAGAAAAACAAATCCCAAATTTAATAGATCAAAAATGAAAATAACTTAAAAGCTATATTTTTCTTTAAAAATTGTAATAATTTAGTTAGTGTTTATTTTAATTGAAAAATCTTATTTGTCCCTTATCCGTAAGATTATCTATTCCCCAAAATAAAAATGGTTAAGTTTTAACTACAAGGAAAGTGTACGAAGCGTCTTTCTGAAAAAAAGAAAAAAGAAAAGGAAAGTGTGAAGCGAGCCCACACGTGCAGCAGTGGCTTCATGAAGAATAAGAAACGTGGAGTAGCACACGTATGGCGACAGCTAGCTGTGTTCTGTGTCTTCACTCCTAGACACGCATTGGTTCTACGGAAATTGTAAAATCACTATTATGTTGACGTCATGTTCACAAAAAGTTCCTGGCGGCGTTCTTGTCAATAATCCAGGTGTCAGATGTGATAGTATGGCTTCCTCTAATTTTGACTACCCTTAACCAATAGCTTTGATTATTCTTTAACCTTTGATGCACAGATTTCGAAAGAATCGGACCCTGTAGGATTTATTGGCAAAAGTTTTTTTTTTTTTTTTTTTTTGGGCAGGCAGGTATTAAATTACTTTTAGATTCATAATAAAAGTGAATTTCTATTTAAGTGGTTAGGTACTGAATTTTGAGAGAGAAATTTAAAAATAGTATCTAAAATATTGTATTTAATTTTTTTTTTTGATAATTTAATAATTGAGAAGATAGGAATATGAATTTTTAAATGTCTTAAACATCAAAATGTGTTAATTGATTGAACTACAAAATTCTTGACAAATTATTAGCAAAAAGATAATAATTTTAGAATACCTTTAAATAATTTGGAGTAATGTTTTTACAATATATAAATTTTATAATTGTTAAATTGATTGATTATTATTGATTCCCCCTATGGCTTATTATTTTTTTTTTTAAACTTTAATTATCCTATCAATAATAATTTAAACACTTTTAAATAACAATAATTTTATTGTAAATTATATTGTGATTCTGTAGCAATTGAATAATTGGATGAATCTTTGGCTAGAGCAGCAGAGGTGGCCAATTTGGTTAGTAATGGGAATCAATCCACAATTAGAAACAAAATCCAAGTGAGGTGGCTGAATCCCCTGAGTAATTGGTTCAAGTTAAAATCTGATGGTTCGGCAAGGGGAAATCCAGGCTTGGCTAGCGGTGGAGGGCTTATTCGTAATGAGAAAGGTGAGTGGGTAAAAGGGTATGCCCGAGCCATTGGTATCACGACTAGTGTTGCTGTAGAGCTTTGGGCTTTACGGGATGGTATTCGCCTTTGCATTGCTCTCAAGCTTCCAGCTATGGAGATCGAGTTGGATGCCAAGGTGGTTATTGATTTAGTGAGGAAAGAGTCCAACAACCTGAACGGCCTTGATGCGCTTGTGGCTGATTGCAAAGAGGGGCTGAAGAAGATTTCGAATGTTAGACTTCTGCACTGTTTCAGAGAAACTAGTAAGTGTGTCAACAACTTAGCTAGGCGAGGTGCTATGTTGGACCAATATTTTACTATTTTTATCCACCCTCCTTCAGAGGTGGATCTGCGTATTAGATTAGATGCCATGGACACTCTGTATGACCGGTTTGTAACTTCCGTTGAGGCTTTTTAGTTTGTTAATGAATTTCCTTTTTACCAAAAAAAAAAATAATAATAATAATAATAATAATTTTTTTTGTTGTCTCTACCCAAAGAAGTATATGACATACGTTTGCAATGTCAATTAAAAAGAAAGAAGCGAAAAAGAAAATGAAAATATAAGGACCGGTTTATTGTAAATAAAATACTCCCACCTAATAATACAATGGTATGATTGGGGAGAATAAAGTGACAAAGAAGCAATGACGCACGCCAGAGCAGATAAAGTGACATTACTAAAGGGTACGATCAGTGAAAGAAATGTTGGGTCTACCTGTAGAAGACGCAGCCAATGGCATTGCCTGGTCCATGTCCCCTCAGAATCCACTTGTGTACAGCTGGTTTGCACGAGTGAATTTCACAAAGTACTGTCAGCTTTGGAAGTCGCAAGCATCTCTTTACCCAATGCATTTAGTAGCCAAAATCCAAAACTATATTAAAAATAAGGACTAAAAATAAAGCTATTTTAAATTTTCTGTCGTTTTCTCAAAAAATAATAATAAATAAAAACTTTTTTCCCATAGGTAAAAAAGAAAAAGAAAAAAGATGGGCTATTTATTTTCATCCGTAAGCTCATAATTTATCATTATTCTTTTCCTTATATTATAAAGTGTTATGCGTTGTGGTTAAGTGCATATTTGAATACTCGCAATTTTCAGTAAATAATATTTATTGAAAGATATGGAGTAATTTTTATATTAAAAAAATAACAAAAAATTAAAGGTTAGATTATTTTTAAAAAAATTGAGACAAAAAAATAATAATAATAATAACGTTTAACCAAACATTCTTAAATTTACAGTAAAAGTGATATTATTATTAAATTTAGGTGAAAAATAATGTTATATGAATTATTGAAGTTTTATTTGTTTTAAAAACTTTCACCATACCAGAAATAAATAAATTTTGGGAGACCTATTTGTGAAATTGCGTCACAAATTGTCATTGACCAGTTTAGGGAACTTCCGATTAGAATAATTTATTTTTCGTTTGAAAATAAAAACTGTGGGGCCAGGGAACTTATAATCCGGCCCACGCTCTACTAGGGCCCAGGGCCCGTGCCGAGAAGGGTATTTGTCGAGGACGAATGGGGAAAGGCCGAAGTGTCGGGGGCACAGCCAAGGATGACCCTGTCCTCGGCACTCCAAGACTTCTAAGGGAAGAGCAACATTTCGTTGAAAGTTGCCCCCAAAAAGCCCCCTGAAGGAGATGCGAGTAGAATGGGACCCACGTGGGGGTAAGGTGCGAAACTGGTTCAGGGTAAATATGTCCCCTCCGCATTAAATACACCTGTCAACGTCCTAATCATATTAATGAGAAAAGACGCCTGGACAGGGTGATTTCGATCATCGCAACTAACAAAAAGCAAGGGGGGGACAGCTGATGGGACGGGTACTGAAGTAGACACCTGCCTGATCAACAAGTGGAGGGCTAAGATCAACCAAGAAGGGCTATATAATGTGAAGGTTGATGCGCCAAAAGGAGGGGGCTGGGAAAAAAGGCCAAGAACAAAAGCCTCCCAGACCGCCTCAAGGAGAAAGACTCCTCGAGCAAACACGGCCTAATTCTGCACAAACAAGACGACTAACCCTCGCCCGGTGACCAAGGCCTAGCCTTTCAAACCCACGCTCTATAAGTGATATTGTTTGGGCCTTTTTACGTGCGAACCCAACATCAACATCATTATGGGTCGTTACAATATCTATTCGAATATGCTTTCAGGGTCTCTCCCTCGTGCATGGACAAGGACAATAGCGAACTGAGGGGTCGAGGGACTCTGCTATTTGTAATAAAGCGGGAGCAGAAAGCCTGAGTGAGCTGCTTGTATGAGCCTGTGGAATTTGTCTTCAGGCTGTTGAACCACCTCATCACCATTGGTCCCAAGCTGGATGGGAAGACTTTGCACATCAGGGCTTCATTTTGTGAGTAGATAACCATTTTTTGGTTAAACTGACTCACGTGCTCCACCGGGTCTGCTCGGCCGTTATAGATGGCGAACGCTGATTGGTTAAAGCGTCGAGACTGCTTAGCCCCTTCGATTTTGTACATGAAGGGTGACCTTGAAATCTGGTCTAACGCCCTATTCATAGCATCATTTCCCGAACCCTTGCTGGATGGGCTCTCATATTTTCGTACAGGGCGTGGTTCTCTCTCGTAAGAAAAGGTTTCACTTGGGGGGGTCCTCGACCTCCGTCGATAACTTGCATCCTCCCCATTAGAGGACTCATCTGAGCTAGAGGGAGATCGCTTTCGCTGTACACGTCGTAACTTCCTTTTCAGGTCATCTATCTCTCGCTACATGGCCTGATGACTATTTCGCCTCTGGGATACGTGACTACCTATCTGGGTGTGACTCTAGCTCGTCTGGGTGGTATGCACGCTTCTCTCACGATTCCTTCTGCCGCCTGGGTTGGCAGGGTTATTTTGCCGCTGGGACTCAATGGGTTCTGTCTGTTGAGAGTTAGCCTGGTGAGGATTCTCCTGGTGTGGACCTAGTTCTGCCATGCTCGACCGTTGTGCTAACTGATACTTTAGTTCTTCCCACAGACGGCGCCAATTGTAGGGACATGATTTCAGTTAACCCGGTCCTGGATGGTCAGGCCCTGGCCCAAAAAGTCCCACACAATGAATTTTGTAGAGTATGGGCTGAAGAATTTGGTTCCAGTTGGTTTAGACGGTTCGTTGCATGTCCTTAGTAGATGTAGAAACGTGAATGAAGAAAATGGATGTGAAAGTGGAAGTTTTATTCATGGTCATGCATTCATACAATGAATCCTTGTTCCCGTCTCCTCTCTCCCCATTTTCCGTCCCCCTCTCTTGAGGGACTTTTACATATTATATAGGCCCTCTTTTATCATCTGGGCCTTACACTTGTTGATCATCCAAATCCCCACTTGAGCACCTGTCCCATCAGACGCCTTTACCAGTTCTTTGTGAGTTGCAGTGACCAAGGTAGCACTGTTCAGGGGTCTTCTCTTCATTAATGCGGCCAGGAGAGTAGTTGTGGTGCATCTAATGTGGTGGTGACAGCGTTTGCTGGGATATTTTGAGTCTCCTTTCTTTTTACGTGTTTGGAGTGAGGGTTACAGTAACCGGGATGCATCATTGACCTGGACTTTGGAATGTCCGAGGAGGAATTACTCCTCGGACATGTTTTCTTCGCCCCAGTGTGCCTGAGTAAGGATTCTGGGCCGCGACGTCTCCTCGGACAGAATGGTCATCGAACGAGCCCAAGGCCCAGCCAACTTGTTATTCTGGGCCGGTCCCCACACTCATTTATAGTGAATATGTATCAAATTTTTTTTTTTTTTTTTTTTTTTTTTGTGTGTGAGAAGGAAATTGAATATGTTAGGTTCTAAATATTTAGGATTAAATGTTTAGATTTTTAATCTATGTATGTTGACAAACTGAGAACAAAAACATGTCTAGATTAAATGTTAGACATTGCTTAAGATTATTCAAGTCAATATTCAAGAACTGTCAAGCTGTAGAAAGAAGAAGCAAGTTAGTGTGAAGCTCGACCGATCGAAAGATAGGTTTGACTGATCGAAAACGTGTTTAGTAGATTTTAAATTAGGCCTAAGCCCGTATTAATGTTTAGGATTTCAGTCCAACACTACTAGGTATAAAATAAAAACCCTAATTACATTTTAGTAACTCTTGGAAGTCTTGTGAGTTACTCTTGTGAGATTTATGAGGTTTTTATAACCTTCTAACTCTACAAGCATCTACCGGAACGAGATCTACAATTAAGAATTGGTGGTAACAAGTTGCTGCATAAAGATCTGTTGCATAAAGATCTACTACTAATGGTGATCTGAAACCTTTGAGTGAGATCTCAAAGTCACAAACATGGAAATTTGTGTTCAGCAAATTCAAGATAGAAGATTCTGTGGAATTAGAGCTACATATGGTTGCATTAGTAAGTTCTACCATAGGTAACTTTAGATTTAGGGTTTAAATTAATTGTAAACTTTCATTTTATCATAGTAGATTTGTTTACTTTGAGGATAGTTAGGTTAAATTCTCCCTAAGTTTTTTACTTTGAAACTGTTGGTTTTATTGGTTTTCTTAAGTCATCATATTACTATCTTCTTTACTTTTCTGCACTAAGTAATATGATTGTATGAATTTAACTTAGATCTGAATAATTAATCTAAGTATCTACTTGGCTAATTAATTAGGTTTAACGAATCTAATTTATAGAATTCTATACAGAACAAACAAAATATCGTTTATTCTATGATTGGATTACATCATATACACATTGGTTTACCACTAGTATTTAGTTATAGATAATTTATTAATTACTTGACTTCTATATAAGTTAATTGCAAAATAGTACATGTCAAAATATGTGTTCATAACCTTTTCTTCTCAATATGCAACCTTGGCCAGGCAAGGTACATTGGATTTCATATGATCAAATTGAAAGTTGGGCTCTCTTTTTAATATAGATAGAATATAACCTATTTGACTTATCCAAAAATAAAAATACAAGTAGTGAGCGTCAAAGTTGAACTAATTAATTAAGCTTGACATGATATGACTGAGTGAGACAGGTAGTTGAAACTTTGATAGAAGAAGGTGCTGTGCATGGACTTAGACCACGTAAGGCCATAAATAAGGCGTGGGCAGGTAAAACGTAAATCAAAATCCATCCGAGTATTGTTGTGGTTTGTCAGCTATCAGATTCAGATCCCATTTTTCCATCTGGCTATCGATCACGATCATCACTTTTATTCATTAATTACTTGGCTTATGGTGTACGCAATTCCGCATGCTCTTAATTTAATGTAACTTTGGTTGTGAAAGTTCATATCCATGAGCTCTAACATGTTTCTTCTTTATTTTTCAATTAATTATTGTCTTAAAATCCATGTGTATCCTTATCCAGATTAGTTTGGAGGTTCTCCAAATTTATGTGATTTCCTAAAAAAAAAAATTGAAGCAATATATCAATAAATTTTAAGCCTACAAATTAACATACATATTTGTATAATTTAGACTTAAAACATGCATTTAACATTTATTATCTATTTATTTTTTTGTATATAAGAAAATTTTATAGAATTGATTAGATATTGTAGGGGTATTGAGTCCAGGAGCTCACTATCTATGTATATATTGGGCTTGAGGCCCAATCTAAGGACGAAAGGTCGTCTAAGGAGGAGTAAACATTGTCAAAAGAGTCCGTGTTAGTAAAAGAGAAAGTTAGTTTTGGTCATAAGGGTCTAGGAGGATGGGCCGAGGATGAATGCCTTCTTGGCTGACCAAAGCCGAGACTCGAAGAGATGGTTTGCTATCTAGAGGAACGTTCCAGGAAATTCTATTGGTACGGATAAGCATTACAGAAACATAGGACAGGGAGGAGTCCTAAAATATCTAAGAAGAAACCTATTACCACCGCATTAAATGCTCTGCAGCTAACCCTGTAGCTACATTAATGTAGAGGTGATACTTGAATAGCGGTTTTCAACCTTACAACTACTACATAAAGATTTTAGGAAGGTACTAATGGGACAAGTATCAACACCAACTGTTTGGCCTGCACGTGGAGGGTAAAGATTAAAGGAGAAGGGAGTATAAAAGGGGAGAGAGGTAATGAGAGAGGGGAATCGAGAAACTAAGAGAAAAAAACTGTAGCAATCAAGAACTAAATTTGTAATCAAACTTGAGATATATATATATATATATATATGAATTGATCTCATCGAACTTTGCCGAGGACGATTTTTTTTAGTTTAAATCAGTTTATCTTCCTTTTCTTATCATCTGAATCCATTTTACTTGTTATCCAACTCATTAAAACCTAGTTTTCCAACCCACTCTCTAGAAATTCATTATTTTGGGTTTTTTGGGCCTTAGTCCATCCACCTTTTGGGCTGGGAACTCAAATCTGGTCCTTACAATTGGCGCTGTCTGTGGGAAATTATTGATGTTATAGTGAGTCTAACGTTCAATGATGGTAGGTTCAAGTCCAAACCAGGCAGAATCAATGGGGTTTTAGCGTCAAGATCACTTCCGTGATCTCGAACAAAGAAGGAATCGGGAGGGGAGTGTGCACACAACTTATACTACTAAGAGCCAATCTCGGGGTGGGAGCCGCATCTCTCATGAGAAAGATGCTAAGGACATGTAGTTGGAAATTGATCATTTAAAGAAGAGCTTACGCCATGAACGGTGAAAGCGAGCTCTTTCCAACTCTGACTTCTTTTCCGACGATGAAGAGGATGATAACTATAGGTGCAAATCAAGGACACCTCTTAATGAATCTTTCTCGTATGATGAGGACTACCATCATGAGTGCAGAAACAGAAATTCATCTTCAAGAGGCATGAGAAATGATGCTATGAGTAGAGCACTTAACCAAATTTCTAGATCACCTTTCACACGCAAGATTGGAGGGAGACTTCCTCGGTAGTTCACTCAGTTGACGTTCACCATATACAATGGTCTTACAGACCCTGTGGAGCATGTAAGTCACTTCAACCAGAGAATGGTTGTACACTTCAAGAATGAGACCTTGATGTGCAAGGTATTTCCATCCAGCTTAGAGCCTATGGCGATGAGGTGGTTTGATGGTCTGGGTGCAAGTTCTATTGACTCTTTGAAGGAGCTCACTCGAGCATTTGGGTCTCATTTCATAACATGTAGTAGGGTTCCTCGGCCCTTAGATTTTCTATTGTCTATGTCAATGCAAGAAGGTGAGACCTTAAAAACGTACTCGGATAGGTACTGAAAGATGTTTAATGAGATTGATGAGGATTTTGATGACGTGGCTATAAGGACCATTAAGGTCGGCCTGCCCACCGAACATGATTTGAGAAAATCTCTGATCAAGAAGCTGGTGAGGAGTGTTCGTCGGCTTATGGATCGCATTGATGAGTACAAGCGGGTCGAGAAAGACCAACAGTAAGGCAAAGGGAAGGGTAAGGTTTTCCCTCAGGAGATGAGAGATTTCAAGTCGGATAGATACAACAATAATAGACCCTGAAGGGATTTTGCTGGACAATCTGGATTTACGACTCCTCAGGTGGTTAACACTGTGTTCCGAGAACTAGTGCATCAAGTCTTGGAGAAGATCAAGAACGAGCCATAATTCAAATGGCCAAACAAAATGGGAGGAGATCTCTTGAGGCACAACTAGAGCCTCAATTGCTAATACCACTAGGAGTGGGGGCATATCATCGAGGACTGCAGAACTCTATGGAACTATGTGGAGAAACTAGTCAAAAAGGGAATGTTACAGCAGTTTTTGTATCGGCCCAACGGACAAGGAGACCAATCAAGGTCAGGGGCTCAGGGGAATGCTTCTTCAAGGTCCACGTTAGGCACAATTAATGTCATCTTTGCTGCACTTGGGAGGACCATTCTTATCCTTCTAGGGTGATGTCTATAGCTCGGCTACCAGTTGAGGACCCTAATTCTGAGCCGAAGAGGGCTAGAGTGGAGATATAACCGACGCTGAGTTTTTCGGATGAGAACAAGATGGGAACCATCCAGCCACACGATGATGCTTTGATGGTTTCCCTCAGAATATGAGGGTATGATGTGAAGAGGGTGATGGTAGACCAGGGCAGTTGTGTAGAGATTATGTACCCTGACTTGCACAAAGAGTTTTTCAGGTTGGAACTCAGCTGCCTCCTCAGGAGAAGGAAAAGCTGATAGAATTTCTTAGGAGGGACGTTGATGTGTTCGCGTGGAGTGCTTACGAAGCTCCGGGGGTGGATTCGAGCTACATCTGCCATCATTTGAATGCCAATCCATCTGTCACCCCCAAAAAACAACCACCTCAACGCTCATCTAAAGATCATTCTGATACTGTTAAAGACGAGGTGATGAAGCTCAAGCAGGTTAGGGCTATTAAGGAGGTTTTTTACCCTGAGTAGTTGGCCAATACCATAGTGGTGAAGAAGAAAAGTGGGAAGTGGCGAGTGTGTATAGATTTCACAGATTTAAATAAGGCTTGTCTAAAAGACCCTTTTCCTATACCTCGAATATACCAACTAGTGGATGTGACTGTAGGTTATCCTCAGATGAGCTTTTTAGATGCCTTTCAGAGGTACCATTATATAACACTAGCTTTCGATGATTAGGAAAAGATAGCTTTTGTTACTCCTATTAGAAACTACCATTACAAGGTGATGCCCTTTGGATTGAAAAATGCAGGGTCTACTTATCAGAGGACGATGACTAGGATGTTTGAGCCATAATTGGGTAAGAATATTGAAGTTTATATAGATGATATGGTAGTAAAAAGTAAGGTGGTGTCCGAGCATATGGTAGATCCCGGGGATATTTTTAGGATACTAAGGAAACACAAGCTGCGCCTTAATGCTTCCAAGTACTCTTTTGACGTGGGATCAAGCAAATTCCTAGGCTACATGGTCACTCATTGGGGAATTGAGGTCAACCCTGATCAGGTTAAGGCAATTAACAGTCTGTAACCACCTCGGAATCCTAAAAAGGTCCAAAAGTTAACAGGAATGATTGCTGCCTTGAACCGGTTCATCTCTCGGTCAGCGGATAGATGCAAACCTTTCTTCCAATAGTTGAATAAATGGAAGAGATTTGAGTGGACCGAGGAGTATGCCTCGGCCTTTCAACAACTTAAGGAATACCTTTCTCGATCACCCGTCATGTTTAGGCCTGAGGTGGACGAGGTATTATTTGCTTACATTGCCATGACTCCTCATGCTGTAAGTTTAGTGTTGGTGTGAGTTGATAGCAGTGTGCAAATGCCAGTTTATTATATGAGCAAATTACTGCATAAGGCCGAGGTCAATTAACCTACCCCTGGAAAAGGCCATTTTGGCAGTTGTGCATGCTACGCACAAGCTCCCCCACTACTTCCAATCACACACAGTTATTGTCCTGACCCAGCTTTCGCTTAGATCTCTACTTCGGAGTGCTGATTACACAAGAAGAATTGCCAAGTGGGGTACGATCCTAGAGGCTTTCGATATCAATTACATGCCTCGCAACTCTGTTAAGGGTCAGGTCCTCGCCGATCTGGTGGCCGAGTTTGCTAAAACCCCATTAGAAGAGAAAGTGGAGAAGCAAAACATGGATGAAAAATCGGTTGGTGCAATCTCCTTACAAGAGCCTTTGTCCTGGAAGGTATACGTTGATGGTGTTGCAAACCACAGAGGATCAGGAGTGGGCCTAGTTCTGATATCTCCCGAGAGGATTACAATTGAGAAATCCTTGAGATTGGGCTTCTTGGTCACAAACAATTGAGGCTGAGTATGAAGCTTTATTGGTAGGGATGGCCATGGTTCAGAAAATGGGTGGAAAAGTAGTGGAGATTTTCTATGATTCAAGGCTAGTGGTGGGCCAAGTTCGGGAAGAGCTAGAAGTCAGAGATCCTAGAACGCAAGAGTATTTGAACCAGGTTAGACACTTGCAATCAACATTTGAGTCTTTTAATTTATCGCAAATCTCTAGAAGTAGAAATACACATGCCGACTCTTTTGCCACGCTAGCAACCTCCTCGGCACAAAGTTTACCTCGGGTGATCCTTGTAGAAGACTTGTGTAAGCCTACTGAAGTAGGGAGAAACGTGGCTTATATTCATCAGATTTGGGTGGGACCTAACTAGATGGATTCCATAGTATTGTTCCTAAAGAAAGGCTCCACTGTTTTAGCTGTCCGAGGACCAAAAATTGTATTAGAGATCTTTTTTCGATCCATATCTGCTATGCATACACCCTGAAGCAGTTGAGCTACTCCTGGAAGAGTTACATGAAGGAATTTGTGGAAGCCATACAAGGGGCAGATCTTTGTCTCATAGGGCCCTCACTTAAGGCTATTGGTGGCCAAACATGCAGAGGGAAGCACAAGAGTATGTGAAAAAGTCTGACCAATGCCAAAGATTTGCACCAAACATTCATCAACCGGGAGGAGTCCTTAATCCTTTGTCCAGCCCTTGGCCTTTTGCTCAATAGGGCTTGGACATTGTAGGTCCTTTCCCTAAAGCAGCAGGAAATAAGAGATATTTGTTGATTAGCATGGATTACTTCACCAAGTAGGTTAAAGTACTACATAAGGCCGAGGTCCGTTACCTACCCCTGGAAAAGGCCATTTTGGCAGTTGTGCATGCTATGCACAAGCTCCCCCACTACTTCTAATCACACACAGTTGTTGTCCTGACCCAGCTTTTGCTTAGATCTCTACTTCGGAGTGCTGATTACACAAGAAGAATTGCCAAGTGGGGTATGATCCTAGAGGCTTTCGATATCAAGTACATGCCTCGCACCTCTGTCAAGGGTCAGGTCCTCGTCGATCTGGTAGCCGAGTTTGCTGAAACCCCATTAGAAGAGAAAGTGGAGAAGCAAAACATGGATGAAAAATCGGTTGGTGCAATCTCCTTACAAGAGCCTTTGTCCTGGAAGGTATACGTTGATGGTGTTGCGAACCACAGAGGATCAAGAGTGGGCCTAGTTCTGATATCTCCCGAGATGATTATAATTGAGAAATCCTTGAGATTGGGCTTCTTGGCCACAAACAATTGAGGTTAAGTATGAAGCTTTATTGGTAGGGATGGCCATGGTTCAGAAAATGGGTGGAAAAGCAGTGAAGATTTTCTATGATTCAAGGCTGGTGGTGGGCCAAGTTCGGGAAGAGCTAGAAGTCAGAGATCTTAGAATGCAAGAGTATTTGAACCAGGTTAGACACTTGCAATCAATATTTGAGTCTTTTAATTTATCGCAAATCTCTAGAAGTAGAAATACACATGCCAACTCTTTTGCCACGCTAGCAACCTCCTCGGCACAAAGTTTACCTCGGGTGATCCTTGTGTAAGCCTACTGAAGTAGGGAGAAACGTGGCTTATATTCATTAGATTTAGGTGGGACCTAACTAGATGGATTCCATAGTATTGTTCCTAAAGAAAGGCTCCACTGTTTTAGCTGTCTGAGGACCAAAAATTGTATTAGAGAGCTTTTTCCGATCCATATCTGCTTTGCATACACCCTGAAGCAGTTGAGCTACTCCTGGAAGAGTTACATGAAGGAATTTGTGGAAGCCACACAGGGGGCAGATCTTTGTCACATAGGGCCCTCACTCAAGGCTATTGGTGGCCAAACATGCAGAGGGAAGCACAAGAGTATGTGAAAAAGTCAGACCAATTCCAAAGATTTGCACCAAACATTCATCAATCGGGAGGAGTCCTTAATCCTTTGTCCAGCCCTTGGCCTTTTACTCAATGGGGTTTGGACATTGTAGGTCCTTTCCCTAAAGCAGTAGGAAATAAGAGATATTTGTTGATTTGCATGGATTACTTCACCAAGTGGGTTGAAGTTGAACTATTGGCGAATATCAAGGACATGGATACCAAGAGATTTTTTTGGAAAAATATTGTCACTTGATTTGGAATCCCTTGTACCCTCATCTTGGACAACGGTTTTAAGTTTGATAGCAAAGCTTTCAGGAGATATTGCTGTGATCTGGGCATAACGAATAGATATTCTACTCCGGCATATCCACAGGAGAATGGACAGGTTGAAATTGTCAATAAGGTCATACTGAGTGGGTTTAAAAAGAGGTTGGATGATGCAAAGGGAAAATAGGTAGACGAGTTGCCACACGTCCTTTGGACATACTAGACTACGCCTCGTAGGTCCACTAGGGAAATCCCATTTTTAATGACTTATGGAGCCAAGACTGTTATTCCTCTAGAGATTGGATTCCCAACACTGAGAATGAGTTCTTTCACTCTGAGTAATAATGATGAGCTGTTAGGAAAAAGCTTAGACTTAATTGCAAAGCAAAGAGAAAATGCCATTGTCCAATTGGCCTATTATCAACACAAGCTCAAGCAAGGGTATGATGCTAACATGAAGCTAAGGCCACTGGCGCCTGGAGACTTGGTGTTAAGAAAGGTTCTAGGTACTGCAAAGAACCCAGCATGGGGAAAGTTTGCAGATTCAGTGTATGTGCGCTAAAACAAAATGAATGCTAAAGTAAGATGAGTGATTGATTTGAGTGGTATTTATATCAAGGAGGAAGTTAGAAGCGGGAAAATTCCCGCTCGGTTCCTAGCAAAATCCCCAGCCATTGGATCCGCATCGCACCATAGAACGTAGGGAGCAGATAGCCTTAAAAATTTAATAAAGGCGCGTCTCGTATGCCGAAGCGTCAGGAGCATGCCTTAGGCAATTAAAAAGGCACCTACGCAATCAAAGGTGATGTATAATGAGTAAGCGGTAAGTGTAGTGACATCGAAATTCCCCTTTCTTCTCGAAATTCTCATTATCTATGTATATATTGGGCTTGAGGCCCAATCCGAGGACGAAAGGTCGTTCGAGGAGGAGTAAACATTGTCAAGGGAGTTCGTGTTAGTAAAAGAGAAAGTTAGTTTTGGTCATAAGGGCCCAGGAGGGTGGGCTGAGGATGAATGCTTCCTTGGCTGACCAAAGTCGAGATCCGAAGAGATGGTCTGCCATTTAGGGGAACGTTCCAGGAAATTTTTTTGGTACGAATAAGCATTATAGAAACATAGGATATGGGGGAGTCCTAAAATATCTAAGGAAAAAGCTGCTACCACTGCATTAAATACTCTGCAGCTAACCCTTTAGCCGCATTAATGTAGAGGTGATACATGAATAGTGGTTTTCAGCCTTACAGCTACTACATAAGGACTTCAAGAAGGTGCTGATGGGACAAGTATCAACACTAACCATCTGGCCTGCACGTGGAGAGTAAAGATAAAAGGAGAAGTGAATATAAAAAGGGAGAGAGGGAATAGAGAAACTAAAAGAAAAACACTGTTGTAATCAAGAACTGAATTTGTAATCAAACTTGAGATATATATATATATATATATATATATATATATGAACTGATATCCTCGGACTTTGCTGAGGACGATTTTCTTTAGTTCAAATCAGTCCATCTTCCTTTTCTTGTCATCTGAATCCATTTTACTTGTTGTCCAACTCATTAAAACCTAGTTTTCCAACCCACTCTCTACAAATTCATTGTTTTGGGCTTTTTGGACCTTAGTCCATCCACCTTTCGAGCTGGGAACTCAAATCTGGTACTTGCAGATATAATTCAACACAAATATTCCTTTCAATAAAATATGTATAATTATTCTTTAAATTATATTAATCACAACTAATATATATATATATATATATGTGTGTGTGTGTGTGTGTGTGTGTGTGTACACAAAAGGCCTTGACACCAATAATTTGCTCCATGATAATTGTTTTGCACCATCAAGACATGACACCAATTTGTTTGTTTGTTTTGTTTTGTTTTTTTGTTTTTTTTTTTTTTTTTTGGTTGATTGGATTTGAGTATAGGCACTTAATGTCCTTTCTTTGGCAACAAGCAACTTTATTTGTGGAGCTAATTGGAACTTACATTTTTTGAACATATTAAACAAATATTTTTTTTATCAAATATATTAAAGATTGCATATTAGAGTATAATAATAGCTTTAGAAAACATAAAATATTTAGAAATAAATAAAGTTTAGATAAATTCAAGAATAAAATTTTCTTTTATATGCCTTGACATATACAATATAATACAAGAGGAATTTATTAATAACAATACTAAATAATTTTTATAAATTTTTATGGATGACTAAGTATGACATGCCCTACATTTTTAGTCATAAAATTCATAGAAGATTCTTCAAGTGGGAAAAACATCCATGCACTTTTTGTATCATTAACTCTCTAAATACAAAATAAAAAGAGTTTTTACTTGTGAGTAAATCTAGAGTCACAACAATTTCATAACATCTTATTTGCCTACCACCTCACACATGAGTCAATAAAAAAAAAATACTGAATTTGATGGACCTAGGTGTGAGATGAAAGGCAAATTAAAGAATGTTTTTTTTATAAATATTTCTTTAATAAAATGTCCTTAGGACATCCGATAACAAAATTCTTAATTTAAAGCACCATTACAATGTGTAACAAATAAGTATATTAAATTTCATGACATTTTAAGAAAAAATACAATATTGTAGCTGTCCACACTTCATTTGTTGTTCCAAGCATCCCAATCCCATAGGCAAAAATTGAAGTGCAAAACTCTTTCGTAGTCCAACGGATGTGGTCAAACCTCCAATACCAAAAGTCAAAGACCCTCCCCAAAAAGTCAACCAAGTTTTGTAAAATAGATCACAGCCGTTCATCAAACATTAACATCAGCTTCATCCAGTTATTTTATTTTACTTTATCCAAAAGTGCTTTGCACGGTTGCTTCCCAAATCCAATTCTCTTATTAGCCAAATCATAAACAACCTCAAACCCTAGTTGCATAAAATACCCAAAAACAGCCCCGAGCCCACCAATCTTATCCCCACCGCTTTTGAATGTCAAGCACAGACTGTGCCTCTGGTTAGGATCCTTTTTTTCTGCGTAAATTTCAACCAAATAATTACCCCTAGGTATCGTAACACTGGAACTGGATCCATTACCATTCCCAACGAAGTGTAAAACCACGGCAGGAAGATTCATATTCATCATATCGCCATCGAAATAATAACACCTCTCGAATCCCGACTTGTCCTCGACCACTTTCGCTCGCTCGTTATTAAACCGATCCAACTCGGCCACCACCGAGTCACGTAGACTCTTCGGCAACGTCGTCATCGTTGATCCCGAGTCCACCATTGTCCCGCCATCCCCATTCTGGTCAACCCGTTTCACAACCTCCGGTGCCGCGATGTACTTCTTTCCCACAGAGATTCCCTCCAGTCCAACCATGTAATAGTAAGGGTGACTCGGGTTGTCGAGAATGGGCGTGTACGCAAACTCAGTTGAGGAGTTACCCGACTCGTCTTTGAGGCCGAGAAAGAGTGCACTCGAACTAGGAATTTCGGAGTTATTAAACGAGGAATCGCCCAAGCAATAAGAGAACCCTTTACTGACTTGAGGATAGACAGTAGCGAGTTGTGATGGCAAAGAAAGCAAACCAGGACCGAACCCAGCGACCCCAACTTCCTCATTGATAGATTTGTGGGCACACCCAAAAGTGAAATTTGGAATGAGAGAAGGAACTGAGGAGGTGGGTACGGATGCACTATCTTTGTACAGGCGAGCTATTATGCTTCCATCACCGTAGGCAAGGTAGAAAGGTGGGCAAGAATAAGAGTCGCAATCAGAGTTGTCGATAAGCTTTATAGGGCAACCAGCAACGGCGCAGATATCACTGGGGTCCCGAGATCTCGAACGGTGTGCGGCGGGGCAAGCTGGGGAGCTGCATGAAACCGAGGCATTTTTGGGAGGTTTTAGAAGTGTGGGTGGGGTTTTGCAGCGAAAGCATTTGTAAGGGGAGCAAGGGTACCAGACGATATGAGAGCCAGTGTCCATGACGAGAGAAATGGATTTTGAAGGGTTTGAGCCGGTTGTGATGGAGAGGAAGTAGCCACCGACTTCTGAGAGTGGGATAGAGATTTGTTGGCTTTGGTTTTGTTTTTTTCGCTGGTGTTGCTGGAAGCGAATGGAGGAGTGAATGGAGAGCGATTTGAAGAGAAGTTGGGTACTGTTGAATTTGGGGAGGGAGTGAGTTAGAGGTAAAACCACAACCTCTGATAAAGAAACAGAGAGGCTTGAGAAACAGAGTATGAAACAGAGCAACATGGAAGCCATAATTTTAGAACCAAGAGTCAAGAGAAGATACATTTTGCAACTCTTTTGAACTTTAATTTGATATTACTGTCGAAGAGTTTAAAACTTTTTTTTTTTTTAATAAGGGAGGAGGGGAAGGCAATAGGACGATGGTTCTGGCGGGAGTGTGTGGCTCCGAGCTTTTTGGTGTGTTGGCGCTTGTTACTTGTTAGGCGTATTTGGGCAGAGGTGTGAGTTTTCAATCTTGGGTTTGGAATTTGGATGATCCTGCTAACTAAATAAATGCTAAATGCTATTTTAGCATTCGCATTAAACTAACTAAATGCTATTTTTAACAAAAATTAAATTTAAGAATAAACAGTAACTCAATACTTTTAGAATATTCACATCAAGCTCCGCACATTTTTAACTAAACTAAACCAAAAATATTTAACTTCTTTTGGGGTTTGAAATTCGGATGATCTTGCTAAGAAAGTAGTTTAGAAAATTCCAACAAAATTAACCAAATGCTGTTTTTAACCAAAAAAAAAAAAAATTTATATAACCAACCAAAACACACCTTGGCTCAACAAAAATAACAATACTAAACGATTATTATTATATTTTAAAAAAAATTATGGACGACAAAGTAGGACAAGTCCTATTTTTTTAGCCGTAAAATCCATAGCATCTTTTCTTCTAAAAATTCACATTTTTGTACATTAAGGGTCTGTTTGGGATCCACTTATTTTGTTAAAACTGAAAACTTTTTGCTGAAAATACTGTAAATAAAAGTAAATGTTAGTTGGAATAGTACAATGAAACCCATGAATAGTAGCAAAAATAAGTTGAATAATAAAATAAATTGGCAAAAAATAAGTTAATCAACCAGACATTAAGGGTCCGTTTGGATACAGCTGAAAACTGAAAACTGAAACTGAAAACTGAAAAACACTGTAGCGAAATAATTTTTAAATGTGTGAATAGTATCATGGGACCCATTTTTAATGAAAAAGTTGCTGAAAAGTGAAATTTGTGGATCCGTGAACAGTACACGATGTGCTGTGATTGGTCCAAAAAAATTTGAGAAGTCAAAGTTTGCGGCTACTGTTCATTAAACAGTGCATGAACAGTAGCCGCAACACCCAAAACGCTCCAAAACGCGTGAAAAAAAAAAAAAAAAAAAAAAAAAAAAAAAAAAAAAAAAAACGCAAACGCAGTTTTTTTCAGCCGAATCCAAACGCTCTCTAAGTCTCTAAATACAAAAGGGTTCCCATTAAAGACATATTTACGTATGTGTAAATCCAGAATCACAAAAAAAAAAAAAAAAAAAAAAAAATTCATGGTAATTTCACATTTAATTTGCCTACCACCTCACAACATGAGTCAATAATAATAACTGTAAGGACACAATTCCTTTGCGGCCCAATAATGGTATTGGGCTCGCATATGAAAAATCCCTCACAATATGATTTGTAGAGAGTGGGTTTGAAAAGCTAGCCGTTGGTCACGGGGCGATGCCCGGTCTTGGTTTTAGAGGAATTCGTGTAGAAAAAGGATTTGGGCTTGAATATTTAAGCCCTACGGCGTCGCATCCTATGGGATGGGTCTCCTCGGACTTGATCCGAGGACCATTAAGGTCTTACCCCGGTTACCCGAAGATGGGTTTTTTCTGTCATTTCCGGTGTTGTTTAGGTGTTCTCACCCATGTAGTCTCTCTTTTTTTGGAGGTGGGAGGGGCCTCCTCTTAGATTTACTTACTTTCTTCTTTTATACTCGTCTGCGTTAATTGTCCTTCGTCCACGTGTAGGGTCAACCTTTACAAGACTGATATTTGTCCCATCAGTCTAATCCCAGAATTGTTGGGGATGATTGATAAGGCTGAAGAATACGGCTCTGCTAGGTGCAGAATCTTATCTGGGAAGGGTCATAAGGGTAACTTTCCTAAGATATTTTAGGTTTCCTTTCAAGTTTAGTCCTATACCAGTTTTACCCCTTTATTCTGATGGGATTTTGGATCTGCCGAGGACTGAACTGTCCTCAGCTGTATTCCAAAACAGTCTTGTGCTCTATGTTATCGGGTTTGGGCCATAACTCTCCTCGGCTTGGGCCATAGCTCTCCTCGGCTTGGGCTTTCGGACTCTCCACGAGCAAATGGGCCTGGCCCATAGATTATTGGGCCCCACAATAATAATAATAATTTAGAATTTGATGGGCCTAGTTGTGGGATGGTAGGTAAATTGGGGAATGTAATGAAATTGTTGTATATATTTTTTGTAACCCTAGTTTTTTTTTTTGTTTTTTAAAAATTTATATATATTTTTAAAAGCATACGTTTTAAATGTTATAAAGTTTAACCGGTTATATATAGCAAAAAAAAAAGGGAATATTAAGAGCAAAACGAGCCATTAGTACTTTAAAGTTTAAATGAGTGCTAATAAATTTGTAGATTTTTTTTTTTTTTTAATATCAAGAGGACCATTAAGCAAAAAGTGCACCTAATTTTAAATTTTTTGTAATGAAAAATTCTAAGGGAAGCCTTGGCCTCCCCTCCCTACACTAGTGTATAGAATCCAATTGTGGGACTTTCAAAATATTAATATGGTAAAAATTAATATTTTATTTTATTAATATTCAAACAATTATATGGTTAAAATACTTTTGTTGTTCGTATAGTAAGATTGTAGCCACAAAAAGTTTTACAAACAATTGAGGCGGCATGCTATGAATGATGTGTAATAAAAGTGATATTAGTGGTGGTGCTATGTAAAAATTATGTTGTACTAGTCACAATCTACTACTCCAATAATTGTGAAAAAAAAATTGTGTCAATGATACTATTATTCTTATTGCATAGACTCCAATATTTATGTTAATTAGAAAATATTTAATTTAATATCCAACAGGATCTTAATCTTATATATTACTGGAGGGTCTCGATTTACAGTCCAAGCCCAAAACATATGGGATATTGGCCCAATGAGCCCAATATAATAAATTTGTAAAGAGTGGGTTGAAGAATTAGCCCCTAATAAGTTGAACAACGACTAGTATTGAATTGAGTGGCAATCAAACACGAAATAAGAGATTCTAATATGAATAGACTTTCAGTTCGAGGAGGTCACACTTGTATATATTGATCACAATTGAATACAAAGAAAATTTAGATTGCTACAGTCTTGTTTCTCTCTTTTTCCTCCTCTTCTTCCAGGGAGGGTCTCTCCCATTATATAGCTCCCTTTGGAACATTTTGATTCTACATTTGTTGATTATCTGAGCCTTCACTTAAGTATTTGTCCCATCAGACACCCTCTCTAGCTTTTTGTGAGTTGTGATAGCTAAGGTAACACTGTTCAAAGGTCTTCTTTACATAAATGCGGCCAGAAAGCGATGCATTTAATGCGGTGGCAGCAGTTTTCTCCTAAATATTTTTTGGGCTTCCCTCCTTCTTGTATGTTCATGAAGCATGTTCCTATCATTGCAACTTCTTGGAGGGTCATTCTACTTGTTGGAATACATATTTGAGTTGCACATGCCACATCCGAGGAGTAATTCCTCCTCGGACTACCTTTCATTCGTTCCTTACTCATGAGACTCTAAATTAGGACCCTAAATGACTATTTGCCCCTCCTCGGACCATTCAGCGTCCTCGGACAAAAGGTTAAGGCCCAACATATTATCCTGGACCTTAATCCCTACAATTACATTCTAATTATAGATCATCCTATTAATTAAAGCACAAAAACAAATTGAGCACCTAAATACATAGTTGTTAGTATTGTAAACTACGTATTAATATATTATATTGTAGCCAAAAAGTATCATATGTACGTATCCATAATGCTTATGAATCCGTACGATATATAGGGGTGTATCGTATCGAATCAAAAAAAATTGTATGCATCAGATGATACATACATACATATATGTGCTTAAATTGGGTTTTGATTTGAGCCTAAAAGTTGTTTTGCTTGTTTTTAAACAAAATTATTGGACTACCATGGTTTAATAAAGTAATGTTACTTATGAAAAATTAGTTTAACATAACTAAATATGTGTATTTTTTAATATTTATATTGTGATACTTAGAAATTTGTTTTCAATTGTTTGATTACACAAATGAGCTTTCCTATTTTTTCTAGGTACATAAAAAATAGTTGATTAATTATACAAATTCATGTGTTTGTATGTGTTTTTAGGTACATAAAACATGATACCACTGTAACCATATTATTTTTTATTTTATTTTATTGGTTTATGGGAAGACCTCAAGAGTCAAGACCATGAATTTTATCGAGAATGAAAAGCGGAAATTACATAATGGAGAAGAGCTTATTCTAAGAAACAATGACGCTTTTCAATTCAAATAGAGATATTATTAAATGCTTAAGACATGTTTAGCTAACAAATGAGCAAGTCTATTACCTTACCTACAACCATGGGAAATATCAATTCAACAAAAGCCATAGATAACTAACATCATACCATAGATAATCGGGGCCACTAAAGACCGGGGGGGGGGGGGAGATTGTTTGCTTAAAGCCTAAGATATAATCAAAGAATCACCATTGATTATGAACTCATGCATACCCACGTCTCTTGCAAATTAAAAGCTAGCTTCGAACCCCCAACACCGTGGTTTGTAGCCACATGCCCTAATCATCTGGGCTACAGGCCCCCACCCCGTCTTCATTGGATCTGTTCCAAAGAGTACCCTAAAAAAATAAATAAATAAAATTTCCTCTCCCTAGTGGTTTCGGGTTAAGAGCACTTAAGTGGGGCTTTGATCTTTTTACTCAACGCAACTACCAACCTACCTTCTTTGTCTCTTATAAGAACACCCACACCCACTTCCTTCTATGTACTAAAAACAACCCAATCGACGTTGATCTTGAAAAAGGAATCATAGGAGGTTGTGGGCAAATGGAATTCGCCAAAAACTCACAACAAAAATTCTAGTAATTTACACAACACGATTTCAACCAAATGGAAAACATAACTCACAAGACCACAACATTGTTTCACCAAAATTGAATGTATTCCCAAATCTCTAACCCACGATCCTATGAGTTCTTGTTGTGATCCATTGCAACTGGGTAATACTGAACCCAAAGTGGTGGCTAAAACCCTGGCCAAGTGGAAACAACATAGTGGTAATAACACCATTAATGGTGAGATAATCAAACACCAATCCCAAGCCAAAGGGTCCAAGAAAGGTTATATAAAAGGGAAAGGTGGACCTAAGAACTTAAATAAGTGGGCCGTTTAAATTCACTAGCCTAACAGTGTTAAAAGGCTCTAGCTTGGTTCTTTCCTATGAAGCAAGGGTGCGTTTCCAGATTCAGGTGCGGGTGCGAGATTTGGCAATTTTTGAAAAAGTAGGATACAGGTGCAGCAATTAAAAAATTATTAAAAATATTTTTATTTATATTTCTATATGTTTTTACTGTTAAGATATTCTTAAAAAATATATTACTACGCCTTGATTCACAAAACAAAGAAAGAAGATGGCAAGAAACACAAAACAAAACACAAAACAAAAAAGAAAACACAAAAGAAGCAACAAATATTTAGAATAAAATTGAGGAAGGACAGATTTAGGATGATTGGGTCTCATTCAAAGCCGATTTCAGCTGTTTCGGCATGATTCAAGGTCGATTTCAACCTGTTTTGGCCATTTCGATTGCCGGCTGATATGACCAAATTCGGCTGATACAGCTTGATTCTAGCTGAATCATCCTAGTTCGATGTGAATAGAAGCCAAGTCGGCTTGAATCGAGCTGTGTCAATGCGAAGAAAAAAAAAAAAACCTTAGAGGTGGCACTGACACACGGGCAATCGTGTCGGATGCCGCACCCTGCATCAAGTTGCGTTGGACTTCGGTGCGACACCCTCCCAGTTGCATCCGTGCTTCATAGGTTCTTTTGCTAATGCTGTCGATGCTACCCTTACCTATGATGGAGTTGCCATGGACATGTTGGAACTCTTTGGGTGTGTGTTTTTAGTGAAGTTTATTTCCAATAGAGAAGCAAAAGAATTTAAATAAAACACACCTATCTAGAGAGTTCCAACAATCAAAATCGATAAAAAGAGACAGAGATAAAAACGCAAAAGAGAGAGAAGATTGCAAAGAAAGAGAAGATGAACTCACCTTTGGCGTTGCCACCACCTTCACTGCAAGTCGAGCTAATGGGTTCGAGATCAGCTTTTAGCAGGATGGGTTCGTGGGATCTACTATTAGGTTTGGGGTTCACGGGTTAGAGATTTGGGAATATGTTCAATTTCGGTAAAACGGCATCATGTAAATTACTGGAATTTGTGTTGAGTTTTGGGTGAAACAACGTCGGGCTGAGTTGGCAAAAAAAAAAAAAATAATAATTTGGGGAAATTAAACTTAAACCACATGTGATTTGCTTGAAAAATACTTTGCCTACCTGTAATTTAAAAATTAGCATTTTACCCACCTAAAGTTAGCTCCGTTTATCTCCTCTTACCCACCTCTATTAAAAATATGAGTAAATTTGTATTTTTATTACCATTTTATGTCTCCCTCCTCTCAAAACATAAAAATCTAAAAAATCAAGATAAAAGAAGATCTAAAAGCTAGGTTTTGTAAAAATTAAAGCCTAACTTTTACATCTTCTTTTCATGTATCAACTTTTAAATCTTCTACTTTAACACATTAAAAAACGTGTTTCCTCACTTGAACCAGAGAATGCAAAAAAAAAAAAAAGAAAGCAAAATAGATAATGCACAAAAAGGATCACACGTTTTAGCAACAGAATACACTTCTTTTTCATTCTTAAATTTCTTATGCTTCTTTAATAAGGAAAAAATGTGTTCACTTCTGCTTGTTCTCTGTTCTCTCTGATCCTTTTTTTTCTTAAATATTGACTGCAACAAGTTTGCGTTAATAGTAAATTAATTGTTGTTCCAACTTTTGTTAATCATCCTGCTACTACAAATGTTTTGCTATTTTCTATTCACTGGATTTCCCTTCTTTAAATTCCTCTTGATATCATTAGTCTCCGTAAAATAAATTCTATTTGGTTCAAAATGCCAGTTTTTGACAATATAAGTTCTGGTAAGAGTTTTCTAGAAGCTAAGTTCATTTTCACTAGTCAAATACAGAGACCTATGGAAGCAAAGCAAAAGCACCTTTGGAGGGAAAACAAAAATTGATATACATACCAAGCTTATGAAGAAGTATAAAAAAGTTCCTATGCGATGGCCCTGGTGGGGTGTACTTCTAGCTTGTGCCATTGCCGTTTTCTTCACTTTCCCAATTGGTATTATTAGTGCCACCACAAACCAGGTAGGTATATTAAACTTTACTGACAATTTTAGCTTTTCGTTTTACTATTTTTATATATATATATATATATAAAATCTACTAAATTTTTAATCTTTGGTAAAACAGACACAAGGTTTGAACATTATAACGGACACCATCTTTCCATTCTCTGGTTCGAAATGCACAATTTCAGTTTTTAATGTGTTAAAATAGAATATTTAAAATTTGATATATGAAAAGTAGATGTAAAAGTTAGGTTTTAATTTTTACAAAACCTAGTTTTTAGAAATTCTTTTCTCTTGATTTTTTTGTTTTTTATGTTTTGAGAGGAGAGAGGCATAAAAGGGTGTAAGGTTGAATTTATTCAATCATGTGTTGACTTTATTCCGTGCCAAATTTGCTTGTAATTTAGCAATTAGATACCTTATATTTAGGTAGGATTTATGTAAGAGAGTGTGAAGAAAACTCAAGATGTTTGCAATTTAAAGGAGTCTTGCGATTGGCAAGTCGCTAGAATGGCACACATGTGAAGTATGCAGGGGAGCTGAAAGGTCACGAAAACTGGAGCACTATAGGACAAAACTTCCAGTTTGGCCAGGCAATTAGCTCACAACTTAGACTTGTGACTCGTTCCAGTCACAAGGTTGAGTTGCTAGAATGCCCTATTTGATGAAAACTGACTTTTCACATTCCTCATATACACTACTATAAATATCCTTACACTCACGAAATGTAGAGAGTTTCTAGAGAGAATCTTGAGAGAGAAACCCTAGAGAAAACAAGATTGACTCATCTACAATCTTTATCATTTGATTCTCCAAATTTCTCTACTCTCACCCTCTCTATTGACATATCCTTGAAAGGTACATTTGCCAAATCCTTATCTCACCATACCTATATCAGTGAGGAGGTGTTTTGGTGTTTAGGAAGCAGTTCAGAGAGGACCAATTCATTTGGTTGATGCAATGGGCTTATTGCGGGATTTGGTAAGTTAGAGAAGACAAGGTTTGATGTAACCCTGTTAGAGCAAGAAGCTTGGAGGGGCTTAGGTGCACTGGGTAGATTAGGTTTGAAGGGTCTTCTACTATTCATGTATCCAACCTTTATTCTCTAGTGGATTATTGACCGCTTGGAGGGCAACAGAGAGATTTTTCGCTGAGTACTTCAGTTTCCTCTTCAATAACACATCTCTATGTTATCTTTGTGTTTGCATCTCTCTTTCCTTTCTCTTTACCTTTTAATTGTTGCTGCGTTTGTAATTAATTATAGTTTAGAGTATATTACCAATTTAGATATAGCTTTTATTTCATATTCTGCACATATATTATTTGATTATAAGCTTGTGTTGGTAATTTTGTTTTTGGGAGTCTAAACGTTCATTGGTGTTTTATATGCTATTTGAACTTTCAAAGGGTAACAAAAATACAAATTTACTCTTTTTTTAACAAAGGTGGGTAACTAGAGACAAATGAAGCTAATATTTGGTGGGTAAAATGTCAATTTTTAAACCATAGGTATACAAAGTGTTTTTCATAGGTAGGCAAAGTGTTTTTCAGGCAAACCATAAGTGGGTAAAGTGTAATTTCCCAAAAAAAAAAAAAAAGGTTATGTGCCACTTAACACTCAAAACTAATCGAGGGTCTGTTTTTGCTAATAGAATCAAATTTCAGGATGTAAAATAAAAAATCTCAAACTTCAGGGTGTAAAATTCAAATAATTTCAAACTTCAAGGATGTACTTTGATGGTGAACTGAAAATTGAACCAACTCCAATTCGTCCATGAGAGTCGTCTAGGTCAAAAAGAAAAGAATGATTATACCTAGTAGAACGGTCGTCTATAGTCATATGGGTCGTCCATGAGGAAAGCACCTGGACGACCCCCGACACTTGGGAAAATTCCAAAAGAATTTATCTACAAGAGCTAGTGAATTGAAACACGTGTTATTATTTCAAGGCATGAGTAAAATCCTAGTTCATTGCTATAACTTCCTACTAAGTAGTTAACTTCCAAAGATGGTTATAGAAGATAAGATTAAATATTCTAACTCCTACAGCTGTTGTAGAAGTTAACCCTGAACCTTTTGACTTCCTCGAATATAGGGGAAGTTACGAAACAAGTAATTGCTTCAAGAGCATACTATATAAATACTCATTCACATCAAATGAAGGTAAGTTTTAGACAGCTTCTAAAAAGTTGGAATTCTAGAATTTAAGAGAAAAACTAACTTAAACATTGGAGGGTTCTTGGCCGGTCCACCTCGGTCACCTTTGATCAAGTGTTTTTCTTTTCAGGCCTTCCAAGCAATTACTAGTCCATTGAAGCCCTAAGCATTCAACCTACTAATTTTCTTTCCATCATCAGTTGGCGTCGTCTATAGGAAACGATTAATTTTGTGTTTCGCAATTTATCTTCCTACGACAAAAAAAGGCTGCATGGTTCAGACAAGATCAATGGCCACTAGTCCAAACCACCAAGAGAGTAGGAATGCTTCTAGGAATCCTCATCAAGATTGTCAGTCAACACTTGTCATGCAATCGCTTTCCATCCAACACATACAGTCCATGGCAGTCGTCATGGCGGAGTTAACCCGTCAGAATCAAGAGTTGACTAGGGAGATCAGTCTAAGGAGGCAATGCCATGAAAGATACACAAAAGGACAAACTCAGAGTCAAGAAGTTAGAGAAGGAGAAAATGCTGAGCCTGAGAACCAGTCAAGGGGTACCGCTTCACAAAGGGTGCCACACTTGGAAAGGAAAATGAATCAAATGAGGAAGGCCATGGACAAAATGAAGGAGAAAATGAGAAGGGCGAATCCTGTAGATGATTTAGTTCATCAAATAGACTCCCCTTTCATGGCTTCTGTCAATAGTCATCCCTTACCTCCTAAGTTCAAGATGCCTTCTTTGGACTCATATGATGGAACACGCGACCCTTTTGATCATATAACTACTTTTGAGACTACGATGCACCTTCAAGGGATTTCAGACTAGATTATGTGTAGGGCTTTCCTTACCACTCTTAAAGGGCCAGCACAAGTGTAGTTCAGTAAGATACCTCCGAATACTGTGGGTTCTTTCAAAGAATTGAGTAAGTTGTTTGTCAACAATTTTATTGGATGACAAAGGTATAAATGTTCCTCATCTAGCCTATTAACCATAGAGCAAGGGGGAAAATGAAAGCTTGCGGTCCTTCATTACTTGTTTCAACAGGGAAGCCCTCACGGTGGACGAGATGGGCGATAAGTTGTTATTGGCAGCCTTTCATAATGGAGTTAACTTTGATTTATTCATCCATAAACTTTATGAGCAAAAGCCTTAAACCATGACTGAACTCGTCCATTCGGCCCAAAACTTCATGAATGCAAAGGATGCAATTATAGCTAAGAAGAGGAAGAGAGCCGAGCGAATAGAAGCATATCTCCTGTGCCATTCTGAGTAAGGTCCTCGTCCAAAGAAGGCCCGGACGGGAGAGAAGAAAGATCGAGACAACAAGAAGGCCAGTTCTTTAGTACGGAGTCAGCAATATACGCCCTTGAACATGCCGCTTGAACAAGTGCTTATGCAAATCAAGGATGATCCATCCTTGAAGTGGCCGAAAAAAATGAAAAGAGATCCCAACAAGCGCAATAGGAATAAGTATTGCCGCTTCCATAAAGATCATGGACATGACACAGACGAGTGTTTTGATTTGAAGCAGCAGATAGAGAATTTTATCAGGCAAAGAAAATTGAGAAATTTTCTTGAACGAGATCATAAGGAGAAGAAGTTGAAGGGAAAGTTAAAAGAGTCATCACGACCCCTACTTGGAGAAATAAGAGTTATCATAGGAGGGACTTCGACAGGACAATCTTCCAAGTCAAGGAAGATGTACCTGAAGGTAGTGTAAAATGTCCAACTTTCTAGACAATCCCCAAGGACGAGGGTAATGGACGAGCTAGCCATTATGTTCACGGACAAGGATGCCGAAAGGGTTCACCACTCACATGACGACGCAATCGTTATCACTTTGCTCATTGCTGATTATACGACCAGAAGGGTGTTGGTAGACAATGGAAGTTCGACGAACATCTTATATTACCCTGCCTTCCAGCAAATGAGGCTTGGACAAGATCAACTTCGTTCAGTAAATTCACCCTTGGTGAGATTTGAAGGGATGAAAATGTAGCCTGTGAGTATCAGTACGTTACTTGTGATGGTAGGAGCATATCCACAATAAATAACTAAAGAAGGAAACTTTATTGTCGTGGACCGTTCATCGTCATACAATGCTATCATTGGAAGACCAACTTTAAACAGTTGGAAGACAATCACATCTACTTACCATTTGTCTGTTAAGTTCCCAACAGATTACGGAGTAGGTCAAGTGCAAGGAAACCAATTAGCCGCCAAAGAATGCTATCTAACCATGTTGGCCATGGAGAGCACGTATAGATGATGAGCATGGATGAGAAATGGGTTACCGTAGAGCTCACGGAAGTGCTGGAAGACGTTCCTTTGGACAAGAGTAACCCCAAGAAGTTCGCAAGGATTAGAACAAGCATGGATATGAAAACAAAGCAAGACCTTGTCCATTTTTTAAAGAAGAGCATGAATGTGTTTGCATGGAGTCACAAGGACATGCCGGGTATTAACCCAAGTGTAATCACCCATCGTCTAAACGTGTATCCTTCCTCCAAGCCCATGCGTCAAAAGAAGAGAGTTTTTTCTCCCAAACAAGATAATGCTATTAAAGAGGAAGTCTAGAAGTTGACCATGGCAAAATTTATCCGGGAAGTTTATTACCCATACTGGTTGTCCAATATGGTAATGGCTAAGAAAGTTAATGGCAAATGGAGGATGTGCATGGACTTCACCGATTTGAACAAAGCTTGCCCAAAGGATAGCTATCTGTTGCCACGCATTGACCAGCAGTGGACTTAATTGTGGATCATAAATTACTAAGCTTTATGGACGCTTTCTCAGGTTATAATCAAATAAGGATGGACGAGGTGGACCAAGAGAAGACGTCATTTATTACTAGCCAAGGTTTGTTTTGCTGCAAGATGATGCCCTTCGGTTTGAAGAACGTGGGGGCAACTTATCAAAGGCTGGTTAACCATATGTTTTGTTCATAGATTGGATGGAATGTGGAAGTTTATGTAGATGATATATTGGTAAAGAGTTTGGATGAGGAAAAGCATCTGGACGACCTTTAAGAGACCTTTGATAAACTTAAACGATATAACATGAAGTTGAATCCAAACAAGTGTGCCTTTGGAGTTTCGTTAGGAAAGTTTTTTAGGTTCATGGTTTCACATAGGGGAATTGAAGCAAACCTCGATAAAATTCACGCGATACTGAATATGGAGCCACCAAAGAATATCAAAGAAGTCCAATATTTCACCGGGCGAGTTGCCGCCCTTAACAGATTCGTCTCAAAAGTTACTGACAAGTGTTTACCATTCTTTAAAGTTCTTAAAAAGGCATTCAAATGGACGGACGAGTATCAGAAGGCCTTCCAAGACATTAAGACCTGCCTCACCACAGCCCCTTTGCTAAGCTCGTCCATACCAAGTGAAGAATTATATTTGTATTTAGCAGTGTCCCCACATGCAGTGAGCTCAACGCTGATTAGAGAAGAAGGGAAGACACAGAAGTTGGTTTATTATACAAACCGGGCGTTAAGAGGGGCAGAAGGACGATATCCCATGATGAAAAGCTAGCCTTTGCCTTAGTCACGACTACTAGGAAGTTAAGACATTACTTTCAGGCTCATGTCATAAATGTCTTGACAGATCATCCACTAAAGAAGACGATGAACTAGTTGGAAGCTGCAGGACGACTATTCCAATGGGTAATAGAACTTAGCGAGTTTGATGTCAGGTACCAACCAAAAGCGTGATAAAAGCACAGGTATTGGCGGATTTCATTGCAGAGTGAACTGTACTTGAATAACTTCAAATGGTTCAAAACAAAGGACCTCATATATATATATATATATATAAAGGAGAGAGAAAGGGAAACTAAGACACCAGAATTTCACATCTTCACTATGGGGGGTCATCTCCAACGTTAGGCTCGTCGTGGGCAGGCTGAGTAGTGGCATCGTCTTCAATATTAATATCTTCAGAACTCGTCTGGAGAAAAGAGCTTCCAGCTAAAAATAAAACTACCCCTAACTCCAACTCCTGAATCCGCCCCTGTTGACAAATACGCATAAATATATCATGACAAGCTGGTGAAAAAAAAAAGGGTTTTCTCAAACATTTATAATGCTTATTTACACCCCCATCTTAATTCCTCCCATCATCAGGCCTTTCTACCATTTCACCATCTTCTTTTGCTCTTTTCTTTTTTCTCCTGGGCCATACCTGGAGACCACATTATGGTTGGGTTTCAATGTCCTCGGAGATGCTATGCATAAATTCAGGCCAAACGCTAACAGGTCACTGGTCAATCAACACATGAACTTTTAAAACAACACTGCTCCACATTAATTTAAAGCACCGTTAACTGTGTGACTTACAAATAAACACATTAAATGTCATTATGACAAAATTTTCAAAAAAAGATTTACAGATCTTTTAGCTGTCCACACTTCATTTGTTGCTTCAAGCATCCCAATCCCATAGGCATAGCTTTTTATGAACAAATTTATAAAATCTTAATTGACAAGCAAGAAGCAAAAAATGAAGTGCAAAACTCTTAAAACCCCCCACATTTATTACCTACCCCAGTGCATTTACAAAGTCCCCAGCTGTGGTCAAACCTTCAAATTCAAAATACCAAGTCCAAGCTCCTCAGACTTTCCTCAAAAAGTCAACCAAGTCTTGCAGTAGATCACAGCCGTTCATCAAAACCTTGCCACGTACGTTAGCTTTGGTTCTGGTTCAGCTTATCCCAAAGCGATGAGCACTGTCTCCTCGCAAACCCAACTCTCTTTTTTTCCAAATCATAAACAATTTCGAACCCTTGTTGCTGATAATTTCCAAGAATAGCCCCGGGCCCACCACTCAACTCCTCGTCATCTCCACCGTTCATCAACATCAAACACCCAACGTTCTTCTTCTTATCACCGTCCAAAAACTCGTAGAAATAGTTTCTCCTAGGTAGCGCCACACTGGATCCGTTCCCAACGAAGTGCAAAACCACGGCAGGCACATTCACAACCTTGCCATCGTAATAATAACACGGCCCTAGTCCCGTCTTGTCCTCCACCTCACTCGCTCGCTCGTGAACTCGCCCGACTCGCCGGTCGAACTCAGCCACCAACGAGTTGTAAAGACTCGCCGGCAACATCGTGAACGTTGTCCCCGAGTCCACAACCGTCCCGCCGTTCCCTCTCCGGTCAAGCCGTTTCACAATCTCCGGTGCCGCAATATTCCTCTTTCCCACGGAGATTCCCTTGAGTCCAACGCTGTAAAAGTAAGGATGACTCGGGTTGTCGAGCATGGAGGTGTACACAAACTCAGCTGAGTCAGACCCATCAAAACCCGAGTTGTCCTTCCTTTCCTTGTCTTCGTAGCGGCCGAGAATGAGTGGACTCGGACGATGAACTCGGTACTGATTAAAGGAGTGAGAGACCAAGCAATAAGAGAATCGGTTACCGAGTTGAGGAGAGACAGTAGCGATTTGAGCTGGCAAAGAAAGCAAGCCAGGGCCGAACCCAGCCACACCAATTGGCTCACCGAGAGTTGTGTGGGCACACCCAAAAGTGAAATTTGGAAGAAGCATAGAAGGAACAGAGGAGGTGGGTACAGATAAACTGTCTTTGTAAAGGCGAGCTATTAAGCTTCCATCACCGTAAGCGTAGTAGAAAGGTGGGCAAGAGAAAGAGGAACAATCAGAGGTTTCGATATAGTCTAAAGGACAATGAGAAATGGCGCAGAGATCAGAGGAGGAGAGAGAAGTGTGCGCGGCGGAGCAAGCTGGGGACTTGCATGAAACGGTGGCGTTTTTGGAGAGTTTTGGTGGTGGGGTTGTGGTGGTGGATTTTCCTTCGCAGAGAATGCATTCAAAAGGGGAGCAAGGGAACCAGACGAGGTCGGAGCCAGTGTCCATGTAGAGAGAGATGGGTTGTGGAGGGTTGGAGCCGATTGTGAAAGAAAGTGTGTAGTCGCTGCCTGGTGAGAGTGGAAGAGAGACTTGTTGTTGTTGTTTGTTGAGTTTTTTGTGGTGGTGGTGGTTGTGGAAGCGCATGGAGGAGCGAGTGGAAGTGGATTTGAGGAGGTGGTGTGTACTGTTGAATTGGTTTTTGGAAAGGGAATGAGTTAGAGGTAATAGCAGAAGCTGCTCTGATAAGGTAACAGATAAGCTTGAGAAACAGAGTATGAAACAGAGCAACAAGGAAGCCATAATTTTAGAACCAAAAGAGCAGAAATTTTGCAACTTCTTTGAACCTTGATTTTATATCACTGTTGAAGTGTTTAGAGTGAGAGTTTAAATTTGTTTATAGAAAAAGAGAGTGGTGAGGGGGAGTTATATGGGACTTTGGCAATGCAAGAGGACGAAGGTTCTGGTGTGGCTCTGCGTTTTGGTGCGTCGGCCCTTGTTACTTACGGATCGTTAGGTGCTTCTTGGGTCGTTTAGAGCTTAGACCCATTTACATTATTTGTACAAAATTTTCTATTTATTTATTTTAGAATAAAAACATTTATTTATTTGTTTATATTATATATTCAACAAAAGATTATGTATTTTAAACATTATCTTATTAAAATATTATTTTCTTGTTTTTTTAATTTTTTTCCACACACAGCAACCACTATCTATCCTTTTTTTTAATCATTGAAATACATTTAAAAAAAAAAAATTAAATACAAAATGCATAATGCTTTTGTAAATTTGGATGATTATTATAGTAACGGTAATGCTCAATTTGTAATGACCCTAAATTGGTGTATTGGGTTTGAACGTTAAAGGCTCAAACAATAAAATTTGTAGAGAGTGGGCTAAAAGGTTAGGTCTTGGTGAACGGACAGCCGTTAGTCATGGTGTTCGTAATAATCGCACGGGGTGAACCGTGCTTACCCAAGAAGACTTTCTCTTTGGCACGACCTGAGTGGCTCTGGTCATTGGACCTCGTCTGAGGAGCTTAATGTTCTTATTATACCATTTCCTTAGGTTACAATGGTCCAAGAGTCTATACATAATGCTTCTCCCCCCCTCTCTCGGGGATGAATTCTTACATTATATAGCCCCTCTCAGTTGATCCTGACATTCCATCTGTTGATCAGGCAGGTAACTACTCGAATACTTGTCCCATCAGCCGCCTTCCCCCACTTTCTGTTAGTTGCAATAACCGAAGTCACACTGTTCAGGGGTCTTTTCTCATCAATGCGGCCATGATGTTTGTGGGCGCATTCAATGTGAAGGTGACAGATTTTCCTTGAACCGCTCCCACATTACACCCCCGTGCGAATTCTATTGTACTCGTCTTTTCTTCTGGGAGCACTTTGGGGGCTGCCTTTGGTGGCGTGTCGTTCTTCCTTTCTAGGTTTTGGGATGCCAAGGACAGGATCGTCCTCGGTTGCATTCCTAAGCCATTTGGACTCTCGCTTCATGTCCTCGGAAAAGTCTCTCCTCGACGCAGGCCTTGGGCCCTAATGCATAGTGGGCCGGGGTCACAAATTCTCTGGCCCCACGGTAACTTTGCAAATTTACATATCTTTAATTTGATTGATGTGAGGGATTTTCGGACTTAAGTTGTAAAATTGAGATGTTTTTCTATTTTTTATTGTTTGGTGCAAATGCATCATATGCAATAGTGAATTCTAATATCAATTGTTGTGATTTTGTCTATTTAGAGCTAACAAAGAGCACTGATACGAAGTAGAAAATAAATATCCATACAATACAACAATATTTAATATGATTTGACCAACTTCATACCTACATCCATATATAACACTAATTAAAATCCACTATCAAACATATGGATTATAACCAAGCTTAACCAAATATCACAACACTCACTACTCACAAACAAATTTCCCCAACAAAAAAAATCTCTCACTAATTTCACACACACAAACTTACAATTCTAAAGTCGTTATACATCCAATAACTTTCTCACACTCACAAAACAAACAATCTCTCAATGCATATCCATGAGCATCTCTCAACTCTAAAAGTCTAACAAACTACTCTTTGAAGAAATTCACTTATGTTCTTTTAGGAGTCTTCTCCTCTCCCCATATGGGAGGACCCTTCGGTAAAAGCCACTAAACTCTTTTCAACCGCACCTATCTATAAGGCTTAAATTCTATTCATTGATGGACAAATAATACCTAATTAAAATATAATCTCACCAGCTCTAATTTAAAACTTCTTTTCTTTTCATTTTTTATTTGGGGGAACACTTTTGATTGATGGGTTTGGTGAGTTTTTGTAAATGTTTAGGCTTACATATGCTTGTTGTTTAATTTATTTTTTCTAGGCTATTGTTTTTTGGAAAATCTTCTTGTTGTCGACAAAAATACATTTTTGGTCTCTATATTTTGTTCATGTTTTTTATTTGGTACTAAAATTTCATAACTTCATTTTGATTCTTATTTTTTTTAAAATTGCTGTCATTTTAATTCTTGTCGTTATCTTACTATTAGAAAACGCAATTTTAAGCTAGCCGTGTAATCTATTAATCACATACATACTCTCTCTCTCTAAGTGAGATGATAGCTTGGATCAAAATAACAGCAAGTATAAAAATATATACATAAAAAAAGGTATTTATGTTTTGTTTAAGGTGGCCAAGAATGTTGTTAGTGAAGGGAATTTCACCAAAATCCCAACCTATGAGAAACAAAAAAAATAGAGAAAACACACGCCAAAGAAAGCAATTACACGCACAAGACAATATTTATGTGGTTCGTCAATTTGCTTACGTCCACAGAGTTGCAGGGATTTCACTATTATTAGGGAAAAGTATAAAGTGCGGCTACAGATATTCTCACACACAAAAAATATGGCAACCAGATCTAGTTGAGTCGTCGAACCGGATCAAACAAAACTAAGCTCCACAAAACCCAATAGTTAGAGGCCAAGTTCAATTTAATGGGGCTAAATTCTGAAATATGCCTAGTGTCAAGGATGTTTTTGAAAAGTTAGGAGGGCCAAACATGGTCCCCTGCAGCAGCAGTTTTGATCGGTCTCTGAAAATCAAGAAAAATCCTATCTTCTGCATTAAGAAAAATTATTGTCTTCTCTGACGAGAAAAACCAAATCATAACTAATTAGAATTAGAAATTATTCAGAAAAAAAAAAAAATAGAATTAGAAATTTGAGGTAATATAATTCAACATGGGTTAATCGTTCTGATGCACTGTGCTTATCACAGCAATGATAATCATTTTAGTTTCAAAGTTAATTGTGTAATTAATGATTGAGACAGTTGATGTGATGTTGATTAATCCCAGGGGCGGCACATTATATACTTGTGAATTGTGAGAAGTTGTGACTTCTCCGCTTGGTAAAGTGTCCTTTCCTTTTTGAACCTTGGGTTTGGAATTTGGATGACCACGAGAAAGTAGTATTACACTATTGGGTTTTCTCACCAACTCCAATTCCCTTTTTCTTTACCTTAAATTTTTTGGATATTAATATTAGTTTGGAGTTATCCATAACTTATTAAACTTAAATAATGTTAGCTACTCTACCAATCATCTTAGGAGATACCATCCAAAGCTCAAGCAATTAAGTGGAGCCAATCAACAAATATTGGGCCGTGGCTTAGAGTAATTATTAGATACTCTACATTAAATAAAAAAAAAAAAAAACAATGAATCTAATTAAAAAAGACATCAGCTCATAATATGTTAAAAAAAAAAAAAATTACATGCTTTTCTTCAAGAGTTTCTTAAGAGTACTTGTTAATGTGTATTTAATACTTTTTAAATGACCATCGCATACTCTTGGTGTATGATTACTCCATAAGTATAAGTGTTTGTAGGGTGTGAAGACGAGCCAGGATTCAAGTCTCTAGGAGGGAGCTTCACACATTTATACACTTAGATTATGTTAAAGTAGAATTCCTATCTTGTATAAAAATAAAAAATAAAAACTTTTAAAAAAATGAACATATAATTCAAAAGTAAATAATAATTTATTATTCCTTATCTTGGGCACTTGGGCGACTCAATAAAAAAGTTTACATTTTTTATTAGGTGACTTGCTTTTGGGTTTGGAGTAGCAATAAATCTTTACTCTTAAAATACCAAGTAGTTTTTGAAATGTGATATTTCATTCTTTAAACACCGAACAATGAAAATGAGTTTTCATTTTAATAGTATCACTTCTTCATTTTTTATGCATTTTCATTAATCTTTTCTAATTGCTTTTGATGAAGAAAAAACTTACATATAATGACACTAAGTTTTTTTTGCTGAGAATAATGGCTTAGTTTACTGTACTTCCATTAGTTTAATTATTTTGCTTAGAATACTTCCAAGAAAGAGACCTGGAGAGGAGACCTGTTTGATTATATCGGCTGAGCAGTCAGCAATGATAAATTGATAATAATTTCGATTTCAACATTGAATGTGACTTCTCCCATGAGTTAAAGTACATATACCTTACCTTGGGTTAGAATGATCGAAGTAAAGTTTTAAAGTAAAGGACTTTCTTGAGATGCAGTAATGGTTTTCTTCTTGCAAAGGTTTGGAATGTCACACTGCATTCTTTAATAATGCAAAGAGGGGTATAAATCTTCAATTAGACTTGGTAAAGTTTAAACGAATCTTTGAAATTAATTTCAAAAAGATGGTATAATTGTGATTTGAAGAAAAAGATTTTATGAATCTCGATCAGCATATATATATTTTTTTTTTCAAATCTACAACCTCATGTTTTTTGAAAACTGTTCATTATTATCACATCGCAATGTAATTTTCATCTCTTGCCCAATCGTTTTCAGCAAATAATGTGAATATTTTTAACATTTATGGGGAACAAAATTTTTGTAAATCTTATGCCAACAAGTAAGCTTTGAAGGAAGAGAGAGAGAGGGACTATTTTTATACAGTTGTAAAGGAGTGTGACTTCCAGGCCGCACTTTGATGCATTATCCATTTGACAGTTTTATTTATCAATATGAGGTTTAAATTTTCATACAATGTTAATTCAACTTATGCTTAACAGTTCGAGGTCTAAAGTTAAGTCAAGCTTAAGCACTAAGCTAACAAAATTTAGTGGGCATGTTGGACTAAGAAGTAAGATATAGTATAAAATTATTCATTGAGAGAAGGAAGACTTTCTATATCTTTCTAATCTTTTTTTTGACTTAACCATAAGCACCTAGGTTCGCCTCACTTCGTATAACAGCCCCACACACAGGCACAGCTTTTATGCTGTCCAAAAGGGGACCAACAATTTGTTCATTTCCAAGACCAAGAGCCATCAATTCATCTATATATTGCTTCAAATTCGACTGCTCTTTCAATTATTATAACACATTGCTCGGAAAATTCTTGGTCTCATAACCGAATTCATTCTTATTTTTCATTTTCTTCATTAAAGGGGCATACAGTGGAGGGAATTATTTTCTTTACCAAATTCAATGGGTCCCTTTGGACTATATTTATGGAACTATTGTCCAGTAAATCAACAGTAAGAATGCATGCACCTTGTTCAACAGGCTTGGTCCATTGAATCCATGCATCTTATGGGCCTTGATGTAAATAAATAAAAAAAATCATCCTAAATTTGTACATAGATTGCCTGTAAAGTAATTGGAAATCGACAAATGCATAGATTTTTTTTTTTTTTTTTGGGTGTGTTTCTACAATAGTAAGTTTAATCATGTGATTTAATATAATAGATCTACTACTGGAAACTACCTTGCCTATTAAACCTTAAATAACTTAAATACTTCTCTCCATAAAACATAGGTGACATCGCAATGAAGCAATAAGTGGTCTACTATTTCTCCATTACAAACACAGATAGCATCAGCCAATTATAAAGAGCCCCTTTTAAGAAGATTGTCATTATTGAAAATCTTACCCCTAGGTCCTAGCTACTATCTACACAAACAGGGACGGAGCTAGAATTTGAAGTTAAGGGGACAATTTTGCTATTAGTTGCATGCAGTGACTCTAGCTTCCAGCTCAGTTGCTTAACAGTTAATGAGATTTTTTTTTTTAAGTGTGTTTTTATGTGTGCATCCAGGTATAGACAAAATTATTTTGTTTAAAATTTTTTAAAGGGTTAGGTTGTTTGTTTTAGATAAAATTGGATGATTGAGTTTAATTGTTTTTAGCTTTACTATTGGTAATTTTTGTTGTTGAATAATTTTTTTAGGCTTGTTTATTTTGCTTTAGATTTTAGATCTGGCCTTTAAAAGGAGGAAAATGCTAGAATTACAAACTTTTTTTTACAAATTATTAATGTGGTGAGCGGTTATTAGTAAGTAAAAATGCGATGTAAGTGATGGACCAGATGCAAACTAATAAAAGTTTACTACTACAATAGTTTGTAAAAATGTTATAGAAAATTTTGTGGTTAGAATAGTACTCCTAAAAGAATCAATGATAATATTAAAGGGGGCAAAGTTTGATTTTATAGAACAAAATTAGTGACTATGTATATATTAATTAAAAAAAAAAATTTAGGGGGGGCCATTGCCCCCCCTAGTCCAAGTCTCCCTTCGTCTCTGTACACAAAGGAGACCCCTTTAGGGGCTTAACACGCAAGATACACTTCCGAGAGAATGAATTAACTGTTGCACCAAGAACGACCTTATAATACGAGCGAACATCAAACTTTTAACTCCCATTCAAACACCATCTTAACCTATCATTCCCCATTTAAATTTTTTGGCGGATGTACAAATACCATACCCTACGCATATGGGAGTAGATTAGGTCTAGGAAGAAATTCACTAAACCCAACTCCTAATCATGGAAGTCTCTAAGAAAATGTACATTCCAACTCTTATATCTCTTTTTCTTACACGGCAATTCATAAGACCATCCATATATATTAAACACATGATTAATTCATTAAATTATTAAAACAAGTCATAAACTATTAAGTAGGTCATGTGATTAAAATAAAAATAGAAAGGTTTTTTTTATAGGAAAAAAAAAGGAAAAGCTAGAGGAATTTTCATACAAATTAGTTTGAAGTAAAATTCTATCAATTCTAAGATAATTAATATTTTTCATATAAATGATAGTATAACTATAATAAATTTTATTAAATAAGTATTATAAATTACACTTTTTAATGTTTCTAGCTGAGACAATGTTTAGAATTCATATAATCCAACCCCATCGTAAGTATTTAATTATTACAAAAATGCTAAAAAGTTGGTGTGTCATCTTTTAATCATATAAAATATAAAAGAGTATTCAAAAATATATTTATCAAATATGAAAAATTTATTATATAATTGATGTGAAAATAATCATATTATTCATTGTTTAGTTTTTTCTTTTTCTTTTTTTGATAAGCAATCATTGTCAGTTTGTTATAAAATAAAATCGAAACAACTTTAGTATTATTTTTGTTTAAAAAATGAAAGGCTAGATTGTTCTTAAAAAAAAAAAAAAAAAAAAAAAAAAAAAAAAAAAAAAGAAAAGAAAAGAAAAGAAAAAGAAAGGCTAGAGAGAGATGAGGGGGGGGGGGTGTTGTGAGCTGGCTTAGAAGTTAGACCAATGTACTTGGTGACAAAGTGGGAGTTCTTTGTGGGCCTACTCAAACGTGGGCCCCAAGGGATTAGGTGTCTCATATTTTGAGTCTCTCCAACTTTATTTTGGATTCGAGTTAGATTCTCATGAGCCCGCACTGCACCGCCAACCAATTTAGAACCAAGGCCCCACACCCAGCCATTTCACCCCAAAACAAAACCCACTGCCTCTTTTCGCCACCCACAATTCCTAGAAAATTTTAAAAAATTTGTGGGGACCATTTTATGATTGATTCAGTTCAGACTTTAATCCTAGATCAAAAGAAATCCCAATTCGCAATTTGCATGGCTTCTGTTTTTTTACTTGATATTTGAGTAAAGTTATTGTGGGTCCGAGAGGTCTGCAATCTGGCCCAAACTCTATCTGGGCCCAGGGCCCGTGCCGAAGAGGTATCTTGCCGAGGACGAATTGTCGATAGCCGGGGAGTTCAGGGGAACGGCTGAGAAGCTACTCTGTCCTCGGCGCTCCAGAGTTTCGATGGGACGATCAACATCTTGGTAGAGGCTATCCCCAGACAGTCCCCTGAAGGGGATGTAAGTAGAAGGGGGCCCATAGGGAAGCAGGGTGTAGGATTGGATCAAGGATGACGCGTCCCCTCCGTATTAAATGCATCTGCCAACACCCAGATCCGATTAATGAGAAAAGACGTTGGGACGGTGTAAACTTCGATCTTCGCAACTAGTAAAAAGTAAGATGAGATGGTTGATGGGATGGACACAGAAAATAAGCTCCTGCCTGACCTACAAGTGGAGGGCCAGGATTAACCAAGACGGACTATATAATAAAAAGATAAGTAACCTAAAGAGGAAGCTGGGAAAAATGGCCAAAAACCAGAGCCTCCCAGCCCACCTCCAGGAGAAAGACTCCATGGGTGAAGATAACCTAGACACGCACGAATACCACGAAAAATCCACCGCCTGGTGACTAAGGCCTAGCCTTCTAAACCCACGCTCTACAAATGATATTGTTTTGGGCCTTTTTACGTGCGAACCCCACACCGCTACGATTCGTTACGAATCGTGTCCTTACAATTGGCGCCGTCTGTGGGAAAGGCTTGTGTGTTGGTATAGGAGGTGGGTCGATAGAGTTTCTTTGTTATTTCTAACCGTTGGTTATAGAGTTCTAGTATAAAGTTCTGCTAGGGGCTACGTTTCTTGACTAGGGGCTTGGCTGAGGAGCTAACTCCCTTAAAGCCAAGGTCCCCCATAAAGAGCAAACTAGGCACTTGGTAGCGTTAATCGTATGGATAAACTCTAGGGGCTTGGCTGAGGAGCTAACTTCCCTAAAGCCAAGATCCCACACGAAGAGAAAACTAGGTTTTGGACAGAACCAAGGCATTGCATAGTCCACGGACTCAAGCCTATGGGAAAACCAACTATTTGGATGTGGAAAACTAGGTTTTGGACAGAATCAAAGCATTGCATAGTCCACGGACTCAAGCCTATGGGAAAACCAACTACCTGGATGTGGAAAACTAGGTTTTGGACAGAACCAAGGCATTGCATAGTCCTCGGACTCAAAGCCTATGGGGAAACCAACTACTTGGATGAGGAAAACTAGGTTTTGGACAGAACCAAGGCATTGCATGGTCCTCGGACTCAAGCCTATGGGGAAACCAACTACTTGGATGAGGAAAACTAGGTTTTGGACAGAACCAAGGCATTGCATGGTCCACGGACTCAAACCTATGGGGAAACCAACTACTTGGATGAGGAAAACTAGGTTTTGGACAGAACCAAGGCATTGCATAGTCCTCGGACTCAAGCCTATGGGGAAACCAACTACTTGGATGAGGAAAACTAGGTTTTGGACAGAACCAAGGCATTGCATAGTCCTCGGACTCAAGCCTATGGGGAAACCAACTACTTGGATGAGGAAAACTAGGTTTTGGACAAAACCAAGGCATTGCATAGTCCTCGGACTCAAGCCTATGGGGAAACCAACTACTCGGATGAAGAAATTGCGATCAGCAAGACTTAGCTACTATGCGTGATGTCGAAAATGGTGCCTATATCTTCGTAAAACGAAGGTTAGAAATGAGTCTAAAGCCTCTGTGGGTGCAAGTAAATTAGGGTTTGGGGAGCATGATGATAAATGTATTGCATGCATAAATATTCGTACATGTTAAAATGAATCAGCGCAGAACTCATAAACAAATAGTACGTATCCACGAGGGCGGCTAACGATGTAACCAGAAGGAAAAAGGAAAAACACGATTTCATATATACATGTTCAAATGCTTGCAAATCATCAATAAACTAGGAAGTTTTTGAAATAAGAAGAAACAAGTTAATCGTTCAAATAGAAACGAGTACAAAAGCCAAGTCAAGACTTCTACTTTTCTGCTTTTTTGTCGGTCACGTCCCGAGAGGAGGGAACAGATTCAGCTTCGATGCCTGGAAGGATGGTTCCTTCTGGGGAAGGCTGAACAGGGCCAGCACTGGTACTCTGAGGGACCACAGCAAGGGGAGTGGCCTGTGGCGGCTGTGCAAGTATGGTTGGCTCCTCTGTACTAGACACCTGAATGCCAACCACGGGCTCAGCAACCTCTTTAGGTGCCTCAGAATCCGTGTGCTGGGATATCACTGTCACATCCTGAAGTTCCCCTTCTTTGGGCGCCTTGCTAGAAGAACCGCTGGCCTGCAAGTCTTCCGACGGGGTGATCTCTTCCTCGGGTTGATCACGCATAGCCGCGGAGCTGGTAGAAGTGGCCTCGCGGATGGCCGCCAGGTAGAATATGCTCTCCGCCTTCCACAAATCAGATGACGCATCCACCCCAGCTCGCTTCAATGCTTCCTCCCAAACCTGGGAGCAATAAAACCTACACACTCCAGGAATCTGTGCCTTAAGGGTGGCCTAGGTCTCGGCTACTCCCAGGTTGTAACCATCATCCTCGGCCGTATTCTTGGCAGCCTCTGCATCATTCCTGGCAAACTCAGCCTCCTGCTTTGCCCTTTGGGCTTCATCACGGGCATATTCTGCCACTCCCTTTTCATGCACAGCCGTGGCCAACTGTTTATTTAAATCCTCGATTAGGTCTTTGGCTATTTGCAACTGGTCCTCGGCTTCAAGTGCACGCTTTGTTTGGTCCTTGGCCTGTTTTTGGGCGCTAGCAAGGCCCGCCGAGACGTTATCTCTCTCGCGGGTAGTTATTGTTAAGTCTTCTTTGACTTTGGCAAGTTCATTTTCAGAAGCTTCGAGGTCGTAATTCGCTTCTTGCGCTCGTTCTCGGCTGCCTTACTCCTGTCATGCACTTCTTCCTCCATCCTATAGGTTGCCTGGAGAGCCTGTCAAGAAAGATGAGCGTGTAGTGAGTGACAAACCGGTGACAAGAGTTAATAAAGTGTTAGGTTTCAAAAAATCTTACCATGCCCAAGTATCTCTTAGTACTAAGAAAAACCTCCTGCATCCTCATTCTCCTCAGCTCATCCATGTCATTAGGGAGTAACATGGTTCTCCCTAATACATCTGCCACATAGCCACCCTCGCCGTCTCCAAGGTCCCTCAGAGAGGCCGTCTCCAGTAATGGACCCCCGTGAAGCATTGGGGCAGGAAGTCAGGCGCTCGGTAGGGACTGGGAATCAATTCCTTTTCCCTTGCCTTGAGAAGTTTGAACTTCGGTTCCTTTGCCCTTGCCTTGGGGTCCGATCTTCAGTTGTTTTGTGCGCGGAGTCTCATCCTTCTCCTTAGGAGGTTGGGATTTTCCCTCGTCCACAATGTCCTTGCCCTTGGGACTCCTCTTTCTCTTGGAATCAGCACCTTCAGGTTGAGGAGGCCGAACTGGTTGGGAGGAAGTGGGAGGTTCGGGGCGGGTGGATTGTGGCTGGGACTTGGTGGAGGATGACCTGGTTTGGATTGTAAGGGGCCGAGGTGGTGGAGGAGGAGCATTGGGTTGTGGTGTCTCCTGGGTATCCTTCCTTGGTTGGTCCTCGAGGAGTTGGAGAAGGGGGGTCAAAGGTATTCGCTTGACTCCCATCTCGGCTTGAGAAGAGGCGCCTATTAACGACAATTCTGCCTCGGACAAGGCTGGGTCACCTATGTCACCAGGAGGGTCCTCGGATTGGTAGACTAAGTCAAATATCCCGAACCCTTCCTCCGGTTGATCTGGCTCACCTTCGTCCTCTGCTGCTTGATGAGACGAGGAGGGGCCCACCTGGGGAACGTTCTCGGGGACAGCTGGCTCCTGAGAGATTAGAAATCCCTTCTCAACTACGGTAATTTTGGAAAGCCAAGGACGGCGGGCACTGATCACGTGCTTTGCGTCCCCAAATGACTTTTGAACAGGAGGGTACTCTAGTATTTTGTGAGCTGCTCGGACTTGGCCATCACTGTCATTCACAAACACCGCCGCTTGTAAAACGGTCTCCAAATCTGCCCGATTGACTAAGTGAAAATGTCGTGTGTAGGCGTGTTCATCTGCAAAAAAAACAAAAGCAAACACATATGCATGGTTAGTTATCGAACAACATTAGATTAGAATGGCGTAAAGGGTTATCTTCCTTCCATTCCCGGTACCCCACCTGGTTCTCCTTCTACTACGGGGCATGGATCGCCATCGTGCCATTCCCCAGAGACGATAAGGAAGTCCTTGTTCAGTCCCTTATTGGAGTCAGGGAGGCACTGGATCAACCGAACCCTGTCGTCCCTCGACCTCATGTAGTAGGTTTTCCCTTTCAATTTTTGGAGGTTATAGCACCAGTTCACGTCATGATGGGTCAGTCTTAACCCCATCTTCTCATTTAAAGCGTCCACGCACCCCAGAATCCTAAAAATGTTGCCGGCACATTGGGTGGGGGCTAAACGGAAATGTCTGAGATAACCCCTCGTCACTGGCCCCATAGGGGTTCTCATGCCTCCCTCAACAAAGGCGAGGACGGGAATTACCACCGCGCCTGTTCCCCTCTTATAGTGCCATTCCCCCATCTTACAGTGCTCCAGGCTTATGTTGGGGGGAATCCTGTAATCAACGATGAACTTATTCATCGCCTCTTCAGTATCGACCAACTTCCTCAATCTCAATTTAGTCGTCTTTGTCATTTACTAAAACAAACCTAAACCCGCGACGGGAAAGAAAGGGAACCAAAGAGAAATAAACTCAGAAAAGAAAAAGCACGAGTTAATGGAGGTAGGAAACTTACATAAAAGAAGAATTACGCTTCGGATAGGCTTTATGTGCTTGAGAGAGACTTGAATTAGGGCGGAAGTTCAGATGAACCCAGGATACACGCACTAAAACTCTTAAGTGCAAAACTGAAGAGACGGATCCATCTCCAAAAAATCTTTTATACTTTCTAGGGTAACTGCACGCCCTTTTCCCGCTCAAAGAGACCAGGAGATCACCACCGTTCGATTTCCATCACACTGTTGAACGTGGGAAGTACAGAGCTGCCCGTATTTAATGAGGCCACGTTTCGCCTTCCAGGGGCACTAGGAACGTGCCTTGGGCAGGTGAAAAATCTCGGGAATCGATAGATGACAAGGATTGATAGGCATTGGCAGATCTCTGATGTCATCAAAACCCTCATATCCGTCCGAGTAGACGGATAGCAAGATTTTGAGGGGCTATTGTGGGTCCGAGAGGTCTGCAATCCGGCCCAAACTTTATCTGGGTCCAGGGCCTGTGCCGAAGAGGTATCTTGCTGAGGACGAATTGTCGATGGCCGGGGAGTCCAGGGGAACGGCTGAGAAGCTACCCTGTCCTCGGCGCTCCAGAACTTCGATGGGACGATCAACATCTTGGTAGAGGCTATCCCCAGACAGTCCCCTGAAGGGGATGTAAGTAGAAGGGGGCCCATGGGGAAGCAGGGTGTAGGATTGGATCAAGGATGACGCGTCCCCTCCGTATTAAATGCATCTGCCAACACCCAGATCCAATTAATGAGAAAAGACGTTGGGACGGTGTAAACTTCGATCTTCGCAACTAGTAAAAAGTAAGATGGGATGGTTGATGGGATGGACACAGAAAATAAGCTCCTGCCTGACCTACAAGTGGAGGGTCAGGATTAACCAAGACGGACTATATAATAAAAAGATAAGTAACCTAAAGAGGAGGCTGGGAAAAATGGCCAAAAACCAGAGCCTCCCAGCCCACCTCCAGGAGAAAGACTCCATGGGTGAAGATAACCTAGACACGCACGAATACCACGAAAAACCCACCGCCTGGTGACTAAGGCCTAGCCTTCTAAACCCACGCTCTACAAATGATATTGTTTTGGGCCTTTTTACGTGCGAACCCCACACCGCTACGGTTCGTTACGAATCGTGTCCTTACAGTTATTAAATTGAAGATTATAGAGCAATTTGTCATCCCACCTTTATGTAACAATTAATATTTATTTATAGAAAACTATATTTACTTGATTTTTACTATAAAATTTCATTGACCAAAATGAAATTTGTTTTTCAATGTCCAAATAGGGGGAAAGAGATGCAATTGGCATTTAAAAGATGATGAGATGTGCTGCTCGAAAAATTATTGTGTACTCCCGGAGTACCATAAATGCGTACTTTCTCCTCTCACATGAATGTTGGGTCCCACTAATTAAATTCATGGTGAGACTTACCATTTATGTGAGAGGGGGAAGTACGTATTTATGGTACCTCGGGAGTACCTAATAATTTTCTGTGTTGCTCAAGCCTTCATTCAAGAAAAAATGTTGCTTTGAAAAATTGCTTTTCTCATTAAAAAGTATGTTAATAAAACGTATAAATTTGAGCCTGTTAACTGATGAAAATAACCTGAAAGCCAGGTGTATTGAAAATGAAACCTAGCCAGCTAGGCCATGGAGGAAAAAGATTCGAGTGTACATTTAACATTTTCCCTTGATTTAGGAGTGAGAAAATGTAGGACAATGGCACAATAGGGAAGTGAAAATATTCTGACATTGTCCTATATAAATCAATCCAATTGACAAAATATTCTCTTCCTGTGTAGGAAAACTAAAGTAACTAATTTAAGCCATGTATGATGGCAGTCTTAATAAAATATAATGTACAATAAGTTTAGTGACACAAAAATTTATTAATTTTATTTCACAACAGTTGAAATGATATATTGTGATTGGTGTATAATTAATGAGGTACTAATAATCTCATATAAAAATAATAGTGACACCAATCACAATCTATCACCTTAACAAAATTAGGAAAAAAAAAGTTCTATAGATGCTTGGAATTAAACCTAGAAGGCTAGAAGAAGCTGTCCATAGTGGAGCTAGATTGGACAGAAGAAAAGTCCATACATTCAACCAAACAAAATTAAAATAGTACAAGCAATAGTTTCTTTTTTAAGTTGTTAATCATATTTAATTTGTTTGTGCATAATAAAAGTATGAAAGCCAACAAGAGATGGTTCAGTTGGTAAGGTTCTGACACTTCGTCTAATCCACTTAAATTCGATTCTCACTGCTAGCAATTTTTCATTGGTGGGCATCCTGAAGGGTTAGCCTGCGAATTTTAACTTAAACGCCCTATCTAGAAATTGGCCTAACTTAGCTAACCCATTTTTATTTTATCAAAAAATAATAATAATAAATAAAAGTATGAAACACAGCTGTGAATCTACTACAATCATAAGAACCATGCTTGAAAAAGACGTCATCTAGATCTCCCTGCCATGCTGATCGATAATGTTATTCAATCATGGCTATCATACCTAGACGATGAAAAAGTCCACACTTGTTAATGTACTACTTCAAGTCATTTTCCTGTTATTATAGGTGCCAGCTATTAAGGTCTTAGGCTCACCAAACTTTTGGCACTAAATATACAACAAAGATATTTCATATTTCCTTTCCCTTCATAAACAACCATATGCCTGATTCCACTGATCTTATTTTTTTCACAAACAATCATATGCCTTCCCTTTCCTTCATAAACAATATTTCCACTAATATTGTTTGTGCCTATAAAGTTTATTCTTTTCCCCTCTCTTAAGCTGAATTTGCTTTACATATTTGTGCAAATTAAGGAACTTTTTCTGTGGTCAACCAATCCACAAACACTTTAAAATTAACATCTCAAACAGAACATAATGGAAGGTCTAATTTGTTATATATATGTTTGTCTAATGAGTGTTTACCTAATGGATGGTATACCAACCTTATCTTAAGCAAATTAATGTTAGTATTGTCTCTTTCTGTCTGGTAGAACTTTAGCAGCATAAATACATTGTATCAATTTAATACCTGGTAAGCCATCAAAGATTAAATTCAGCAACAAAAAAATGAAGCCTTCAATGATTAGCAATAAAGCCAGTGAGTCGTAATTTAAACGAATATACTTCGAATTGAAAGGACACATTATAATTAATAACTGCGTGGACTTTTTTTTTTTTTTAATATAGAAAAAATTGTGTGGACCTAATACGTAAAAGTTATCGCTTGCATTGTAGCGCAGCGGTAAGCTTCTTTGTTGGAAGGGAAGTATTTTGAAGTCCAGCACACTGTTTGGGGGATTAATGGAACGCTGGATACATTTATTGTTTGTTTTGAAAGAAAATCTGTATAGTATCTGCTTACGGATGACAACAAAATAGGTTGGGTCCGGTCATGGATGACCTATCCCTATCTCATCTCCTCTTTAATATAGGGAAAACTTGCATTACACAAAAAATGTAAGAGGGGTGGGATGGCTTAGGCTTAGGAGTATATTGCCATCCCTAACAAGGCAATTTTAACTTTCAAGATTAGTAAGGTCCAAATAAAAGAGAAAAAGAGAAGGGCAATAGTGAGAGTGCTAAAAGAGAGAGAAAGAGAAGTGTTTTAAGATGATAATAGAATATATAAAAAAAAAAAAATTAAATCATTTAAATATTTATATATATATATATATATATATATATATATTAAATAAAAGATATATAAATACACATTCAAGACAGGTGAGATGAGACAGGATGAGATAGGACACAGCGAGCAAAACTTGTCCGCATCTTGTCACCTCTTTCAAAGAAGAGGGATGCAATTCATATGGGTTAAAGTGAGAAATGGCAAATTAGGCAGAACATGGTTTATAATTTTTATCAATATGAAAGTTAAAAAATGATAGCTACATTTCATTGTATATACCAAAATTCTTATTAATTTATCAATTGCTGGATGATTAACCTTGAAATTTGTCATTGGGAGGTTTTGTTTTTTGTTTTCCCTCGTGATCTTAGTCTCAAGGAGTTCAGTGAAAATTAAGAAAATCTTGTTCTTACTTCCATATTATTTGATTTTCTTAGTCCTAGGATCAATAAAATATTTGAAATAAATAATAACAATATCATCATTTTGCTTGTAGGATGAACGACGAAATGAGAAAATGGTTCATTTTGTTCCATTTCTTAGGTGTTTCACCTGCTCCTCTATTTGCTTTGAAATTTTGGGAGCAGGGCCAACGGGAGTTGAACAGATTTATTGATCATCTTGGTTTGAATTTAGAGACCAAGAAAATATATTAAAAATGGTTTCTTGCCAACAACAATTCCATATCAGATCATATCAATTCAATACATATCTTTATCTACCATCCCTTTAAATTAAATTTTCTCTTGCCATGCCAGTCTGGATTTTGAGTGCAAATTCCAGCAATCAGTTACCTTTATGCATGGGCATTTAGCAGTATTGAAGAGACATCCAACAACACAACACCAAGTCCAAAAAGACTCGTGAGAAAATCAATTTCCCTAAAGCAGCTATTTAGGTGGCAAGTGGCACGGGTTAAATGACACTTTGTAAATTTACAAAAAAAACAAATTTTAATGAGTTTGGAAATTGGTGGATATATTGTTATGCTCTGTTGTTTGATATGATTTTAATTTTGTCTTTATCGGTCTGAATGAAGGCATATTAATGGCCTAACTCAGGGTCTTATTTTGATAATTTGACTTCATCTCTTAACGGACTTAAGAGGATTGTGGTTCGATGCTGCCTCAATTAAGAGGACTTTCTATCTATCCATGTGAATTGTCATATTTCGACCATTAGAAAGAATGCTAGTAACAATCATCGATGGAAAGAAAATAACTAATATCTAAGTACACAATGAGATTATTTAATTGTAGGAGAGTTAAGTACACAATGAGATTATCTAAATAACTAATATCTAGATTACTTGTAATTGTAGAAAATAACTAATATCTACTTACTTGCATGAGCACTTTATAAAGATCATATGAATTATTAGAACATACAATAACAAAAGATAATTCTTTGTTTAAGTTGTTTGTGAGTGAAGAGTTGTGCTTTTTTCTTGGAAAATGAATCCTCTATTTATACTTAACGTTTCTAGCGATTGATTGTCAACAATTATTTTTTTCACGTGGCACTCTTTCATCATACCTCAATGCCACTTGTCATCCTTCCATGCACTACTTGAAACTCATATAAATAACTACGAAGCCACTTTTAGGTGTTCTTCATGTTTTTTTTTTCTCTCTCTCTTTTTTTTTTTTGCTTTGTATGTGTCGCGACCTTATTGCACCACTTGTCACATTGTTGATAATTAAGATCTCAAATATTATAACCAAAATTTGTATTATGTTTATTTAGTAGTGAAGCCATTAGGGAGTCAGGTGAGCCATGGCCTCCTCAATGCCCATGAATTTTTTCAACAATATAGGTATATTCTGAATTTTAAAAAATATATATGTGTCTACGGTAGTACTGTGTGAAGATTATTTTTTGTATTTGAAATTCACGGTCTTCTAAAAGTTGTATCACTAAATTTTCTTTTATAATGGTTCATGACCCACAATCTTATTCCAATCTTAACTTACTAATCAAATAGAATATTAAAATTAATTAAGACTAAAATGACCTAGTTCTCTCATGATTCAACAAAAAAGTCAAATAAATCCACATTTTTCTTATAAACTATGATCAGAAGATTAAGACAAGATAGATCAATTTTTATTATATAATCACTTTTAATCAAAGGTAGGTAAAAAGTGTAATTTTTTTTCTTAATTTTAATACATATTTATTAAGTTTGATTGATACCTTTTGTTATACATCTATTAGTTGTAAAGTACTTCATTTGCATGTTAAAAATGTTTATAATTTTTAAAAAAAATTGTTAACATTAACATGGGTATTCAAAGCTATTTGAGAGCCTAACTATTTTCCTAGATATATATAATCTCCTATTGCACACACATCAAGTAATTACATAGGGGAATCCTTTAGACTTCAAGATGTTGGTAGGAAGTTTGAACTTAATTAAGATTTCATAGATCTTATGAGGTCTTGAGAACCGCTAGACAAATCCTCTGCAATTTTTTACAATACTACATGTTATGAATCACATTTTAATTTGACTTTAAAGATAAATTCCTGAGTTTATTTTTTCTTATGAATTATTTCCATAGTATATACTAATTTCATTCTATATATATTTATTTTACTTATATTTTAATAAATTTGGGATGTACCAACCTGTTGTATATAGGGTATCCGATTATGTTTTATAAATTATGTTTCAGTTTTGACTTTTGAGTTACTTTTGCACTCTTGTTATATATATCTTTCTCTTCTTTAACACTCTAGTTCTAAAAGTGAGGCGAGTGATTTTTCTTTACCCCTTTTTGTCGCAATTCTTGTTTTAGATAGGTGTGTTGTTGCAACCTGCAGGTACCCACCCCACATCATTTTCTCTTTACATAGAAATGTGGACAAACATCATGCACGCAAAACTTGATCAGAGAAGAGGAAAACAAGATATTTGGTAAAGAGATATGATTGAGAATTGAGATAGGACTTATACACTTAAATGCTTGCTTGACAAAAGGGTGAGACATATCTAAGGAAGAGTGAGTTGCTCTTAAACTTAATTGCTATGGTCCCCCAATGCCATTCTAGGCCATAATAATTGCACAAAACTAAGGATGGGCACTTAAGCAGTGTTTTCCCTTTTAAGGTAGCTGAGAAAATCCTAATACACTAGAAAGACAATTCATTTGAGATTGTGACATAAGTTGGGAACAATGAACTGGGAGACTTTATAAGTTCTGCAAGCTGTACATACGATGTAATATATCTCATTGCACAGACAACTTGGGAAACCTGATATCACCCACCATTACTGATGTTGACAACACTCTGCTTTCACTCATCCCAACTCCTGACCAAATGAAGCGCACATTGTTCAGCATGGAAGACCAAAAGGCTCCTGGTCCTGACGGTTTTCCTGCAATTTTTTACAAACAGTATTGGCCGATCGTTGGGGACGTAGTCACTAGAGCAGTAACATCTTTCTTTGAAGTAGGTTCAATGCCTAAGGAGATCAATAGCTCCCTGATAGTGTTAATTCCTAAAACCAAGAGCCCATCCACCTTTGATAACTTTCGACCCATCAGCCTTTGTAATGTTGTCTACAAAACCATCTCCAAGCTTCTGGTGTCAAAGTTAAGACCTTTACTACACAAACTGATTTCCCCAAACCAGTCGGCATTCATCCCTGGCAGATGGATAGCAGAGAACCAAGTTGTAGTGCAAGAAATGATCCATAGCTTTAAAAAAAGAAAGGTGAAGTCCGGACTTATGGCAATTAAACTTGATCTCCAAAAGGCGTATGACAGAATGAATTGGAAATTCCTCAAGGAAGTCCTACTCAAGCATGGGTTTCAAGAAAAGTTTGTAGGTTGGGTGATGGCTTGTGTAACCTCAGTATCTTTCGAAGTGCTTGTTAATGGAGGAAAATCTGCGCAATTCAGGCCTAGCAGAGGTCTAAGACAGGGCGACCCCCTATCTCCATACTTATTTATTTTGGGGCAAGAGGTACTGTCAAGAATGATCGAACAGGAGTTTCATCGCAGAAATATTAATGGAGTCAAGGCAAGCATCAATGGTCCAGCCATCACACATGTGATGTATGCCGACGACATAGTTCTTTTCTCTAAAGCAACAAGGAGGGATGCCACAGCCATTAATGAGTGCAATATCAAATACTGCAAATGGTCGGGTCAAAAATTGAATAGAAGCAAATCAGGTTTTTTCTTCTCCAAGCAAACCCAACATCAGTCAGCAAGAGCCATCAAGCAAATTTTGCAAATGAAGAAGCTAAAGAGCAATGCCATTTATCTAGGAGCCCCTCTGTTTCTTACCCGATTCCCGAGAAAGGACTTCAACTATCTCCTTAACAAGCTCGAAGGAAGACTGGCAGGATGGAGAAGTAAGACCCTTTCATGGGCTGGAAGGTGTACCCTCATAAACTCAGTTACTCAAACCACCCCCAACTTCACCATGTCTTCTTTTAAAGTTCCAAACAGCATTTGCAACAATTTGGATGCGCTATCCAGAAAATTCTGGTGGAAACCAAAAGAGCCGAAGGGTAAGTACCTAGCTCTGAAATCTTGGGATAAGTTGTGCACTCCGAAAGATAAAGGAGGGCTTGGTTTTAAAAAGGCCAAGGACATTAATAGTGCATTGCTAGCTAAATTAGCATGGATGATCGCCTCAAAGCGGGATAGCCTATGCATGTCAATTCTAAGAGCCAAATATAAAGTCAAGGAGGGATGGCTGCATGAAAACAATTCAAAACACAGCTCACCAATATGGAGAGCTATTGAAGAAGTCAAGTCAATAATTGTAAAGGGTGCGTGCTACCTAATAGGCGACGGAGCGTCCATTAATGTGTGGCAAGATCCTTGGGTACCTTGGATTGATGGGTTCCGTCCCAAACCCAAAACCCAGGATGACCCAAGAAACCCTCTACTGGTATCTCATTTCATGGATCAAGAGACTCGAACATGGAAAGCTAATCTCATTCAGAATATCTTTGATGTAGAGTCCTCAAAAGCCATCCTCTCTATCCCAATCTCTTTGAGGCCGAAACCAGATAAGCTCATCTGGGTCCACAATCCAAAAGGAAATTTCACAGTTAAGTCAGCTTTTCGTACTGTTACAGAACAACACCTCCTTGCCATAAACTCCGATGTTGACTGGAAAAAGATATGGAGGATCAAGGCCCCCGAAAGAGTCAAGATGCTAGTTTGGAGAATCGGCGCAAACATACTCCCGACCAATGAGAATCTTCAACGAAGAATAGCCAATCTAGATGATTTGTGTCCACTGTGCCACCAAGAAATTGAATCCACTGTCCACCTTTTCCTCCAATGCTCAATAGCTAGAGCGTTGTGGTTTTCTTGCTGTTGGGGTTTTAAACCTGAAGACCAATCATGCTCTACTAGTGGAGATATCATGAAACTACTCACTGATCCACCACAAGCCCCATGCCCCCTCGATGAGAGTTGGATCATCACTCTAAACATGGCCTTTGTTCTTGACGAAATTTGGCGAGTAAGGAATCAGGTAGTACACCATGGCGGAGTCATAGATATTCATGCATCCATCAAGCTAATCCATCATAAGCTGGCAGAATACTCCTTGGTAAGGTCTTCCAGTGTCCCTTCCCCCTCTAGCACTGTGGCCTCCCTTCTCAAATGGAATCCACCCCCCCTCAGTTGGATTAAACTCAACACTGATGCAGCCATAGGTAAACATAGCAATGCAATTGCCGTTGTAGCAAGAGACCACAAAGGTGAAGTATTGAAGGTGTGGGCAAGATCTACTCCTACATGCCCCCTCTCAGAGCTGAAGCATCTGCCATTCTCTGGGCTATCCAGCTTGCTAAAGTTGAAAAATGGCCACACATAGTCATTGAGGGAGACGCCAAAAATTGCTTTGATCCTTTATCCTCCTCGCCAACTGCTCCGGATTGGTCTATTAGTAATACTGTCAGTAGCATCCTTAGTCTTAGAGAGTTTTTTCTTAATTGTATTTTCAATTGGGTCAAGAGAGAGTGTAATTCAGCTGCTCACGCTACTGCTAAACTCTCCCTTTCATCTTCTAGGTCCTTTTGTTTCAATAATCTCAGTCTTCCAGATGTCTTAAGGACAATTTGTGAGGTTGACTGTAGTGCCTCCACTTCTTTTTGAGTTATATATATATTGAAGTTTATCAAAAAAAAAAAAAAGATGCATGTGAGCAGATCTCTTGTGTTGATATGGGCTCTCACCTCAATTGTATACATAGCCATTGCATGACAATATCATTCACTCAACCACATATGCTCTACTTTTGTATATAGAAACCCCCCATATGAGCCTATTCAATTTCTTAAAGTAAAATCTGCAGAGAATCCAATATATGCTGCATTTGATCATGAATATATACTTTAGGTCACCTAGCATTTTATTCAGGTATCAAACATCATTGTTTATGAAGTTTCTTTCCCTCCTGAACAATCAGGCAATTGCCCCCGGTGGCTTAGATGGGCCTCTACGGAGGACTAACTCATCACCATTATCGTCGCTAATTATAGAACCGTACATGAGATTTTCATCTCATACAGCTCTCCTAAGGCCGCATGTGTAAATAAATCTAAGGACTGAGTTTGTATTATTTATCTTGATTTATAAGTTAGATAGGTTCAAAATAATTGAGTAAATGCACCAAATTCAACCACTTAAATTCTGTCGGTTATATAATAAATAAATATTTATCAAATGCTAAACGCGTGAAGGTGATATTTGGGGTTTGATTATTAAGACTTAACAATTAATATTCCTATTAATTTTTCAGTTTGGATGTGGCTTGCTATTAATTACTTGCTTCAGTGATTGTTTGATTGATTATAGCCAAGCTAGATATTTCGTAGCACGATTTATATTTTATAGGTCCCGTATTGTGCAGTGAAATATATACCTTGGCTCTAACATCTGAATCATATTGAACAACCCAAGTCTAGGATTTTTAGCTTTCTCATCATTAATATATATATATAGTCCTAAAAGGCTAAAAGCATTAGTATTGGTGGTGCTAAAAAGCTGTGTTGCTATTTTTAGCACCATCAAATGCAAAAGGGAAGCTCCATTGGTGGAGCTATAGCCAAAATTTTTGGCTTCTTTGACTGTACATTACAACTCAAAGGTAAAAAAAAAAGAACACTTTTTTTTTTTTTTCCTTTTCTGTTAAGGGGAAATACAAATAACAGACTAACTCACAGTAGAGATAGGATCAAGCTCAGATACCCTATTAACAAACATGCCAACATTATACATATTGACTAAATACACAACATCAGAACTTCTTTATTCCTGCATTCACACTACTTTAATTATTTTATTGATTTCTTTTCTTTCTTTTTATCCTTTTTTTTTCTCTTCATTTTGTTCATCCATCTCTCTCATACTCTCTCATTTTCTCTACTCTCTCATTTTCTTGCTCTTTTCTTTTCTCAAAACTTTCTCTCTTTCTTCTCAAATTTTTCACTCAAATTCTTTCTCTTCTCAAATTTTCTCTCTTTCTTCTCAATTTTTTCTCTACTATGAGAGGGTCTCTTCTTTTGTCATGTGGGTGTGGTGGGTCATCGACGTCATGGTCATGTCATGGGTATGGTGAGTCATCGGTTTTGGGTCATGTCGTGGGTGTGGGTTTGTGCCGTGGTGTTCGTGGGTCTTACTATGGTGGGTCATCGGTTTCATGGTTTCGTGGGTCATGCTGTGGGGTTTGTGTGGTGGGTCATTGGCGTCATGGTCATGCCGTGGGTGTGGTGGGTCATCGGTTTTGGGTCATGCCGTGAGAGTGTGGGTTGCCGTGGGTTTTATTTTTGTGGTTGTGGGCTGATTTTCTTGGGTAATTGTGGGCTGATTTTAGTGGTTCTGGTGGTGGGTGTGTGAAGTGGTGGTTTACCAATAGTTGTGATTGCTATTTATTGTAGTAAATATGTTATTTTATTGTAGTGGGTATATTATTTTAATGTAATGTTTAGGTTATTTTATTGTGTTGAAAGTTAAAATAAAACTACTGATATTGTATGTTTTATAAAGTGAGAAAGTAAAATAAATAAAGTAGTTTTTGGTGGAGTCAAATAGCTAAAATTATGGCTCCACCAATGTAGATGTTCTAATCGGTAGCATTTAGGGAGGACAATTTTTCCCCGCCCCACTTAACCCACCCCTCCCCACTTTGCCCCGCATGGGTTTTCCCCGCCCCGCAAACGCGGTGAGGCAGGGATGGGGCAAGATTTTATCCCCACACCACGGGGCAGGGCGGGGATGGGTTTAGGCTTTTTAGATCCACCCCGCCCCGCCCCGCCCCTCCCCGTTCCCGCCGCTCTCCATCCCCGCCCCACCCCACCCCACGTTACTAAAAGTTATAATTATAAAATTTTCATACCCTAAAATCCTACTATTTAAATAAACATATTAATATTAGCATATTTTATTCTATCCAATGTGATTCTCTACCTTTATTTTGTTGTGTTATACTATGAGATTTTTATTTATTTTTTTTTTTTTAATGATTGTCTTGTTAAACACTTGGATATATTATTCAATTTTTTCTAAAAATTAATTTGATTTGATGGGATAAATTTAGTTGTAATTTCAAGTATATTTTTATTAATGAAATAGTTTTCATTAAAAAAATTGTACTAGTTGTAGGGCAAATTAACAAAAAGTAGAGTTTTACGGGGTGGGGCGGGGCTTCGTGGGGCCCCAAGGGGCGAGAATGGGGTGAGAAAGTATTCCCCGTCATGCGGGGCGGGGCGGGAATGGGGTAAGACAAAACCATACGGGACAGAAACAAAGACCTCATCCTTCAGCCCCGCCCCGCCCCATTGCCATCCCTAGTAGCATTACCAACTTGATTACCAGGTCTAACTAGGCTAGACATGGTTGATGGGTGGATTTGCCCACCAAACTCATCTTTCCTCTAATGAGAAATGGGTCCCATGAGAGAAGGGAGGAGTTTGTTAAGCGAACATAGTAATTTTTAGTAAGGCAAAACTTAAGTATTGTACCTTAGATTTTACAATTAATTTTAACTATATTGTTATGTTGATCAATAAGACACATGTTGAATATTTTGAAAAAGATGAAACGATGTTTATATTTTGTTGGTCAATGCATTCAAATGATTGAAGCTAATTATAAAAAATAAAAATAAATTAAAAAAAAAAAACTCTTTTTTTTTTTAGAAACTTAAAAAACATAAAATACAATATTTAAAGAATTGCATATAAAATTTGTCATTGGTCGTAATATTGGGCTATGATCACCCCCTACTATCGACAAAAACAATTCCTCATAGGGGTGGGCCCTATGAGAGAAGGGAGGACTTTGCCACGTGGACATAGTAAATTTTTTTTTTTTTTTTTTGAGAACTGGACATAGTAATTTCTAATAAGACAAAAGCTAAGTACAATTTTTTAAGTGTTGTAAGTTAGATTTTACAATTAAATTTATTTTTCTAATCTTTTTTTTAATTTTTTATTTTATCATTAACATCACGAAAGATTAGTATCTTGATCTAATAATAAAGAGATATCATCAAGAACGGACGCTATAAGTTGAAACTGTCTCCAAAAATAAAAAAATAAAATCACGAAAGATTTTATTGTAAATAGGCAGGAAAATTCCAATTTACATAAGACTTTCACCTCTTAACTGGGCTTGGTCTTTCCAAATTACATTAACAAAAGCAAAAGGGGCAGAGCCCAATACAAAACATCCAAAGAGATTATTCTCCAGCGACCATTTCGATAGGGCATGGGCTACTTTATTTTAGCTTTTGGGTGTTTGAATTCAGCACTGCTATTCTCTAGGGGTCCGAAACGCTAGGCTATACAAGATTTTGCATCACTTTCCAGAATCACAATCGCCTTGTTATTGTTAATATTGTGATCACTCAACACCTTTGTAGCCCAGTTAATTGCCTTCGCTTCAGAGAACTTAAAATACAACTCTAATGAATTGGCAAAACATTGGGCTATGATCGGCCCAAATTCTGACATTGACGAAAACAATTGTAAACAATAGTGGATCATTGCCAAATTAGATGTTAGCTTTAGACTTTAGGAGAAGTGGGATAAATTGCCCCAGTGGCAGCTCTAGCGTCTAGCACGGGAAACTTTGAGCTGGTTACAATTACAAAGACAATAAATTGTTGTTAGAGCTGGATACAAACTTTAGCCATAGATGGACTTACAATATTAGGGCCAGGGAGTTTCCAATTTAATTTTTTAAAATATTTTGTTGGTCACTTTTTACAAACTATTGATATGGTGAGTGATTATTGGTAAGTAAAAAAGTGATGTTAGTGGTAGGCCTATATGAAAACCAACAAAAATTTGTCACATCAGTAGTTTGTAAAATTATGTAAAATAGTTTTTGCTTATAACATAAATCTTTTTTAATAACATATCTCATCACTAAAGTTGGGTAACTAATAATTACATTTGTAGGGTCACGATTCAGGGTCCAGACCCAACAATTATGTGGTTCCGGCTCAAGGTGCCCTGAACAATGAATTTGTAGAGAGTAGGTTACTAGAACTGGGGTTTGGTGTGCGAATGACGACCGTCAAGGTATTTCCCATGGGCCAAATTTAACAGAGAGAATTAGTCATCGACTGAATCCGAGGAGCTTTTCCTGGTGCTTCCGGTGTGTTGGGGATCCCCCCCTTCTTTGTTTCTCTTTACTCCCATTTTATAGTCGTTTTTCTCCTCCTGACTGGGGTCCCCAAGGCAGGTACTTGTCCCATCTGCCCCTATCTCCAATTGTTGGGAGTGGTTGTAAGGATAGGGGAGTATGACTGTGTCAGGTACAAGGCTTTGAATACAATAAAGACTGCCTTCCCTTGTACGCTTTTGTTCTATCTATCGTTTTTCTCCACTTTTGTACTTTCCCTGCCCTGTGGAACGGTCTGGAATTTCGCCATTCATGGTCTGTTACTTCTTTTACCCTCGGCTATATCCATCCGAGGAGGATTTTCCATGGCCGAGGAGGGGTTTTTCCATGGATTGGGCCCCTGGCCCAGTATAGATATTCAAACGGGCCTATTAGTCTTTTCCCCCCCACAACATTGATCCCAAGTAGGGGTATGCATGGATCAGATTGAATTGAATTGGATAGAAAGGTTTTTTAAAAATCCAACCCAACCCATCACATGGGTAGAAACTAACCCAACCTAACTCAAGTGGCTTAGATTGGGCCAATGGGTTGTAATTACATGTTTCATGCTTTGTTAAAAATTAGACTTTCATTAATTATTTATTACATTTTTTATAAATTATTACAATTCACCTAATATACCTAATTTATATTATAAAGTTCCACATCTATTAATACTAATTCTTAAGTACCAAGATATATCAAACTAGAAAATTAAAATCAAGATAATAAAATAAAATTGTATAAATGATGGGCCAGGTTGGGTTTGATGAGTTGAAACTATTAACCCAAATAGCCAAACCCAAGAATTCAATTAGCCCCAAGGAGACCGCTCCAATATATATATATATATATATATATATATATATATATATATATAAATTAATAAAAATGATTGACTTGTCCAAGACATGTGATTTCAACATAAATAATTTCTTAATTTTTGTTCTAACTTTTTTTGGGGGGGGGGGGGGGGGGGGGGTTATATAGCCGAAATCTTTTAGTGGAAAAAAAAAAAAAAACATTTTCCTCATCACCTGGAAATAAAGATTAACCGAGAACTATTCCAAGGCAATTTCTTGTTTATTTATCAATATTTCATATTAATGTTTTTTACTCTTTTTTTTTTTTTTTTTGGAGAGATGATAGTGGACTCAAATATAAATTTATCATTTTTCTAATTGTGCTAAAGCTTGGTAAGAACTAGAAGATTAATAGTCTACCAACCTGTTTATAGATTGATTGTACTTGTGCTTACTTTTATAATTTCTAATACAACCATAGAACATGCATTTTTTGCCACATATATTGTCAAAATTGTTGGGAATATTTTTAGAGACTGCACAAAATTTTTAACAAAGAGGCAAGTTTAAATAATAAAAAAATCAATAACAAGACTAGAAACTTAAATCAAATTTAGGAACAATCTTACAAAGATATAGAATCATCATTAAAAGTTGATTTGTGTCACCTATAACATGGTATGTGTATCATAAATAAGGCTCTGAAGTCTAGGTTAGGCCCTCATATCTAAAGATTCCTACTAAAGTCTACATTAGAATATAAACTCACATAGAAGCACTCACCTAATCAAAGCAGGGCTCAAAGAAAGGCCAAGTAAATGTGAAAGTTTTGTATGCGGTTGACATATGAGATACCGTCTCCAAGTGAACACATAAAGGCATAATTTTTTTAATATTATTATTATTATTTTAAAAAATTGTTTTCTTTCAAGGTTTAAGCAATAACCTAGTGCCAGTGGTTATGATAACCTTGATGTCTCAGATATATGGTTCCAGCCCCATCTCCCTCCCCCTACATTGTATAAAAATGGTTTCTTCCTGTTTAGTGTTTTATAGCTAAAAACTTCATTCGGCTTCAAAAAGAATTTATCAAATGCTTTGACTGCCGAGTGATTGGTCGATCCAAACGATTTCATATAGTTACACAGGGGCCCAATCTCTCTTGGATAAGACCAACCCAGTTAGTAATTATTTTTATATGTTTAATATATTTTTTTGGTCTCCCTTTGCTCAAGGGACAACCAAAGCCAATACAGGAACTTAAATCTCGAAGTACTTACTCAAATCTCTCAAAAAGCCATGCAATCTTAGAATATACTACTCGGCTTTCTCTCAAATAGTCAATGGGTTCTAGCTTTAAATTGCTCTAGGCGTTTGAATTCTTTGGAATGGCTCTTGCTACCATGATGAGGTGGAGTTTCGTGGATTTTGATCCTGTAGTGGCATTGCAAATGGATTTGTGCAGATAAAAAGGTATAGAGATACTGAGATACTCATAATATACCCTAGATCCAATTGTAGGGTGAAAATAGAAAACCTTTTATTTTGATAAATATTAAAAACAGAGATACCATGGACAAGACAATTTATTACATTACATATTCAATCGCTAGAGTGACGTGCCGCCTTAAGGGTATGATTTGCTGCTACGCGTTGGGGTTGTCGTTGCACTTTCCGTTGATACAAATCACCTAGCTTTCGAAGTTGTTGACACTTTTGCACGGGTCATTGCAGTCGTTGCTCTTGCTATTGATGTAAATCACCTAGCTCTCGCAGTTGTTGATGGTTTTGCATGGGCCATTATATTCATTGTTGTTGATGCAAATCACATGGCCCTCACAGTTGTTGATGGTTTTGCACAAGCAATTGTAATCGTTGCACTTGTTGTTGATGCAAATCACCTAGCCCTCACAATTGTTGATGGTTTTGCACAGGTCATTGTAGTCGTTGCACTTGTTATTGATGCAAATCACCTAGCCCTCACAGTTGTTGACAGTTTTGCATGGGCCATTGCCAGGGACGTAGTCAGGAATTTTTATATGGGGGGTCGATTCGAAGTATTGATATAAAAAACATAAATCATAAGTCTATTGAATATGAAATTTCAATTTTGATATATCTTAAACATTAATGAACATTCAAAAACTATCTAGTTCACTATAGACATATACAAAAATATCCACAAAAAAAAAAAAAAAAAAAAAAAAAAACCAACAACAACAACAACAACAACAACATTTCACATCAAAATCATGCCTGGCGACGATTTTTCATGAAATAGAATTCATCCATAATCATTTCCATGGTGAAATTCCTAGCAATTTCCTTTTCTATATAAACTGTCATATTATCTACTAAAAGTTCATCCTCCATTCTATTGTGAAGTCTTGTTTTTAATAGTTTCATTGCTAAAAAAGCTCGTTTTGTAATTGCTGTAAAAACTGGAAGAGTCAACACAAGACAAATTGGTCTATCAATTAAATGATTGAATTTAGACTTCCCTGAAATTTTTAATCCCCTACATAACTCAGATATTATACCCATTTTCTGAAAATCTGGATGCTTTGTCACATCATGCTCATAATGTTGCAATTGACACTTCAAAAGACAAATTTCCTGCTCAGTAAAATCTTGAGAATAATAATTTTCAGTCAAATTGCAAATATCACCAATTTTGAATGATCTAAAAGCATCCTTAGGATTTAATGCTAAACTAAGAGTGAGAAAATCTGCTGTTAACTCACAAAATCTACTATTCAATTCTTGCAATCGAAAATCTATTGCAATTGTAAATATGTCAATTCTTAAATGATGTTCTATTGTTGTCAAAGCTTCATCATGATGACGATATCTACCTCAAGCTTTAATGTAACGAGCATTTAAATTAGGAATATCAATTTCATGTTGTCCACAAAATGATGTAACACTAGCAAGTAAAGGCTCCCATCCATCATCTCTCAACTTTTGAATAAGTGATTTTATAGTTGAAACTAAATGCATGGCATTTAAAAGATCCTGAAAATGTTGATGCAAAGCTTGGCAAAGAATATTAGTAATTCCCATAATCTCTTTCATCATATGCAAAATAAAAACAAATTCAAATGATGTTAATACCTGATAAGCTCCCTTAGCATCATCACATTATTTATAACTAGTATGTAGTCCCGTGCTATTGCACGGGAATGGATATATTATTAATCATGAGTTTATTCATGTTTAAAAAACTCAGTTAAGTCTAAATTCATATTATTAACCAGAAAATTTCATTAACAAAACTTAGCAGTATATATATTTTACATAGAAAGATGAACCTTGGTGACAATGTTTATCTAAAAAATCCATTCACGCTTTTGAATCTTCAATCTCTATTGGTGATTGAAATTTTCGCAGCTTAAAAAATTTTAAATTAAAAAAAAAAAAAAAAAACCTTCAGAGTTGTACTCATTTTGTAGTTTTAAAATGGGTTATTTTGTAACATGATGGGTATTTGTGTGAAGAAAAAACCTCTAAAGTTCTATGACTGATAAAAGAAATTCTCTCCAATCTCTTTTTATAGAGAGAGGGGTTTGTGCATGTTTTTATACATCCTTCATAGTTGTATTATCACGAAGCAGGTCCAATGGATTTAGATTGGTACTACCGATTCCCAAAGCATAAGTGTTTAATGTGTTATTAATTTCATCTCATTAGCTTCTACACATGACAGCAAAATTAAAAATAATTAGATTGTACACGTGTATAGTAAAATTGGACTCCAATTTCAGATTCTAATTGAACAATTGGAATGATAATATATGATAGTAACAACAATAGGAAAATTCAAATAAAATTTCGAATTAAATTGTAACAATCTGAATAAAAAATTCCAGTAGAAAGACAGAGTGGAGTGATCCACTCCAAGAAGGCGACCAAACTTGCGTCAATATAGAATAATAAATTTCTCTCTGGAAAATTTACATTGTTCATAACCTTTATCTTTACTGAACATTTTAAAAACATAGTGACTCACATCTGCCATCCAGACATCTACAGCCGGGTCCTCTCCAATTCGCGTGAGATTTCATTGATCACTAAGTTCCTTTGCAGCCTGCAAAAAGTATCATCCATCGGTCCACAGCAGTGTTTTCTTCATTGTTATAGGTGCCAAACCTGAACAAAAAGCCAAATATAAGGATAGTGAATTTTAGGCATAATGTGCATCTGATCACATATTAGCAATTTTTAACAAATGTAAAGATGCAAACTTTGTAAGTGAATAGTAAACAAAACTCAGTGTCAGAACCAAGAAGAAAACACTTTAATCTGAAACTCAGTGCAAATGTAAAGATGCAAACTTTGTAAACAATTTATAACAAAGATGCAAACTCTGGCTTTGCTATCTTTTTGGAAATTATGCAATGTACCCAAACCAAGTTCTTATCACCGATATTAATCTCTTTGGTTTTTACGTTTGACTACAAAATCAAGAAAAAACTTAATTAGCACAATAACTCACTTGACCCGATACATAGAAGTGGTTTTAATGAGAATGAGTCCAGATACATTTAGCCACATGATGCAAAATTCAACTTCAATTTCAGATTCTAGACACATGGCACAAAATTAGAGTTCTAATTTGGAATTCAATTTCACACTCTCTCTGTTTCACCTATTATTTTATATATAGATTAGCCATTTCCTCAGAGATAGTATTGATAACTTTGCAAGTTGCATCAAAATTTTTTATCAAACTACAAATAGATTGCAAATGAGATTCCCAACGTGTATCTCCAGCCCGTTGCAAAGTACCAATTTGGTTTGCTCCTCTTCCAGTCTCAATTTCATTAGAAGCAATCATATTCTCAATTTGTTTCCCTTGAGCATATAGCAATTCATCATTATGCCTACTAGAACCAACAACAATATTGATAATATTAGTCAAATGATCAAAGAATTAATGAACAACTTTTACTTCTCTAGATGTTGTAACTAAAGCCAATTGCAACCTATGAGTCATGCAATGTACATAATAAACATATAGACATTCTTTAAGAAATAGTGCTTGTAATCCATTCTATTCACCATGCATATTACTAGCTCCATCATACCCTTGACCTCGAATATTCTCAATGTGAAGGTTGTAAGGAGAAATGACAGCACATATCTCCTTCTCTGGGGTCAACGCAGTAGTATCTCTAACATGCATAACATAAAAAAAACATTCTTCACGAGAATGCAAAATTTTGCATCCCCAATTTCTTCACGAATAGCATTTTGCACATTACTAGCAAGAATATCCAAAATCTCCTTTTGAATTGTAGGTGATGTATATTTGGCATTTCGTGGAGCATTTTCCAAGACAACACTAGCTACTTTGTCATAGACAGTTGATGTGAATTTTATTAATTCAATAAAATTACCTTTATTTTTTTAATAAAGACTTTCATCATGACCTCTAAAAGCACAAGCTTGGAATGCTAGCCATCGAGCACACTTTATTGAGGTTTTGAGCCACAACCAATTATTCTCTAATTCTTTTGACGTTTGTTTCTCAATTAGATTGTCAATATGTCGTGAATAATTCTTTAAATCCTCACAACATTTCACAGCAATTTTATGTGGAGAGTTTGGATCTTTCCCTACATGACAAATTAAAGGAAAATTCATTTTATCATTCACCTTTTTCCAATTATTAAAACCTATTGAAATGAATGCATATGATCCAAGACGGCCTATTGGTTTCCTACCAAAAAGGTAGCAAGGTAGACAATATATTGCATCCATTGAAGGTGAGTATTCCAACCAATCCCTATGTGATTCAAACCATGAAACTTGAAATCAACGACGATGAGTATCATCGTTGTATGGATAGTCTATATTTTTAGGTTAATATGGACCTTCTTTGAGATAAGCTCGTCGGATTTCATCTTGTTTATTAATAGGGAATTCATATATTTGTTTATGTGATCATGGATCACGATCTATCTCTTCAGATTGAATTCTTGAACATTTGGAAGGGTGTTCATCAGGCATTGAACTATCAACATTTGATTCTATAGCCACAGGTGTTCTAATTTCTGAATTGCTAACATCTTTTTTTCTTAAAGAATACATCAATTGTTTTTCGTTTGCTCATAATTCTTTTAGCTTTAAGAATTTGACTAAAAAATTAACATGAAAAGAACTTTAAAAAATAAAATTTTAATTAGAAATTTTTACTTAGTTATATGGATGTTATTCATACTCAAGAAAAAACAAAATTTCCACTATAATTTAAACAGTCAACCCATCAATCATCATCATTCTTATTATTAAATTTTTCCTGTATTTTAATTTTTTTTAATACAACTTTAATTAATAATAACCTCTCAAACAAAAACAAAAATTAAACATACAACTATTGGTACACAACATAAACCAAGAAATTTAACAACACCCACAACCACATGATATCTAACTAATCAAAAATAAGTAATAAATCAAAACAATTTTACCTTAGAAACTTTGTCTTCACAAAGTGCAACAATGGGTGTGGGCTATGTGGCAATGTCTACAACTGTAGATTTTCCCTTCAATACTCATCACAAACAATCTCTCCATGCCTTCAATCATATATTTCTCTAAAAATCTATGAAAATATAAAAAGCATGTGAATATTTAGGTGTAGATAGTTGAGAAAAAAAAAAAAAAAAAGACACTAAAAAGAGATGAAGGTTTAGTGCAAAGAGAGGAAAACTCACTAGGTAGTCACCAAGTTTCAAATCCTGAAATTTGAAAATGAAATATGCTGAGTGATTTGTTTTAGAAAGCAAGAAGAAAGAAAAAATTGGTTAGGGTTTTTTTTTTTTTTTTTTTTTTTTTTCTTCGAACTATAAGGACTGATGCTGAGTTTTGGGGGTTAGTAGTGGTACTAGTGGGAAGTGAAAGTGTATGATAGAAGACAAAAAAAAGAATAAGAAGTAAAGGGATTCCGTGGGGTGGGTTTTTTGAGATTGAGAATGGGTTCCACGGTGGGTTTTTTGAGATTAGTAAAGTGAAATTTTGTTGTGAAGTATTTGGACTTTTGAGTATTTAAATGTAAGGTGGGCTAGGTTTTTGCTTTATTTAGAGTACAAAAAGGTCTAAAACTGAAACTGGGAGAATAATGGAGATATGGGGGGGCCGGATGTTTATCATTGGGGGGCCCAATTAATTTTTCTATATACTCTAATGGATTTTTTTTTTTTATGGGGACCATGCCCCCCCCCCCAATGGACTACATGGCTCCACCCCTGGCCATTGCAATCGTTGCACTTGCTATTGATGCAAATCACCTGACCCTCGCAGTTGTTAATGGTTTTGTACGAGCTATTGCAGTCGTCTGGTCCTCGCAGTTGTTGATGGTTTTGCACAGATCATTATAGTCATTGTACTTGATTTTAATGCAAATCACCTAGCCCTCGCAGTTGTTGATGGTGTTGCACGGGCCATTATAGTCGTTGCACTTGCTGTTGATGCAAATCACCTGACCCTTACAGTTGTTAACGATTTTGCAAATGCCATTGCAGTCGTTGCACTTGCTATGTATGCAAATCACTTGACCCTCGTAGTTGTTAATGGTTTTGCATAGGTCATTGTAGTCATTACACTTGATGTTAATGCAAATCACCTGGCCTTTGTAGTTGTTAACAGTTTTGCATGGGTCATTGCATTCATTACACTTGTTGTTGATACAAATCACTTAACCCTTGTAGTTGTTGATGTTGTTGCACGAGCCATTGCAATCATTGCACTTGCTGTTGATGAAAATCACCTGGCCCTCGCAATTATTGACGGTTTTGCATAAGCCATTGCAGTCGTTGCACTTGTTGTTGATCCAAATCACCTAACTTTCGCAGTTGTTGATGGTTTTGCATGGGCCATTGTAGTTGTTGCACTTGTTGTTGATGTAAATCAACTGGCCGTTATAGTTGTTAACAGTTTTGCATGAGTCATTGCAGTCACTGCACTTGACGTTGATGCAAATCAGCTTGCCCTTGCAGTTGCTAACAATTTTGTACGTGTCATCACAGTCGTTGCACTTGTCGTTGGTACAAATCAGCTGGCCCTTATAGTTGTTGACAGTCTTGCACGCGCCCTTGTAGTTGTTGACGGTTTTGCACGTGCCATCGTAGTTATTGCACTTGTCGTTGGTGCAAATTAGCAGGCCCTTGCAATTATTGACAATTTTGCACAGGCGATTGTAGTCATTGCACTTGCTATTGATGCAAATCAATTGGGCCTAGTAGTTGTTGACGGTTTTACACATGCTATTGCAGTCGTAGCACTTTTCGTTGATGCAAATCAATTGGCTCTTACAGTTGTTGATGGTTTTGCACTTGCCATCGCAGTCATTACACTTGTTGTTGATCCTTGCAGTTGTTGAGGGTTTTGCACGGGCCATCGCAAACGTTGCACTTGTCATTGATGCAAATCTGTTGGCCCTCACAGTTGTTGACGATTTTGCACATGCTATCATAGTCGATGCATTTGCACTTGCACATGCCATTGTAGGAGGATGAAGAAAGTGCAAGGAGAGCGAGGGAGATGATATTAAAGATTAGGAAAAGGGAAACCAACATTGATACCATGTTTGCCATTTGGGTGAAATATGCAAGACTTACAAGTTGTGTTAGGTGTAGATATGGTTAAGAGTTTACATGTATTTATGTAGGCAGCACATTAAATCTCGAAAGAGAAATATGAGGTAGAATAGTGAAAAGAGGAGAGAGAATCCGATAACAAATTTAGAGAATTTTGGGACCTACAAAAGTAAGAGAGAGAATTAGGTAGGGAGATGATATTAAAAATAGGAAAAGAGAAACCGACACATAGTGAAATGCATGGTTTTTAAACTTAGATCGTTCAAAGAACCGGTAAAGGAAGAGGTTTAAGATTTTAAAAGTTCAATCAATGTCAAATCATGATGATGTCATAACTAATTTAGTAATTAATAAAAATAAAAATAAAGGTTTAAATTTGTAAATATTATCAAAATTAACTAAAATATCTTTAAAAATTGAAACAAACTTTCAAATAAAAGATTATTACTTATTCTCATTATACCTAAATTATATAAATTAATGAATTACCTATAATGTTTTAAAAAAAATCCAAATAATCTCATTTGAAAGTAAAAACTCAAATATGGACTTTTAGTAAATAAAGTAGCATGTTAGAGTGTTTGACTATTTACATTTTTTAAAATAGGAACATGGGAAGAAGGTTCATTTTCAATTTTAAACTCATTATTCCATTTTAATTCTCACCTAACCACCCACGTAATTTTTTATTTGCATTTATTACTTTCCTTGTGATGTTTTATTTCTTACACAAGGCATCTGTGTAGTACTCTCTCTCTCCTTCCTCCTTAACAGATCTTACTATTATAGGAAACTCTTTCCCCCTATTCCCACCTACATATATGAGATATTTTAAAAAGTGAACATCTTTGGAGTCAAAGAATTGAAGCCAAAATATCAAATGAAAATAGATCGATTTTTTTTTCATTCTCGAGGAAGTACATATTTTGCCAGAATCTTCTTCCACAAGGGTACAAAACAATTGTCATGGATCATAAGCTTATTATTACTAAAATTGGTAAAAGATTATCTAACATTTTCCCAACCTATTTCTCTTCTTATCATTTGTGAACCCGGTGGACTCCTACCATAAATGTAGATAAGTTTTTTTTTTTAAATATTTTTTTTAATGTTTTATAAATAAGATTATAGATAGAAACTTTTGGAAACTTTATCCATGTGCTAACACGGAGGACTTGGAGTTGAAATTTCATAGCCCAGACATTGGGTAAAGTTGCGTAAGTTTGTATCTCTTAGTGTCTTATTTGCAACTTCTATTCTAGATAGAAATTGAGGAAGCTTACCTTGTGCTAATATGGAGGAATCAAAAATTTGATGATACCAACCTAGAAGTTCTTGATCTAGCAACTTGAAATTCAAATACGTACAATTTGATGCAGTCTGTGATGGTCAATTTGAAATTATGAGTTGTTTAGAGTAACCTACAAGTGGATAACAAGTTTTCGAAATAGCACTAAAGGCCGGTATTTCATTCAATTGCAAAAATTGATTACAATGAGAACAAACCTGCTTCTTAAACAACCCATTTAGTATTTACACTATAAACAACTGGATTGGCGCGAATTTTGACTAAATTTAAACCGATTAGCTAATACATTAACTACGTAAGTACAAGTGCATATGCATTCAATTGGCTGCTAGCAAACTGACTGCAACCAGTTTTTTGGTTACAAGTATATCTGTTTTGCAGAACCTACTAACTAACTATAACAACAGGGATTTCTAGGCATCAAAACTCCCTCCTATTGCTTCCAATTGACCTAGTAATGGCCTAAGATCTTAGCTAAGACTATTAACTCAAATCTGAATCAGTTGGACTCTGATAATGCAAGAAATCATCAGTAAGTCACACAGTCCTCATGTGCTCGAGACAACGAATGTGAAACAAAAACAAAGAAGACCTTAGGAGAGTACTGATGTGGTACCGGCCAAAAACCCTCCGAAAGTTAAGTTAGAGAACTTTCACAACTCTCGAGTGCCAGAGTTGGAGAAATTATGCATACCTTGGTTTCTGAAGGTCTTGAGGTTTTTATAGTAGCATGGGATTGACATTCGTTCCTTGGCTTAGAAGATCTTTCCTTGTGGGAGAGATCTTCTTTAATTCACGTATCTTACTGGACCCTCTCCTTATAGGACTCTCTTGATTAGAGTTAAACATGGGGTACAAGATATTTCCTTATATGCTTATGTGTGAAGGCTAAGTGAGGCCATGTCAGCTTCGTCAAAGGTTCACTTATCCTCTTCAGCTTCCCTCCATCAACTTCATATCCCGTCTATATATTCTAGTCGTCTTGTTCAAGTGTTTATTGTCCTTAAGGTGCAACCGTCAGCTTTTAAATGGAACCGTTGACTTTATTCTATCGTTGTTAGGTCATGAATCGTGCAAGTGAGGCTGACAAGTTCATTAGGACTGTCGCTTTTGCCTAATATGGACGACTTTATTAAAACCAAAAAATTACCCTTATCATCTGCCCCCTACTCCATAGCCCCGTCGGCTTCAACCAACAGGTTATGGAGTTCAATTCGTAGCTCTTTTTTACTATTTATTATTATTTTTTGTTTATCCAAAAAAAGAGATGGCATTTATGGGTGATTTCTCAAGCAGCCTTTATTAATTGCTTGAACACGTGGCTTAAGCGGATTGGCCCCGTTTTTGGACGAGTGTTGCTTCGTCTTCCGTGCACTTTTCACCTTATATATATCTCACTTCCTTCCTCATTTTCTCCTATTTCATCATCATTAATCTTCAGAGAGAGAGCTCGTCATTTCGAGAACTTCGCTCATGTCATCTTGTTGACCTCATTGCCTTTGTTACCATTCTTTTGCTGAGATCGTCACCTCTTAAGAAACCGTCTACTTTACTTGGTAAGTCAACTTTTCTTTTCTTTTATCCTATCTTTCATCTTTATTTTTCTAGTTTATCGTTTAACTCTTTTAGAGAGACCGTCAACTTAGGTTCTTAGAATACCTCTGTCGCTTATAAGTAAATAGATGTTTAGAGAAGCAACGAGTGAGCAGTCGTTAGTCCGTGAGGGAGTAGGCTACAATGAGGTCTTCCAGATAGGTTATGAGCCCGATGAAGGCCTTTCCTGGTTGTCAAAGAGGGAAACGTCAGCCCATTCTCCTGACAAGGAAGTGGAAAGTTATGTTGGAGAGGGAGGTAAGGAAGAGGAGATAGATGAGGGTGAGGATGAAGGTGATAAGGGAGAAAAGGATGACGGGGACGAGGGTGATGCTAACGAAAGAACCCTTGAAGGTGGAAGTTCAGGAAGCCTTGGAGATGGGCATACCCATCCATTTATCCTCCCCAAAATATAGACCATCAATGGCTTCTTGCCAATGATGACGGCCAACATTTTTAAGAATCTGAGGGATCATTACCAAATTTCTGATCACATCCCAATCCGTCTCCTTGGGAAATTCGAGAAGTGATACTCAGGGAAGACTACGGATGTCAGCATGTACGACATTATGTTTTCAGTGGGACTAAGGTTGCCACTGACGATGTTGTACCGTCAATTGGCTAATTTTCTTGGATTATCCGTCAACCAGATTGCTCCAAATGCTTGGAGGATCTTTATAAGGGCTAAGATTTTGTGGGGTCGTCTGAGTGGTGGGAACCGTTAGCTTTCATTGGACGAGTTCTTTTATTGCTACAGACCTTAGCACATCGTCTCGTCCCAAGGAATATACCACTTTGCTGCACAGAAGAAAGGGTTAAGGCTCGTGTCAAACTTGCCCGACTCTATCAGGAACTGATTGGGTAGATGCTTCTTCATTCAAGGGACGAATTGAGTATGCCATCTAGAAGAGTGGGCTACAATGCCCCATGGTTTTGACAATACTTGGGGTATTGTCAAAGATTCAAGTTTAGCACCTTTAATTTTTGCTATAACTTTTTCCATTTACTTGTTAAGTGTTTTAATGTCGTCGTTTTCCTTTTTCAATTAGTGTTCATCCGAACATAACTAACGAGCAAGAGGCCTTCATCTGTCGGGTCCTTGAAATTCCATTTAAGCAACGAAAGTGTCGGGATTTGATCACCCTCGATACGTTGCACGCATATTGTAGAGGTTCGGAGCGGACGCCTGCAACTCATAGATTAAATACTTATTCTCGGTGATGTAAGTTATTACTTATTTTCTCCTATCGTTTTTCTTTTTGTCGTCTCTTGGTCTAATGCTCATCACTTGTCCTTTGCAGAAATGGAGGTAGCCAGGCAAAGGGTGCAGGTGAGGGTAGTTGCTACACGTAGGAAAGAGGAAGAAAAGAAAGCGAAGGGGAAGGAAGGGGCGTCCTCGTCAGCCCCTAAAGCCATCAGAAAGGGGGCTCCTAAGGGGAAGGCTGACAGGAAGGACAACCATCCTTCCAAGAAAGTAACTGTCACCCCTGGGGATAAACTCCCTAAGAAACCATCGCCTCCTAAGCCGAGCCACGGGGCAGGTAAAGGATTATTGACGACGTCAGGCCCCATCAGTTAGGGACCTGACCGTTGTCTTCTCCCTCACAAGGATTACGCCGTTAAGATGATTGAGTCAATCATCAAGGATACGGATGTGGATCCTTACACTGAGCAAATGAAGGAGGAGCAGGGGGCGTTAGACCTCTTTGGCCTTGCTCGAGTACGTTTCTTCCTTTCTTTCTTTTTTATTTATTTACTGCTCAATAGCTGACAGTTGTTCTGTTTTTAGGCGCTGGTCCACATGGAGGCGCTGTAGGATAGGAGCGTCGCCTAAGAAGGGGTGATTACCCTTCTTCGCAAGCGCAACGGGATTCAGACTGACGAGCAGGAGCAATACAAGTAGGCCCTTCGTACTCTCAACAAGGAGGTGAAGGAATTGACAGAAAAGTTGAAGGAGGAGGGTGCCAAGAGGGAAAAGGAGCAGGAAGCAAAGGCGACAGTGGAGAAGGGGCTGACGACCCTTCTTGGGCAGGTAAAGACGGTCAGGGCTGACATCGTGAGAGAATTTAAGGCTTCACAGCATTTCATTGATTCTTGCACCGTCTACTATGGTGACGGGCCTTAAACAGGTTAAGTCCTCCTACCCACATTTGGATTTATCTAAGATCACCATGGACGACCCCTTACCGTCAACTCTTGCCAACGACACTATCTTGGAGGAAACTGACAACTCCATAAAGCCGAAGCCTGACCCAAAAGATGATAGCGTCGTCCTTGCTCAACCCACTACGGACCCTCCTGTCACGCCTTTGGTCCCATCTACTGAGCCTCTGCATGTTGAAAGTCCCCTTGCCTAGGATGTTCAGGATCTTCCTCCTAAAGGCAACAGGAACCCTTAGGACGCCCCGTTCTCATTAACTTAGTTTTTTATTTTTAATGATTATTCTATTGTATTTCTAGACCAATTTCCAGACAATGTTAAGTGCCCCTTATTTTTGGGCCCTTTTTTTTTTAAAGACCTTATTTTATGTGTGGTATGTTTTTTACATCCATCGCTTTTTGGCATGTGTTGCTTTATGTATTGATATATGTTTGCTCATTCTTTGTACCTGTATGTAAGAGGACTTAGGATGAATCCATTAGCCATGACAAAGGCCTCGTCCTATTTGAGGACAGGATAAGAAACTCGTCTACTTGGTCTTCAATAAATTGAGGCATCAGACTTAAGAATCTTAACAAGGAACTCGTCCGCAAGTGGATTCTTGCAATAAACCTGTCGACTTGGAAGCTTAACAATTTTAACATACCCCAAAGGGACAAACTCGTCCATTTTTGGATTTTATAATGAACGTCTATTTTTTGGACGCGTTAGTTTTAAGGCATCCTCATGGGATGAACTTGTCCACTTGTGGACCTAATAATGAACTCGTCCACTTATGGACTTAGTTTTAATGTGTCCACAGTATGGCCTTGGTAATATTAATTCATTCTCATGAGAGGAACTCATCCACTTATGGACTTAATATTGAATTCGTTCACTTATGGACTTGATAATATTGACTCATCCTCATGAGATGAACTCGTCTACTTGTGGAAATAATAATATTAACTCATCCTCATGGGATGAACTCGTCCACTTATGGACTTAATCATGAATATGCTCACTTGTGGACTTAAAATATTAATTCATCCTCAGGGGATGAACTCGTCTACTTATGGACTTAATCATGAATCCATCCACTTGTGGACTTGATAATAATATTAACCCATCCTCATGGGATGATCTTGCCCACTTATGGACTTAATCATGATTCCGTCCACTTGTGGACTTCGTGATAAGAGTAGTTTTGTAGAGACAAATAAATACACAAGTTATATCTGAATAAACTCCTCTTATTATGATAAATGTATGCATACGTAGAAAAAAATTTTTTTAAAGAAAAAGACCTGCCCTTTGGGCTTAAAAAGTACTATAGCAAAAATTAACTAAAATAAATTGGAAAATGAGGAGTGTCTCTCTTCATGCTATCATCTACTAGTAGTACTTTCGGAGATACTTAGTGTTCCATGGACGGTGCAATTTCTGTCCGTCTAGCGTCTCTAGGTGATAGGTGCCTTTCCTCTACCATGACGTGATCTGTAGGGTCCCTCTTAGTTAGGGCCGAGCTTTCCTTAAGTGGGGTCTCTAGCGGCGCCCATTACCTTCCTCAAGACGAGGTCTCCAACCTTGAAGTCTCTGTGTCTGACTCGGGAGTTGTAATGCTTGGCCATGAGATCCTGGTATCGTTTGAGCCTTTGTTCAGCTCTCGCCTTGACTTCGTCTAGTAGATCGAGCCGTAGACGCAGCTTTGTCGTTCTTTCTTTCATCATGATTACCCACCTTGTAGCTCGTGAGTTCGATCTCTGCTGGGATGACTGCCTCACTACCATATGCTAGTCGAAACGGTGTCTCTCCTGTAGGTGTTCTGGCTGTTGTTCTATACGCCCATAGTATGCTTGGTAGCTTTTCTGGCCATACACCTTTTGCCCCATCGAGCCGAGTCTTGATGATTTTAAGCAAGGATCGGTTCGTGACCTCAATTTGTCCGTTGGCTTAGGGGTGGGTAGGGGAGGAGTAGTGGTTCTTAATTCCTAACTGTGAGCAAAAATCCCTGAAGGGTTCATTGTGGAACTGTTTCCTGTTATTTGAGACCAAGACTCTGGGGATCCTATACCTCCAAACGATGTTTTTCCAAACGAAGTTTCTCACATTCTTTTCTATAATGGTAGCCAAGGTTTCTGCTTCTACCCATTTAGTGAAATAGTCTATGCCGACTATAAGGAACTTTAATGGTCGCATTACTATTTGGAATGGACCCACGATGTCGAGTCCCCATTGAGCGAATGGCCACGAGGCTGTCATCGGGGTTAGTTCTTCCATCGACTGTCTAATGACATTGTTGAACTTTTAACATTTATCGCAGGTTTTGACGTAAGTTTGGGCGTCCTTTTACATAGTAGGCCAGTAATATCCAGCTCGAATCAGTTTATGAACCAACAACCGCGACCCTGAGTGGTTCTCGCAGATCCTTTCGTGTACTTCTCTCATGACATAGTCCGCTTCTTCGGGGTTTAAACACCTTAGGTACGGGCGGGAGAAGTCTCTCTTGTACAAGACATCCTTTATCAAAATGAATTGTGCTGCTTGGACCTTCAACTTCCTTGTGGCTTCCTTACCGTCTGGTCATATGCCGTTTTTCAAGTCAAAGACTAATGGTGTTGTCCAGTTGCTTCCAGAGTCAATCTCTTATACATCGACGGGATCTATTAATGGTGAAAATTAAACAAAAGAAAGTACCTTATCAGGGACAATCATGTGTTCTGCTAATACAGTTTTGGCAAGACGGTCGGCTTGCTCGTTTTCTCCTCTAGGGATTTGAACAATCTTAGCATGTAGGTCGTCTACCCTTCTCTTCACTTGTTCCAGGTACTTCTTCATCCTTTCGCCCTTGCATTCGTAATCCCTGTTTGCTTGGTTTGTGACAACTTGGGAGTCGCAAATAACCACACTTGCAGCCTCTACCGCTTTAGCGAGGTCTAGTCCTGCTACCAGAGCTTCGTATTCTACTACATTGTTGGTAATAAGGAAGTCGAAACGAACCATGCATTCGATCTCGTCCCCTTCTGGGGAACGAAGCACAATACCTACTTCATCGGCCTGTTTGTTGGACGATCAGTCCGTATATATATTCCACCAATGATACTCTTCTACCCCCTGTCTTTCCCCATTAGTGAACTCTGCAATGAAGTCAACAACTACCTGCCCCTTAATGGCACTACGCGGGTAGTACTGTATGTCAAACTCACTCAACTCTATCGCCCAAAGTGTCATTCATCCAGTGGCTTCAGGATTATCCATTGCTCTTCATAAAGGCTTGTCAGTCAGGACGATCACCGTGTGGGCTTGGAAGTATGGCTTGAGCTTGCGAGTTGCTATAACTAAAGCGAAGGCGAGCTTCTCCATTGGTGGATACCACTCCTCTGCACCACGAAGTACCCAGCTAACATGGTACACGGGCTTTTGCACCTTGTCTTCTTCTCTGATTAAGGTCGCACTAACAGCGACCGGGGATATTGCCAAGTAAAGGAACAATTCTTCCCCTAGTTTTGAGGGACTCAGCAATGACGGGGAAGAAAGGTAGGCCTTCAGATCCTCGAATGCTTGCTGACACTCAGCCATCCATTCAAAAGATTTCTTCAATGTGCTGAACAAAGACAAACATTTATCCGTTGCTCTTGACACGAACCTATTAAGTGCAGCTATCTTACCATTGAGGCTTTGTACTTCTTTCGCGTTCTTACGGGGTGCCATTTCTATTATGGCCCAAATCTTGTCCGGGTTTGCCTCGATACCTCTCTGGGATGCTATAAACCCTAGGAACTTTCCTACCGTCACCCCAAGCACATACTTGTCTGGATTGAATTTTATGTTGTAAGAGCGAAGGGTGTCGAAGGTTTCCCTAAGATCCTCCAAATGATAGTCCTCCCTTTGGTCTTTTACCAGCATGTCATCAACGTAAACTTGGACATTTCTCCCAATTTACAGTGCAAACATCTTGTTCATAAGCCTCTAATATGTTGCGCCCACGTTTTTGAGGGCAAATGGCATTACTTTATAGCAAAAGAGGCCCTAGCTGGTAACAAAAGAAGTCTTCTCCTGATCTATTTCGTCCATTTTAATCTGGTTATAACCTGAGAAAACGTCCATGAAGCTCAATAACTGGTGTTAAGCTGTAAAATCAACTAGAACGTCGACTCGTGGGAGGGGGTAGCTATTTTTGGGGCATACTTTGTTCAAGTCTATGAAGTCCACACACATCCTCCATTTGCCGTTGGCTTTCTTGACCATCATGGCGTTTGCCAGCCAATCAAGGTAGTAAACTTCTCTGATGAAGTCTGCCTCTTGTAACTTACGAACTTCTTCTGCTATAGCTCGATCTCGTTCTGGGGCGAATACCCGCTTCTTCTAAAATATGGGTGGAAAGGAGGGCGGCACATTCAACCTGTGCATCATGACCGAAGGGTCGATTCCTGGCATGTCTTCATAGCTCCAGGCAAATACATCCTGGTTATCTTTGAGAAAAGTTGTAAGTGCTTAGCGGACCTTCGGGCTGGTGAGGGTGCCAATCCTGGTTGTTTGATTTGGCTTGGAGTCGTCGAGAAGTATTTCTTCAAGCCTTTCAACAGGTTCTGCCGTTGTCCGCTGCTCTTCTATGCTCATCATCTATAGGTGATTGTCCATCTCCAACATTACTATGTAACATTCACGTGCAACCACTTGATCTCCACATATTTCTCCTACTCCGTATTCGGTGGGGAATTTGATCATTAGGTGGTAGGTCAAAGTTAAGGCTTTCCACGAGTTAAGGGTAGGTCGTCCGAGGATGGCATTATAGGCGGACGAACAGTTGACAACTAGGAACGTAACGTCTTTAGTGATTTGTTGAGGATAATCTCCAACTGTAACGGGCAGTGTGACTACTCCGAGGGGGTATACTTTAGTTCCTCCAAACCCGACAAGGGGGGTGTTGGTCGGGACTAGCCGTTCTTTGTCAATCCTCATTTGCTGAAACGCCAGGTAGTAGAGGATGTAAGCAGAGCTTCTGTTGTCGACCAAGACCCGATGTGTTTTATAGTCCCCCACCCATATACTGATGACGAGTGCATCATCATGCAGGTGGTGGAGACATCGAGCATCTTCTTCCGAAAATTTGATGATGGGGTTGTCAACCCGTGTTGACACCCTATTTTGCAACCCGCATTTAACCTCACATGGAGGGTAAAAGGGTAATTTCACCTTGGAAATATGCATCTTGATTCTGGTCATTAGATCCTTAATCTCATTTCACCAAAATGATCTTGATGTTGTAACAATCAAATCGACTGGTCATGAGCCCTAATCGGACCATCAGATTGAAAGTTATCATCAAATCAAGTTTTAATGGCTGAGATGCATTATCACAAATTGAGTCTGACTATATGTGATTATGAACAATTGATTTCAATTGGTTCTAAGTATAATCAATTTGAGATCGATGATGTATCATAATTTGATTAGTTAGGAAAACATTTTATGGTAGGGTTGCACACACCTAATTAACTAGATAGTTAAACATTAATTATTCAATGAGTAATTTGTGCAATTATCTTTTAATTAGAGTAAATTTGGAATCAATTAAGTCAGAAATGGGAGTGATTGGAGCCATTTAATGTTAATTGAGAGCTAATTTGGGACCTATTAATGTTAATTGTGCTGAAACCATTTTCTAACAAATGACCTCTGCTCACCATTTCATTGATATCTCTCAGAATATTTTGAATCTGTGAGTGAGGTTAATTTTCCCAGAAACTAGACATTCGGGGCTTCAATTTGAGCATAAGAATGAGACAATTCCAAATTTTTCAAAGTTGGTTCTACAGGCTGTTACAGTACCTACAGGAAAACCGAACTTTGCTTGCTCCTCAATCTCATCAATCTCCATATTTAATGCACCAGATTTCCCCAAAGGCTAAAATGAGTTCTAGGTTCATGATTCTTTGTCAACCCTCATTAAATGGCCTTCTATTCATATTTTCTCCACCACTACTATATAAACCCTCACTCTCTTTCATTCCAAAGCACACAAAAACCCCTTCTCTTCTCTTTTCTTAAGTTCTAGTGAAGTTGAGTAGTCTTGTCATATCTTGGTCTTCCTGAGACTCAAGGTATTGATTAAGACTCACTCTCTCTCTCCTAGCTCTTCTTTTCCTCCACCCTTAGGACCTCTATCAAGAGTCTCCTCCTCCACCATATGGATCTTGCATGAAGGTATAATCACTTTCCCTAATTGGTTTTTTATGTTGCCATGATGAGAATTTAGGATCAAAGCATGATAGTAACTATTTAAATTCTCTTGAATATGTTTGAATGTTCTTAAATGTTCTTATTTGTTCTTCATATGTTCTTGGTTGTTCATCACATGTTCATACATGACACTAGTTTTGATCTTAAATCCACATAAAAAATATGAAAAATATGTTTGTTTAATAATTCTTATAAATTCTTGAATCTAAGATATCACAATCCACACACATTCACTAGAGTTTATTTTTCAATCCAAATGTCATGTTTAATAAATTGACTTAGGGTTTATCATATGCACACACATTAAATTCAACATGCAAATTGATTGATAGCATATTGGATGATGTGATATAAATGTTGACCACCATAGTCTAGAAGACCGGTTTCATCGGGCAAGGTGGGTGCCTAACACCTAGCCTCCGAGCTTAGATCAAGGATTAATAAATCAAATGTTTATCCATGTAATTTTCAATTTCTAAATTGTAACTAGGAAATAAAGAAATGTACTTTATCTTAGATTGCATCTAGGACCAAAGCCATGTAATTTTCTTAGGATCAATGTAAATTCAATTTCAAATTAATAAATGAGGAATTTTTCAATTTTGGTTTTCTTATTTTTCCAATAATTAAATAAGTGGCGACTCCATTGTAAAACCCTTAATCTAAAGGGGAAAATATAACTAGTCGAACCTCCATTTTGAGAGGTAATAACACGACTCCATCCATTTACGTGGGTTTGGCCCAACGTCTTATAAAAACGGGCCGGGGGCGCGGTTCTCACAACTCGCGCCATTTTTTGGAACGAAACCCGTTAGCTGGACGTTCTGAACCATTATTCGGTAAGTCTTATAGGCCATTTTGGGTGAACCACTCTCTCCTTGCTGATGAACCTTTGCAACTTTCCTTGCCTGATGAGAGATTTAATTTGTTGCTTCAAGTTGTAACAGTTAGCTGTGTCATGACCATGGTCACGGTGAAAGTACTTATCTCTAGACCTCTTATTAGGATCTCCCTTCAATTTGCCAGGAAAGGTCAGGGCTCCTTCATCCTTAATTTGCATCAAGACTTGGTCAATTGGGTTAGTCAGTAAGGTGAAGCTCGTGAACTTCCCTGTGGGGGGCTTGGAGTGCCTGTCCTCCTGCCATTCTCCAGTCCTAGCCATCTTCCGCCCCCTATCCTGCAGTACATCTTCCTGTCTTTCCCTTTTCTTGGGCTTATCTTCTCGAGCCAATAATGCATCTTTCGCGTTCATGTACTTAGTCACCCTGTAAAGCACATCTGACATAGTCTTTGGGTCGTTCTTATACAGAGAAAATAGAAACTTACCCTTCCGTAGTCGATTCGTGAATGTAGCCACAAGTATCTTGTTGTCAGTTTCGTCGATCGAAGGGGCCTCCTTGTTAAAATAGGTTATATAAGATCTCAGCGTCTCATCCTCCTGTTGCCTAATGTTCATCAGGCATGCAGTGGACTTCTTATACATGTGTCCCTCGATGAAGTGTGAGGCGAATTAGGCGCTTAACTCCTTGAAGGTACTAATGGAGTTGGGCGTCAACCTACTGAACCAAATCCTTCCAGGTCCCTTCAGCATGGTGGGGAAGGCCCTGCACATGATCTCGTCTGCCACTCCTGGTAGGTGCATCAAGGTCTTGAAAGACTCCAAGTGGTCCAGGGGGTCCTTGGATCCATCATAGGTTTCCAACTGTGGCATACAGAACTTTGGTGGAAGGGGGAACGAAGTGACGGGTGCTGTGAATGGTGAATCAATTCGATGGACCAGATCATTAAGGTTGCTAGACACCCGCCCTCTAAAGGCGTTCATCATGAAGTTCATCCGTTCCTTCATCATCTGCATCTCTGCGACTATGTGAGGCGGAGCTGAATATGCAACGAATGGACAGCTTGTGTCCTGTTGCTCTGGTCTGCTTGGGGCATTGCTTCCTTCAGGCCCTTCTTAGTCCTTTCTCTCTACACTGGTGCCTTCTTGATCCTCCTCTTGAGTGTTAAGTCCAACGTTCTTTTGGTGCAACTGCCCTTCTAGATCATGGTCTTGCTTGATGAGACGTTCCATGATAGCGGTGAGGGTTTGAACCTGTCTCTCGAGGGCGGTGGTGTGTGGCTCGTCTCCTTGAACGTTGTTGGTAGTCACCATCGAGCGATTAAGCACCATGCAACTCTTTGTCCTGGAAATGATAGTATGGCTTTATAAGTTAAAAGTTGTTCCTCACAAACAGCGCCAACTAATGATGCCGAAAATCGTCAGTAAGTCATACGGTCCTCACGTGCTTGAGATAACACCTGCAAAACAAAAACAAAGAAGATCTTAGGAAAGTACCAGTATGGTACCAACCAAAGACCCTCCGAAAGTTAAGTTAGAGAACTTTCACAACTCTAGAGTGCTAGAGCTGGGGAAATTATGCGTACCTTGGTTTGTGAGGGTCTTGGGGTTTTTATAGTAGCATGGGGTTGACATTTGTTCCTTGGCTTAGAAGATCTTTCCTTGTGGGAGAGATCTTCTTTAATTCGCATATCTTACGGGATCCTTTTCTTTTAGGACTCTCTTAATTAGAGTTAAACGTGGGATACAAGATATTTCCTTATATGTTTATGCGTGGAGGTCAAGTGAGGCCATGTCAGCTTTGTCACAGGTTCACTTATCCTCTTCAGCTTCCCTTCATCAACTTCATATCCCGTCTATATATTCTAGTCGTCTTGTTCAGGTGTTCATCCTCCTCAAGGTGCAACCGTCAGTTTTGAAATGGAACCGTCGACTTTATTCTATCATTGTTAGGCCATGAATCGTGCAAGGAAGGCTGATAAGTTCATTAGGACCGTCACTTTTGCCTAATATGGACGACTTTATTAAAACCACAAAATTACCCTTATCAAACTCCAATAAGTCAAGCTCCTAGATTAGCCTGTACTAAACTGCTGCTTCAACTTAAGGCATGCTACTAAATTAGTTTGTACCTTCAACTTAAGACTAGTTGATTGCTAGTTTCTATTATTAGCTTGTACTAAACTGCTGCTTCAACTTAAGACTAGTTGACCGCTGGATTAGCCTGTACTAAACTGCTGCTTCAGCTCAAGAGTTAAGACTAGTTGGTTGCTGGATTAGCTTGTACTAAACCGCTGCTTCAACTTAAGACTAGTTGGCTAGTTGCCTTGTACCAAGGCTACCCATATATGGGTGTTGTAAAGTCAAAGAAATCTAAAGATAAGATAATCCATATAACTTAATTTTCAAGTGGGCATCCACACAATGCATAAATATATAAACTGATATATCATACTTCATTTACAAATGAGCCCCCTCTCTCTTTTTATATATAGCATTATAAATCGACAAAATGTGCAATACAAATTGGAGAAACTGAGCTTTATTAGTGTGAAGGCAGTATTACTCTTATTTTTGTTATACCTAATTTTTTGTAATTTTCAAGTTAGGGTGTTTGGAATTTTTATTAGGGTGGTCAAAATAGGTTGATTTACTTTCTTTCTTTTTTCTTTTTTCTTTTTATTTTTATTTTTTATCAAGGTGGTCTTGTGACCACTTTGAATTAAACGTGGAGTCGCCCCTGATACTAAGTGGTTTCATTTTCAAGAGATATGATGTATGTGAGAAGGGGTAATAAGATATTGGTAGATAATAAAAAAGAACAACAATATAAAGTCCTAAAGTATAGTGTACGTGTTAGATTGGTTTGGATAAAATTTATTAGGATCAAGATTCTCTAGATTTTCTAGGGTATTCTACCATGCATAGTTCTTTAAATCTCCACCCGTCCATTTACTATAAAAGGTCAAGATTATGCCATATCAACAATCTACTAACTTAACTATAAATTAATGCTTCTAAACAAACAAACCCCTGCGCTAAACCAAAATAATTCACAATCTAAAGAAATAAATAAATAACTGAAAATTTTGACATGACCTGTGAATACGACATGAAATAAACAAGTTATGGGTTGAGATTTAATGGATTTGTGTCATATTCGAGTTAACACGACTAACTCATTTAGTAAACATGTAGTGTTCGTGTCCAACCTTCAGAACCAGTGTACCCATTTAACTAAATGTTATTTTACCAATATAACTTTCAAAACCCTAGGTATATATATAAACTTATTAGTTGTTGTAGTTTATTTTGTTTGGCATATTGTGATTGATTATTTGTGATATTGAGACATGTTTTTAGTTTTGAATGATTATGTTTGTTTTTTCATAGTTTAGATCAATTGAGTTAATACTTTTCTTTTTTTTTTTTGCTTTGATAAAATCCGATAAACAGGTCGAATTTCACCACTCAAACTCATTACCCAATTCTCATATTTCTAACTCAAAATTTTCCCATAACTCTACTTGCAATGTATTTGGATGGAAATTATCAGTGGGCATTTCAATTCAAAAACTCAACTTTAAGTAAAGTTGTGGGACCCACGAAAATTATTTCAGCAAAATGCATAGAATGGCTACTATGAGTACCCGCGTAGACACTCTCTCTCCGCTTCATATCTCATTCACATCTTCATCTCTTTAAACAAAGCTAATATAAAATTTCACTTTCCTCTCTTTCTCCACCCCTCTCTTCTATTCCTCTCACTTTGCCCATGTCTCTCCTCGTCCTCCTATGAATAACTTGAATTTGTTAGCTAACAGTGCACCACAGCTTGAGATTAGCTTTCAGAAGAGAGACCCATGACTTCACAACAAAAACGGAAACCCAAGAGCTTTCACCAAAGAAAATGAGTTGCAAGGCCGAAATCTATAGAAGAAGAAGAGGGAGATCTTCTTCACTACATCGGATGCAAGAGATTTCAGACAACTTCAACTCACCTTTTCAGAAATACAAAACAATGGAAAACAAAAGAAATATTAAGGGAAAGAGAAAGTTAAAGAGAAGTAAGGGAAAAAAACAAAAGCTGGTACTTGAACAATGTTCTAGCCGTTGATGTGCGTTATTGCTCTGCAATTAATGGTGACAATACATATAGAATACATATAGGTAAGATCCATTTAGTTGAGCAAAATTACAAATTTGTCATTGTAAAGATGATCTTATTTTTAATTACTCTAACTCATTTTCTTTGAGTTATGAATGATGGAAACTGAGGGGAAAAAAAATCAAGCCAAACAGCTGGAATTGATGTAGGCCCCATGAAAAGTGAGTTATGGGCTATGGAAATTGAGTGATGAGTGATGAAAATAACTCAAACCAAACATGGCCTTACTCAAGGAGAAATTATAATTAAAACTAATACAAGTCATGTTTTGAGAACCACACTTGTATTAGTCTTCACTATAAATAAATTATTTTTTTTTGCTTATTTGTTGAAAGTTGCTAAAAGTATAGTTATACTTAAAAAATGTGAGGATTTACAAAATGATTTACATAAGCAAATAAACTAATAAGGTAGCCAAAAAAAAGTTAATTCCAATGCAAAACTCTCTAAAAAATTAAACAACTATAAATCGAAAATCAGAAAAATCTATTACAATTCAAGTATTAATTTTTGCACAAGGATTGATTCTCGCTCATCCAGTACTGTTTCACCTTCCAAACAATCCTAGCAGTGAATTCAAACGAAATCCTCATCTCATTCTCATGAACACACCGCTTGGGAAGTCTAGAGAGACATGAATGGAGATAATGCCAGTGGGTCGCGATGGGTCACAACATGATCTCTCTCTCACTTCAAGTTCAAACTCAGGTGTTCGACAAACTAGATATTTATGGCCACATTTTATATTAAAAATTAGCTTATCTTATAAAGGTAAAAGATTAGTACACAATGGCAATGACAGTGGAACTTAATTTATTCTCTGCTCATCTATTGAAATGAAATTCACAACAGTCATAAAATATAAAACCAAAAATTCAAAATTTTGTGTCAGAATAAAATTTGGAATTAAATATATGGAATCTTCCCAAATTTTTTTTTCCATAGGGGCACAAAAACAAGTTAAAATGATAGTGAAATTAATTAGAATCTATATTAGTTTAAATGTCAAAAATGTAAAAAAACTTAGGCAAAAAGAGAAAACGAACACGAAAATACGCCATTTGCGAACTGTTCTGTGTGGGGGAGAAACAATTTGGAAAGATATCAATTGTGTAGTTTTTTTTTTTTTTTTTCTTTTAATTTTGAGAAAGAGATTATGTTTATGAGTTTAGACCCAACTATATTATATTAACCAGTTGCCATTATCATTATTATAAAAAAGAAGAATAGGAAATATCTCATCTACCATAAAATAAAAATAAAATAAAATAAATAAAAGGAAAATATTTATAAAAAAGAAATTAAAATAGGAGATTTCGTACAACAATGACCAGAAGAAAATCATCCACTCTTCATTATGTTGCAACGGGAGGGATGTGATCTAGAATTCTAGTCACATGCAATGCAAGAGACTGGGGGAACGGAAAACCAGTCTCAGGGGAAAGATAAAAATGACTATCAAGACTAGCTTTTATAGTTTTTAAAAATTCTTTTTTCCTTGATTAAAAAACTAGAACCGCAAATATGTGCCCCAAGCATCCTTACCATGATGAGGTAGGTCTCAATGTGCACTCGAATTCAGGGAGGACCTAGCTCCTTCAGCTTACCTTGATAGGTATAGACCAGCCCAAACAGATTTACGTATCATTTAGAAGGGCCACGTTTAGTACAATCTCACACAAACCCTTACTTGCCAACAATAGTAGCATCTGCATTTCTGATGTGCAGTAAATATAACTTTTGAATTGGCATAGTATATAAAAAAATGCTAGAGTTTTGAATCTTTTGATTATGCTATTGGAACATGAAGCATATTGAATTACAAGTTCTTAGGGGACAAGAACAGGACAGCCTCCATGATCAAACACAAGACAGAACACTTCAACATGACAAGAACTTACACAGAACAAAATGCATACCCAAGCTTTAATAGGGAATGCCAAATCTCTTTACTTTGCATAACTTCAATCAAATATAAAAGAATCACACTTTTGAAATAATAGGTGGAAAAGGCTTTAGCTTCTCCAACAACTTCTCTGCCTCAAGAAACCCAAGCGATCCCACAGACAAGAATTTTACACATTTCCATCTGTTCAACCTCTTAGAGAATTAGATTGTATCTTTGCAACTTCCATAGTTCCACAAACAATATTAAAAGATGAAAAACAATATATGACATTAAAAGTTTCAGGCATATAGGGACTAAGAAGCACCAGATAACTAACCTGGGCGTGTATGGTAGTGCCAGACAGTGAAGGTGTAGATGGTTAACAGAGTTCAGTGGAGGCTGGTGAAATCCAAATCTGTCAAGCGGAGAGACAGAATTGTACCAATTAACAAGCTTATATGCAAATTTAGGACGATAAAACAAGTTGAGCTGCTTGATTTGATATTGATTTTGTAAAGGCCTAATCAAGCAGTCTCCAGCTAAGCTTTATGCATATAATCCAATATTGAGCAAACTTTTCATCAGCTCAACTCTCTACTCTTTACAATCAAAAATTTCAAGCTACTCAAGCTCCAGTGGATACAGGCTTATTCACAAAAGGCTTGCTCAACACCACTGAGCAGAACTCGAGCAGTGCAATACTCCGCTCGACAAATTTCATTTTACAGCATAATGGAGTGAAAACAAACTCAGGTTACCACTGACCTACTTGTTTCTAAATTAAGGCTACAAGCTTGCTTTTATATAAAACCATTGAACTATTGTGTATAGTTAATCATATAAGAATTGCAGGAAAATTTTCTAATCAATAACATCTTTTCTCAACCACACCCTCCCCCCCCCCCCCGCCCGCCTGCCCCCACCTTACTCTCCATCTCACTTTTATGTGGAGAGGAGGTGTCATTTTGAACTAGAGTCAAATTACAAAATGATTATAAAAAAACTCAAATTACGCCAAAAGTTTTGTAGCACAACTAGTTGACACCTCTTAATGTTTCCCACGGAAACATCCAAGGTTCAAATCCCCCTCCCCTGTTGTAACTATCAAATTATCAAAAAAAAAATCAAATTACATAAAATGAAGGGATTAGTTGATTAATTCAGCTCAAATCACAAGCAAATAAATGGTCATCTGCATTTTCACCTGCCAGTATTTACATTGAAACATTAATTATCATATCTGCTCAGCTTTTCTTTTTTTAGATAAGTATATCTATGAAGCCATAATTTTAGTGGAACAAACAAGAAATAAATAGCAGAACAAACTAAGCACAAACTGCAAAAAATTTAAAAGCTCTTTCTCCCCAATTCTATAATCTCTGTTCACAAAAATAACATCACAAAATCTCAAACACATGTATACAGGAGGCAATACCTGTACTGTGTGCACTGAGGTGCATCTCGACGTAATAGCGTTTGCCCCACTTCCAGCATGTGACTCACTGGAGAAAATAGCAAATCAAAGATTAGACTATGAAAAAGAATAAGACTTAAAAAGGATCACACACCGGTTCAAACCATTAAACAAAAGGATATACATTTGCTTTACCTAAGGAGTAGTCTTCAGTTCTCCTTTCGAGATTTTTTACTGTTGGAATGTGCTCCAAAGGAATCACCAAGTAATGCCTGTAAATTTTTCATCCAATTCAGAGCAATCACATGGTTGAACTAAAAAAAAAAAAAAAAAAACATATAACAAGTCCCCAGCATGGTTGGCAGTAAGACTAACAGGTGCCAAATCCTAATTTGGTATCGATTTAGTACACTATGCTTATTAGTGCAAATGTGGGAGATGAATCTGCTCTAAGTGTTTTAAGAGTATGGTAAAACCAATTACAAAATAAGCATAATATTTACTTATATGAAGCCCTAAAATATTGAAAAGGTGCCTCATGAAGGAAGACCCATGACAAGCAGATAACAAAGGTAGCAGAAATTTTGCAGGTTGTCCAAATGACATATATCCTACCTTTGTCCAATGTAAGAGCATTCGCATCAGTTCGGCTAAAATTTCCTGTCTATTTTACACTAAAAACCTATTTTTTTCTATTTTACATACCCACTTCTCAAAATCCTCCACATCAGTCCATCTATTCTACACTCTATTTTATTTAAATAATCAATTTTCTCAATTTTTTTTATTATTTCTCTCAACTACCCTTTACATACGCACTCTCTCTCTCTCTCTCTACCCATTTTTCCTGATTTGTTGCTCTCTCGCTCTATACCCATCTCTCTACCCATCTCTATACCCATTTTTGAACACAGATCACCTCTCCCTCTCAGTCCTCTCCACACCATCTCGGTCCAATCTCCATAGACACCTTCACCGCCATCTCAAACCCCTCACTTTCTCTCGCTCCTTCTCTTCCACGCTCATTGAGAATAAACATCAAACACCTTCACTGCAAAACCAGCAAGACCCATACTCACTCCTCAAACAAGACCCAATCTCCACTCCCTCTCGGTCAGATCTCCTCTACTTGTGTTCAACCCTTAAGCTGCCTCAAGCATCATCTCTGCCACAAGCCGCCTCAAAACCCATTCCCGTTGACCCACAAGCATTGATCATTCCAGTCAAGCAAAGATCTGTCTCTCTGTTGGTTTGTCCATGTGGGTTTGTTTGTGTGTGGGTGTGTTTGTGTATATCTGTGTTGATTTGTCTGTGTGGATGTGCTAGTGTGTGGGTGTGTTTGTGTGTATATGAGGAAAAAGAAGATGAGAAGAGGAGAAGTCACTGAATTCGTTGTGCACGGAGAAGAGAGAGAAAAAAAGGTGCGAACGTGAAATTAATAAAATAATAAGATACACATATACAGTAATCGTGCATATATGCACGGTTACTGTAGCAAATGTGTAAATATACACAGTTTTAGAAAGACTAATGTGGAAGATTTTTGGGGCAAAATGTGTAAAATTGGTTGGTTTTTGCATTTTGCAAAGTTTTACATCCACTGATGTGGATGCTTTAAACACGCTAACAAAAATGAACATAGATGTACATGTAAAATTTTCTTAGTCATCTTCAGGTTGCCTCAAGTTCAAGATTTTACTAGCTGTTTTCTTCACCCTATCTGACATCATTTTTCAATAAAATTATTGAAAACAAAAACAGTTACCATACATGCATGTTTATTTGCTTGCTTGGACCAACGGCCACTAACCAAAAACTAGTAACAGCAGTTGAAATCCAACCAGACCAAAAAGCACAGAATGATACATGTCGGCCAGTCACGATCCACAAATGCACCAATTATCAAAAATCATTTTAATTTAACGAGTTTAAGCAATCCTTTTTCATCCAGCTAGAGATACTAGTCTAAATTCAATCTGCATGTACAACTTGTACTATTGCAGTTCTACTGCACATCATAACTTTTACGACATCCTAGGCTTAGTCTAGAGTTGGTCCCTCTTGGTGTAGGTTGTTAGACTGAACCACACTAATCTTTTTTTTTTTTTTTTTCCTTTTTTGATAAGTAATTGCAATTCATTAAAAACCAAAAAAGTGTATACAGGACATATACAAATCAAAGAAGAACAGCAAAGCAAAACAAGAATAAAAAAGGAAATAAACAAAACCAGCCATAATAATAATTGCACAAATTTATAGTTTCTAGAAAATCCATCAAAGAATATGTGGAGAGAGTGAAGGACTTCAATCCCCATTCATAGAGAGTCTTCAAAAGTAAAAACTTGAGATTGGCACAGTGGACTCTTTATCCTTGAAAATGTGGCAATTCCTTTCAGAATATAAAATAAATATATAAAAAAAGAATATATAGAGTATAAAGTGTATGCCCAAGAGCTTTTAGATTGAATTCTGCAGAAACTAGAAAGTAGAAGCTACAGCTCGTAAATGGATGGTTCCTCCTAGAAGCTGCTATAAATTTAATGTGGCTTTGAAATCATTAGCAGGTGGAGGCTGTGTAATCCGTGATTGTGGAGGTCATCTAGTTGCTGCTAATAGTGCTCCTATTCCTAAAGCAGGTGATTCACTATGGATGCTTCAGCTATGTCGAAATTTGGGTCTTCACTCCCTACTGGTGGAATGTTCTATTCCCCAGTTGTTATCCTTGCTGAAATCAGAAATGTGCCCACTAGAAATCAATGAGCTGTTAAAGATTATTCGGGATTTGGCTTCTTCTTTTTACAAAATTTCTTTTCATGCAATTCCTAAACAGTGTAAAAAGGCTGCAACTGTGTTAATTCAGTATTGAATTATATATATATATATATATTTCATTCTAAATGGTGATTTTTTTTTTTTTTTCCATATTTTCCATATTTTGGCCCCCCAAACATAAGATCCTGCCTCCATCCCTGACCCCAAATGCACCACATCATACACGCCAGGGTCACCCCCACTGTCCCATATCTACGAGAACCCAGTATACCATTCCAAGATTCCAGCATTGAAACAACAGAGTTTGGCATAACCCAACAAATCCCAGCTAGGCAGAATAGAAAAGCCCACAGATCAGAGGCAATTGGGCAATGCAGCAACAAGTGACTAACACTTTCCCCAGCTGATCTACACAAACAACACCAATCCGCTATAACAATAGCAAATTCTATTTCTCTTTCTTCTCTCTCACTTTTCTCAATCTTACATAGCTTAAATCTCTTCTAATTATTCCTAATTTGTTTCCAAACCCACTCTCCCACCCCACCCCCTTAATCCAATTCCACAATTACCTCAAAATTTTAAAAATCCAACACATACACATACAGCATTAACATAATACTCAAATAACCACAATATCTAACAGGGATCCCCATATTTCAATATTCAAATAAAAGCGCATAAATATTATAATCTAATAATTAACGGTAATTAGAGAGTTGTAAAAGAGAAAAATGGATGATGAAAACCTGACAGCAGAAGGGTTGATGTCTTGAAAGGCAATCACCTTCTCATCCTGCACAAATCCCCACACCCAAATCAGAAAATAAAGAAAAGAAAAGAAAAGGGTTTTAGAGAAATGAAATGATTACGGTGTGGAGGAGGGTGGCGGAGGTGGATTTGTTGGCGATCTGGCAAAAGATACACGCTGCTTCTGCTCCCGCCATTTTTTATGTTTTTTGGGGCACTACTGCGACGTGACTTTTAGTTTTAGTTTTCATCAGGCTTTTTATTTAGTCAATGGCCATTTATAGAAAAATGTATGCAAAAAATTTGGGGAAGGAAAAGAAAGGAATTTCAAAATTGCGAATCGAATTTTTTTATTTTAGGTCTTATTGAGCAAGTCGCGGCTATTGTTGGAGGGCTTTGCGTGTAAGTTTTGCACCACCCTAATTTTCACAACTTTGTCATGTGACCATTTGTGAGCGGTAGAAATAAAATGATGGTCTATGATTTCATTACTTATAAATTGCCACATGACAAAGTTGTGATAAAATTGTGAAAATTAGTGTGATTTTAGACTTACCCAATGTTCATAAAAGCTAAATGCTCCAGTGAGATGTCACTTGTGATGTAACGAAGATGACGCCATAAAATAAGTGACACTTCACAATCGGTTTATTAGTTTTTTTTTTTTTTTTTTTTAAAGAAAAATCGGTTTGTTAGTTGAGACCATGGAAAGATGGAAAACGTTAGAAGATAGAAAATGTTTTCTTTTTTTTTCCCTCCAAGCGTGTTTAATTGGGATGATAGAAAAGTTAAGATATGGAAATAAATATTATACTAGCCTCGGGCGCTCATGCGCATGCTTAGAAATTCTTCTATTTTTTGAGTAAAAATTAATAATTTGTATCTCATTATAATTTGGGACTATTACATTTTTTTAATCTATATATAAAAAAATTTAAAAAAAAAAAACTTAAGGGATGTGATGGGAATTATGCATTTGCAAGTGAAATAATTTTTCATCACACTCTAGATTTTTTTTTTTTTTTTTTTTGTGATTGGAAAATGTAGTAATCTCAAATTATAATGGATGCAAATTATTAACTTTTATCCAAAAAAAAAAAAAAAAGAGCCTCTCATGGACATGCTTAGAGGCTAGTAGACTTTTAAGTTTTAACTTATCTAAAATTTTAAAGTTTAGTTAAGGAGTATCCAAGTAAGAGAGATTTCTAAATAATTTTAAAATTTTTATTTTTTAAAAAAATAAAAGAAAAGATAAGGATTGGAAGTTAAGACTTAAAACTAAGAGTATAGCTTGAATTGAGCAATTGAAATGGGAGAATATGTGTGTGGTGGTGGAAATTTGTATTTGTGTAGAAGTTGAGTATTTAAAATTTTAAATAGTTAAGCTAAATTTTAGGAAAATGAGGTGAATTTTGTATTTTAATTTTACAAATAATTTTTTAAAATGACTTTTATACCCTCATTTATTTATTAGCTTAGGTAAAGATTAAGGGTGGTTTAGAGAATTCAAAGAACAAGTAACTAATTTTATCCTCTTAATATAGGGAAAATTACACTTTACCACCCTAAACTATACCCAATATTACACTTTGCACCCTAAACTATTCGAATGCACAATTTGCACCCTATATTATGACCTTTGTTACACTTTGCACCCCAAAGTTAAATTTTTTGTTATATTGTATGGAAAACTCAATCACATGACTAGCACATGACTATTGCTTCACTTGTGACTTGGTGTTTTGGGTTTCTTGCATGCACAAATTGATGGAGATGGAAAGTGGTATGGTGGCTGGGTTGCAAATGGTAGTGGGTGATGGTGACTGGGTCCAATTTAGGTCTTGTTTTGGTCTTAATTCAGATCTGATTTGGGGTTTGCTTGGGTCCCAATTCAGATCTAATTTTGGGTTTTGGTTGTGTATGATTTAACCTCTCTCTCTCTCTCTCTCTCTAGATCTTGATGATGGATTGGTTGAGATTTGTGTTTGTGATTTTGTATCCCTATGAATTTGTGTTTGTGATCTGGTTTTTGGCTGTGAGACGACCAACAGTTTATGGGTTTTGATTACGAATCTCGTGCCTGAAAATTGGTGGCTGTGCAACGGTGTGTGTGGCAAAAAAAAAAGAAGAGTTTGGAGAGAGAAAGTGGCTTGCTGTTGAGTTGGAAGAAGGGCATTTGGGCCTTGGATTATGTTCCACTTAAGCATGAGTCACATGCAACTCGTGATTGAGCTTTCCATCCAATATAATAGAAAATTTAACTTCGGGGTGCAAAGTGTAACAAAAGTCATAGTTTATGGTGCAAAATGTGCATTCAAAAAGTTTAGGATGTAAAATATAATCTGGAGTATAGTTTAGAGTGGTAAAATGTAATTTCTCCCTTAATATATAGAAATATCTAAATAGAGATAGTGTATGTGTACATGTCATTTTGGCAATTAGAAAAAAAGAAGAGTACGTTTGTGGGGGGGGGGGGGTTTATTTTTTATTTTGTAAAAGAAGAAGGTTTAGTGATCACAACTTGCTGCCATTTCATTTTGGAAATTAGAAAAGAAAAAAAAAGAGAAAAAAGAAGAAAGGTACATTTGTTGGCAGGGGGGGGGAACAGTTTTATTGTTATTATTATTTTTAAAGAAATTGTATGAGTGCTTGACTAATAATGTGAGAGAAAAATGTGGAGGTGAAAGAAAGACCTTTTTTTTTTAATTTAGCTAAAATTTAGGAGTTTTTAAATTAGTTATTTTACATATCTAACCCTATTATTTAAGTTTTACAAACTGGTGAGTTTGAAGGTATTTTGGGCATTAAAATTAAGAATTCCAAACAAGAGAAGCCCCTTAAATAATAGTATAAATATAAAAAAATAAAAAAAATAAAATTGTTGGAAAAAAAAAAACCTAATAAAAAATGAGAGTTTGAAAAATGTAGCTTGTGTGAATTTATTAAAAAAAGGGTTGGAAAATGACAAAAATGATAATTGGTGAGTAGGCAAAAAAAAAAAGTGGTGTGGAATGTCAATTTGGGAAGAAGGATTGAGATCAAGTGCAATAGCCCTAGTTATTGCACCAATGGAATTCCTTTTTAATGGTGGTGATAAAAATTTCGGAATGTTGCTTTTAATATTAGCCATTGGATCAAAGAGTTTTAAAAAGTAAAAAATTTAAAAGCTAGAAGTTAGAAGAGGTAAAAGATGAAAAAGTTGAAACTTTTTGTGAGGGATTTAGGAGGTATTGCACGATACAATTTCGCTGACTATTGCACCAGATCCAAATCCTAGAGAAAAAACAACTACTAATTTTCACCCAAGTTTTCTCCTTAATTTGAAAAAAAAAAAAAAAATTGCTAGGCCCAAGTTCCCCACCCCCCTTATTTTTCCTTTTTTAACCAAACAATGGAAAACTCAATTTTCCACCCAAAGTTTTCCATCCCCCTCATCACCCCAACCAAACGCAGTGTAAAAGATCAAGTTAATTTTTTTTTTTTTTTAAAACAAAATAAAAACCTAATGTTCTTGTGCACTATCAAGTCTATTTAAAGAAATATCTAATATGTCTCTTAAATATAAACATCATTTAATATTGTTTGAATTTTCTCGTGAGCCTCGAAGTCCTCTACTTTATTCTCCATCTCTGGCTATTATACATCTACCATTTGCAACCTAAACACTCTCTCATGCATAATTGCATATAATTATTATTATGCAGTCAATATCAACTTTTGGACATGTGCAAAGGATCTAAGTTCTTTGATGAGAATCAATTTTAATCTACTATTATGAATAACTTTAAACACATTTGATGCAAATTTCCTTTCATCATGTTGGCTAGAGAGGCTGAAATCATAATGTAAAAAGTAGCACAACTAGTAACTTGGACATAAATTAGTTTTTTTTTTTTTTAAATAGCACAAATAATATTAAGTGTTTTTTTTTATAAGAATACTGAGATTTTATTGAATACGTGAAAATGACAGTACATCTTGGATAAGAGCTTGCTCAATGTAGTAAGAATCCTTTTCAATCCAACTAACAAAATTAGCAATGCTAGACGCATGCTTAGCTAAAAGGTGTGCAGATTCGTTTCCTTGTCTACGTACAGGAGAAAAGGCTATACTTCTAAACTCCCTACACAAGTCCAATACACCCATGACAATTGGTTCCACAGAAGCTGGTGGTGAAGCGGTCCCACGTAAAGCATTTATTAAAATTAACGAGTCCCCCTCCAGAACCACATTTTGAAGACCCACATCCCTCACAAACATCAGGCCAGCCTCAAGAGCTTTGGCTTCTACCTCCACAGCACCTAAAGGAGCATCAACCTTTTTGCTCAAAGCAACTTCTACTCTCCCCAACTCGTCCCTAATCAAGACCCCTATCCCTGCACTTTTCTATTTTGAGAAAATGGCACCATCGACATTAATCTTGAACCACCCCTCTCTTGGCGGAGTCCACTTCATTGGAAGCTCCACCACCAGTCCCACTGAATTTGTCAGCTCCATAACTACTCCATACTCGGCAAGGTATTCCATCGCCCACTGTACCAGCCGTGTCCCGACTTCCTTGCCCCACCATTTTGCATCTCATTTCTATTGTGCCACAGAGCCTATGCTATTGTAATCACCCTTGCAGCCGCTTCATCGCTACCCCCATCTATCATTAGCAACTTCCACATAACATCCAAAAAGGAGACTCCCTCTATCCTAGCAACACGCACCGTCACCTTGAAACAACCCCAAACCTCATGTGCTTTCGAATAGCTCCATAAGACATGCCCAGTAGTCTCCGAGGCTTCCTTACAAATCTCGCACATGTCATCTGGTATCACCTTATGTTTCATCAAATTTCTTTTAGTGGGTAGGGCTTCACGGCATGCTCTCCATCCGAAATGACGGACCTTATGTGGGATCGGCAAGCTCCATATCCTTTTCCAAAAACGCCTAAGAGAGCTACTATCTGAACTACCCCCTCGTACACCACTGATTGCCATCTTCATTGCTAGTTTATACGCACTACGTACATTGAAAATGCTATTCTGCATTTCAGTCCATATTAGCTTGTCCGCAGGAAATCGAGAGCTTAATGGGATGCCTTTGATCGCTTGAGCTTCATGGGGAAGAAACAAAGTATCAACTATTGACTTCTTCCAACTGATAGTAGAGGTATCTATCAATTCTTAGACCTATGTGTCTTCATGCATAAACAGCCGTGGGGATGTTACTTTGTATGTTGATGGCACAGGCAGCCACTTATCCATCCACACCCGAATGTTTGCACCATTACCTATTCTCCACCTTATTCCTTCCTTTACCAGATTTTGTGCCGCCATAATATTGTGCCATGTATAAGAAGGATTGTGACCGATTGAGGCATTGATAAAATCACTCCTTGGGAAATATTTCGCCTTCAAGACTTTGTACATAAGTGACTCATGTCCCACCTATAACCGCCAGCCTTGTTTTGCTAGAAGTGTAAGGTTGAACAGTTTTAAGGTTCTTAAAGCCTAAACCTCCACCTCCCTTAGGATCACACAACTTTTCCCAACTAATCCAAGGGATTTTCCTCTCTTCATGTCTTTGTCCCTACCAAAAATTCCTGATCATGCTCGTTATCTCATCACAAAGGGAGTCCGATAACTTGAAACAACTCATTGTGTAGGTTGGAATAGCAAGAGCCACAGCCTTGATAAGAACTTCCTTACCCGCTTTAGACAACATTTTCTCCTTCCATTCGGCTAACTTCTTTCCAATCTTTTCTTTGATGTCATTGAAGGTGCCCCTTTTATTCTTCCCCACAAGTGATGGTAGACCAAGGTACTTCTCGTGTTGCTTGATAACTTAAGCTTCAAATCTCCTTCTGATCTCCTTCTAGATCTCCTTGGGAGTGTTTCTACTGAAATAAAGTGAGGTTTTTGCCCAGTTTAGTTGTTGGCCAGAAGCTTTCTCATATATTTCTAGCACCCTTTGAAGAGAGACACACTTCTTCAGAGAAGCTTTGCAAAAGATGAGGCTGTCATCTGCAAAGAATAAGTAAGATAATTTCGGACTTCCTCTACAGATAGCTATGCCCTCCATATTCCCAAAGTTAACTGCAGCCTTGATCAGTGATGATAAGCTTTCTATACAAAGAAGAAATAAATAAGGTGACAAGGGATCTCCTTGACAGATGCCCCTTGATGGAATAATGCAACATCTAGGACTCCTATTAATCCTAATGGCATAGGTAACAGAAGTTATGCACTGCATAATAAGGTTTCTCTACCTCTCTGCAAACCCTAACTTTTCCATAATTTTCTCCAGACATATTCATTCCACTCTATCGTATGCCTTACTCATATCTAATTTAAGTGTCATCTCACCCTCCTTTCCCCCTCTTTTCTGGTTAATATGGTGCATGGATTCAAAAGCTAACAAAACATTGTCAGTAATAAGCCTCCCCTGTACAAATACACTCTGGGTATCACTGATAATAGCAGGAAGGATTATTTTAAGCCTATTTGCTATAAATTTTGAAGCAAGTTTGTAAACAACATTACATAAGCTAATAGGCCTATAATCTATGACTCTTTTAGGATCCTTAATTTTTGGGATAAGCACAATATGAGTTTCATTAAAGTTTGGAGGGATTATACCATGGTTGAGAAGTCAAGCACTGTTTTTGTAACCACAGCACCACTTGTACTCCAAAAGTGTTGGTAAAAGAAAGGAGGCATTCCATCTGGACTTGGGGCTTTGAGAGGGTACATCTGCTTCAGTGCTACTCGAACCTCTACACTAGTGAAATCACAGGTTGGCTCTTCATTCATTGCCAAGGAAACTTTTTGCTGGACTGCATTCAGTAACTTAGTGAAATCGACCGGATTGGTTGAAGAGAACAGATCATTGTAGTACTCCACTACAATTTCCTCCATCCTAGCATCATCCTCCTGCCAAACGTCGTTGACATCCATCAACCCCTCCATAAAAATTTTCTTATGTTGTGCCGATGCTTTAGCATGAAAGAAACTTGTGTTTCTATCATCCTCTTGAAACCAATTAAGTCTTGACCTTTGCCTCCACATCGCATCTTCTTTTTCCAACCAGCAATTTAATTCAATTTTGGTACTTTCAACTCATGGATCTACTCTGTAGAAGTTGGTAGCAATTCTAGCCCTTCTAACCTGCTTTGTAATTCTGATATCTTCCTACCCATGTGCCCAAATTCTGACTTATTCCATGTAGACAAATCAGCCCTGTACCTTTCCAAACATCTTTCTATCACCCTATCCAGCTACCATTTCCTCCTCCACCCATGCTGCTTTGACTACTTCTTCACACCTTCTATCTTTAAGCTACATGGATTCAAATCTGAACATCTTTCTTGCTTTTCTTCTTCTTTTTCGGTGCACTAAATAAAGGCAGAAGGGAGAGTGGTTTGATGCAGAAGAAGAGAGGTGGTGGAGCTTTGCTATAGGAAAAAGATCCATCCATTCTTGGGTTGCCAAGGCCCTATCCAACCTCTCCTTTATTTGTTCTCCATCTTTACGTTGGTATATCCAGGTAAACCTAGGACCCACATAATCCACTTCTCTAAGACCACATTGGTTTATGGCTTCAACAAAAATCTCCATTTGTCTCTGAGGCCTCATACTACCCCTTTCCTTTTTAGAAAGACCAGTAATCTCGTTAAAATCCCCTATGACCAACCATGGTAGAGAGGAAGTATTCTTCAAGTGTTTTAGCTTTGCCCATGATTCCGATCTTTTTGATGTCTCCAGGTTGCCATAGAATCTAGTAAGGTGCCACCACCTTACCTCAACTCCCTCATCCACCCATGCATCAATATGATCATCTGAGTATGTCTGCACATCTAGTTTAACCCCTTCCTTCCACAACATTGCCATTCCACCTCTACTGCCATCGCTAGGAACAATAAGGCCATGCTTGATTTTACATCTTTCCTTTACTTTCTTCATCCATTCTCTACTCGACTTTGTCTCCATTAAGAAGACTATTATGGGATCTTCTTTATTTACCACATTTTCCAAGGTTTTAACTATCCAGAGGTTCCCAAGCCCCTGGCAGTTCCAGCTGAGGAGACTCATTGGTCTCAGCGGGGTTGCCTAGCAACCTTCGCTGCTTCTACAATATTGCTTATCTCAGTCACCTTCTTCTTTTTTTCATGCAAGTTCACGTCAAATAGGTCTCTATTAGAACCTTCAGGCTTTCTTTTAGTTCCGACTCCAACACTCAATGGTGGATCCACCACAGCTGATGAGCTTTGTCTTGCCCTTCTCTTCCAAGATCCCTCACTTAAGCCCATGGTCTCTTTATCTGTTTTGTCACTTCTAGGCCTCTCACTTATAACTTTGGGCCTTAGTTTTTGTTTCCCTTTGCTTGCACCCTTATTGGGCCTACCATTGTGTGTCACTCCTTCAAGCTCGTACTAACCCAGCCCAAACTAAACTCAGCATCTGACATCATGGTATCCGTATTTAACTCCAACATCACTCCATTCCGATCCTGCTCTTTATTTTTCTAACTCGGATTATCCTCCCTGATCTCAATGTCAACCAAATTTAAAGTGCTTTCTATCCGATTTGCCCTTTTTTTAGAAATTGCAGCCTTTGACTCCGAATTCCCAGGGTCGTTACAGATAGCATCATCAATTTCATTCAAAACATCCTCAAAATCCGAGATATGCGTACGTGATTCCTATACATCCACGTCATGCTCACGTTCACCAACTCTCTTCTCAACTCCACCACCGTTCACCGCCCTCGGCACCGCTGCCCCATGTTCAAACGTTGACATTGCTGCCACTAGGATCGTACAATTAGTTCTTCCACAAGAAACCATCACCTCTTGTCCCGATCTCACTTCTCTGGGACCCACCGATTGTGTCTTCATCCTTCGTGGTTGGTCGAAACCTCGCACCTCAATGACTGATCTTCTCACATGGTTGAACTGCGGAGCTCTAATTCAAGGTCCAAACTGTTGCTCCTCAATCTATAGAGTACCCCTACTGTTCAGCCACAGGATGCAATCCTTGTCATCATGCAAGACAAGTCCGCACCAGTAGCATATATTTGGCAGCCGTTCATACATGAATGCTGCCCAACCCTCCCCTGAGTCATCCCATGATATTTTCCTCCCCTTGCATAGCGGTTTGGTTATGTCCACCTCTACTCTCACTCTCATGAAGTTTCCACCTTTCATCTCTCCTAGGTCCTTTGGTCGACTCACTACTCCAATAGTCTCCCCAATACTAAGCACTGCTTCCACCGTCAATAACTGAAAGGGAAGATTATGGATCTAAATCCAAAAAGTTGTCGACTTAAAGGCTAGATCCTGGACCTATACCGACCCATTGTACCTCTGCACCGCCACTAAATGCCTATCGAACCTCCAAGGTTGCCCCTAAACAACCTTTTTTGCATCTGCATCCATCTCAAAATCAATCAACAGGATGTTATCTTTGCCCTCACAAACCTCAAAATTCCCTCTAGTTCTCCATAACGGTCGGAAGGTCTTTGCCACCGCCTCAACGTTTACAATCCTTCGGGTAAAGAACTTCGTGGCCAAAACCACACTTGTTTTCTTTTTTTCCTTCGTAAGATCAACCTTTGCCTCCTCCTCCTCTGTTAACGAGAGGCTCCGCCACCTATTAGTCAAGTCATCCATACTAAAGAAACTGTCCAAACAGAAACAACTCACTCCAAACTAAGCAATAGAAACTAATACCCTCCTAGTAGCGAAGTTAATAGAGGGACCTCAGCATCCTCCACAAGGAGGGAAATGCACTGCTACAGTGAGATAAGTGTAGACCACCCCCCACCAAGAACCCTAAATAATATTAAGTGTTGATTGTGCATAGTTCAATAAGTGGAAGGCAGACGCCAAACTGTCCGTATAGATATTAGGGTAGATAGGATTTGATAAAAAAAAATTATAAATAATGAGATTCCTTTGTTTTGGTTGATGGAGCTACTCCAATTGACATATTTATAAAGGTCGAACATTCTAATAATCACTTTGATGAATGATCTCTCTCTCTCTCTCTTATCCTTAACCATAACACTTGCAAAATGCACACATTAAGAATGAGTGTGTGTTTGTTTCTAACCAAAAAAAAAAGAATGAATAATTGTTTCATATTGTTTAAGAGAGTGTGTTGTGTGTAGTAAAACGTGCTCCACCCTCTCTTAAAAGTTACCATGACTTTTGAGTGAAGTTGTGGTGTGTTTTTGTGTTAGAACCCTTTTCCCTTTCCCTTGTGCATGTATTTGTTTTTCAAAAAAAAAAAACAACTAGCAAACCCGAAATTCCAAATCAAACCCAAACATTATCAAATCATTCACATAGCTTGGCCATCTTTGAAAAAATTCAAACTCTTAATAAAATAAAATACAATGAACAAGAGAATAATAACAATAAGCAAGCATTAATCTCAAAAAATTTGGGGTCAATAATTGACTCACTAGTTAAGGTGAGTTACATTTATTCTTTTTCACCATTCTATTTTATTTAAATTCATTATCTTTGTTACTTGTTTAATTGATATATTATGTTTAATTATTTTATTATTATTTTTGTCTTTTTCTACATTTTTGTTGTCTTATCATCTTGAATATGCTCGCTTTTTTCTTGTTGGTTTATTAATCACTCATTTATTATTTTCAATTGTTTAATTTGCAGGCTTGAAAGTTTGCACCTACACATTTGTTAGAAATTTATTAATTTTTATTTGTTCTACACTACCTATAAATAGGGATGACAATTTTTCCCCGCCCCGCTTAACCCACCCTTCTCCGCTTCGCCCCGCGCGGGTTTTCCCTGCCCCACAAAGGTAGTGGGGCGAGGATGGGGTAAGATTTTAGCCCCGCACCACGAGGCGGGGCGGGGCGGGGATGGGTTTAGGCTTTTTAGACCAACCCCACCCCGCCCCACGTTACTAAAGGTTATAATTGTAAATTTTTCATACCCTAAAACCTTACTATTTAAACAAACAAATTAATATTAGCATATTTTATTCTACCCAATGTGATTCTCTGCCTTTATTTTGTTATGTGTTATACTATGAAATTTTTATTTATTTTCAATGATTGTCTTGTTAAACACTTGGATATATTATTCAATTTTTTCTAAAAATTGATTTGATTTGATGGGATAAATTTAGTTGTAATTTCAAGTATATTTTTATTAATGAAATAGGTTTCATTAAAAAAATTGTACTAGTTGTAGGGCAAATTAACAAAAAGTAGAGTTTTACGGAGTGGGGCGGGGCTTCGTGGGGCCCCAAGGGGCAGGGATGGGGTGAGAAAATATTCCCCGTTATGCGGGGCAGGGCGGGAATGTGGTAAAACAAAACCGTGCGGGGTGGGGACGAAGACCCCATCCTTCGGCCTCGCCCCGCCCCATTGCCATCCCTACCTATAAAGTTTAAAATCTAATTTATCACTTTTTTGTTTTTATAAATTCTGATTTTCTTTATAAAGTTTAGAATTGTGAGATATTCATAAAAAACTGATTCTCAAAATAAATAAATAAATAAAACTAACAAGTAGATGGAGGAGCTATATAGTGGCATTTTTTAAACTTTTGGAATTAAAAAAAACTCCCATTTGAAATTTTAGAAACTCAAAGCATTGATTCAAGAGAAAAACTTTAAGACCAAATACAAATAGTGTATTTAAAAAAAAATGGTGAATATGTAATAATAAGCCATATTCAAGGTCAAAACAAGTCTGTAAAACCCTTCACTCTCTCAAGTAGAAACGCCGTCGTTCGAAATCGCTCAACATGTCTCTAAACCCACTTCCATGGCTTCTCTAATCCCCACAACACTCTCTCTTCACTCCCGGCTAACCCGTTTGACCCTGACTCTAACACAAGCACCTCGACCACTCCTTCACTTCAAGGCCACCCGAGCCATGAGCTCCGAGTCAACTCAACGAGCCTTCCAGCTCAGACTCGACCCTCTCACCGGCAACTCAGAATGGATCGTCATCGAAGAACAAGAACAAGAAGAACAAATTTCAAACAATTCGCAGAAACCCCTTTTGGCTACGACGTCGTATTTAGACATGCTCAACGACTCTCCTCGTAACAAAGCCTTCCGCCAAGCCATCGATAAAACCGTTACCCAACCCTGCCACGTCATCGACATCGGGTAAAAAAAAAAAACAAAAACCTTAAAAATCACATCAATTACGTGTCGTTTTCTCATTGGGCAAAAATTTTATGAATGTGTGTGCTATATGTGTGCAGTGCTGGGACTGGGTTGCTGTCAATGATGGCTGCAAGGGCAATGTGCAATGGGGACTCGTCAACGACATGTCGTAGTAGTAGTACTGAGGGAATGGTAACGGCGTGTGAGTCTTACTTGCCAATGGTGAAGTTGATGCGCAAAGTAGCGAGGCTCAATGGCATGGAAAGAAAGATTAAAGTTTTCAACAAGCGCTCTGATGAGCTCCAAGTTGGCGTTGATATTCCTTCACGTGCAGATATTCTTGTGGGTGACATTACATTGATTACATGTTTTCTTTCAGTAGTTGCAGCTTCAAAAATTTTAAAATGTATCAGTTTCGCAATAAGTCTAATGACGCAACAAATTTCACAACTGCTGAGGTGGTAGGTTGGGATTAGTGTATAATAAAAGTGTTGTCAGGTGATCCTATGTTACGGTGACGTTGCATTAATTACAGCCTGCCATATGAACAAATTGTGAAATTTGTCGTGTCTCTAGCATTGTTGATCAATTTAATCATCTAGCAATTTGTTGTTAAACTAATTTCAGGCAACATCAGCTTTCTAAGGTGCTATATGAAGCAGATTTTTTTAGAGCATATAGACAGGAGGACAATGATGATACCTGTTAAAACTTCTAGTATTTGAGGAACGAAATTCAAACGTGGACCAAACTTTAGGGACATGGAAGTGTATTTTACTATTTCAGCCTCTATGTTTTATGCAGCATTCTGAGCTTCAATTCCTTTGTTTAAGATGGGAGTTGTTAGTGAATTATTGGACCCACATATGATTGTATAAGATGAATAATTGGGTTTCACTAAATGTTGTCATTTCGAGCACACACTTCTTTGGTTGGTTCCCTGTTTTATTGGGTCTTGCCATCTTTAATTGCAGGTTAGTGAGATACTGGACTCGGAATTACTGGGCGAAGGGCTAATACCATCTCTACAACATGCACATGACAAGCTGTTGGTGGAAAATCCACAAACAGTGCCATACAGAGCAACTACCTATGGCCAGGTGTTCAAAAATACTACTTTTCTCGTTTGTGAAATTTTTTTGACACATTATTCTCCTTTTTGTTATTTCTGTGTTTCTATTAAGATAAAAGTTGACATGCTATGCACAGCTTATGATATGCATGTTCTGTTCTTGAATTTGTCCTCTTAAGAGTGATCCTAGTTTTTTGGATTTATTATACTGAAGGATAGTATTAAAAGGCAATGTTTCTGAAATGCTTTCCTGCCACTGCGAAATTTATGACATGTAAAGCAATTTGCTTTTACTCTGAAAATTGTCCGTACCTAAGTTTCTGTGTCTTTCTTCTAAGATTCTATTTTTGTTTTATCATTGTATGTAATTGTGTTTATTGATCTTATGGTGCCTCACAGACATTTGTAAATATGTTACACTTTTTCTTTTTTTTTGGATAGATTGTAATTATGTTACACTAATTAGTAGTACACTATTATGGTATCTGTTAAGTTTATTTTTAATTTTACTTCTCTAGGTTGAGATGGATTTCATTTGATCATTTCAAGGCTAACACAGTTTGGCTCCCCCCACCCCCCACCTCTCTTCTTTTCTTCTTCTCGTCCTTACTCAGTTGGTTGAAAGCAAATTTTTGTGGAAGCTACATGATTTACATAATAATGAAGCAGACACAGGGGATGGCATTCATCTTGTTCCAAGTGGGTTGGATAGTATTTTACATGTCAAATCCCAACAATATGCCATGCATTGTGATGCAATAAAAGAAGAAATAAAGCTGGTAATGTCATTTATTACTTATCAGCAAACTTCCTTGGAAATTACTAGTGGTTTAATTTTCTACTTAAATTAAGATTCATCCAGCTGTCAGAACCCTTCAAAATTTTTGAATTTGATTTTTGGAAACGGCCAGACAGTCATCGAGAAATTGAGCTGCACATAAAGGCGACTAATGACGGTAGAGTTAATGCTGTAGTTTCATGGTAATCACATCTGTTCTCCAACAGTTGTTCCCTGTGGCAGTATTCTTTCCTAGGATGGTTCTGATGCCTCTGTATGTCTGTTTGTGTGTATTCAGGTGGATACTTCAGCTTGATAGTGAAGGGACTATCTTTTATTCTACTGCTCCTGGATGGATAAGTTCAGCAATGAACACAAGTTAGTTATATATACGATTCTCTTGTGATTGGAAGCATTTTCATTCTAGTTTCTGCTGTAATTATACACTTACTGTGCTTAGGAAGTTAGGCCACTTGGTAAAGAAGTGTTTTTTCAAGTGACTGAGTCACCAAGAGAATGTTTAAGAATGCTTGCCCTATGAATGTTGTTAGTATGAAATATAATACTTGGGACAAAATACTGAACATGTGTTTACCTTTTCTGGAATTAACGTTTTCCCAAACCTTGTTTGCATCCATCATCCATGCCTTTGAGGAAATATGTTGATGGCGTGAGCTACATAGCTAGCCTTTTTGTTGATATACAGTCAAGAAACTTTTGTGGGTAAATGAAAGCTAATCATACAAGTTTAGTTGAATGGCGCTGTTTCAATGCCTGATGATGCTTTCTGGTCACCCTTAAGAATTTTACCTAGGGCTTCAGTTACCAGATAAATTCCTCAGTAAGAACTTTGTAGTTTCATGCTCTTGTAACTTATAAAGGTGGTTCGATGCGTCATCAGGTGCTGGACATTGGTGTGACCATTGGAAACAGTGTGTTTGGTTTGTTCCAGGAAAAGGTATGTCCGTCTCCAAGGATGAAGAGGTTTATTTACATGCTGTTCATACTGAAACTAGCATCCTTTATAATCTCAAGACCGATGTCCCGAGAAAAAGTGGCTTTGACACTGGGGATCCACAGCTCATACTATCACCAGAAAGAATAGCAATTTATGGAGACAGAGAATGGAGACAATCCATGTTTCAAGCCTTAAGAAATGCTGTAATCTCTCTATTACTCCAACATGCATGCATACACCTGTGCACACATTTACGTAAACTTTTTCTCATCCTTGTTCTATTTTTCCACATCTTTTACCTTTTCTAAATCAGAGTATTCTTTACAGTTTCAGGAAAGAGTTAATTCACTATGCATTGTTGCGGATGATAGTGTTTTCTTAACCCTTCTTGTTGCACATCTTTCAAAAACATCACATGTAATATCATTGTTTCCGGGGCTGAGGGACAAGGGCGCCCAATATTTGCAAGCTGTTGCTGATGCAAACGGTTTTTCAATGGATCATGTTGAAGTTCTTGAAAAGAGGAAAACATGTTTAACGATGCATGATACACATCAGAAAAAGGTAATTCCATCCTAGTTTGCCAGGATACCTCTCTGACATGCTTCGAAATATTATTCCTTTTTTTTTCTTAATTTAAAACTTATGTTCAGAATAAAACGGGTGGTTTAAGATGCCAAAGTTATAGGACCCCAATCATGTGGTTATACGTGTTTGCATATTACTGAATAGCATATCTTTGGTTGAGCATTGTGACATTTATCCACTATTCTTTGAAAATTTTGGCCTGATTAAATATATTACTCCAAATTACTATTAACCAATTATAATTTAGATATAAACAATTTGTAATTATGCTCTTATGTAGGTTGATCTATTGATCGGAGAACCATTCTATTATGGAAATGAGGGCATGCTTCCATGGCAGAATCTGCGGTTTTGGTAAATTGAATTATTATTTGATCCTGCTGTATTTTATGCTTTAATGAATATCTATGGCATGTGGATCCCGGTGGCATTAAGTGTTTGACTTGGACTCTAGTAAAGATAACTTGGAGTCTGAATATTAACAACACTTTTAGGATCTCAAAACATGCCTACTTTATTTGGCCCTGAACTTTGTAAGGTGTTGTGTGCATCTGCTTTTATATAGTATATTCTATAATGGAATTAGTATCTTCATTTATTGATAAACGATGCATCAGTCATGAAGAACCTAGGATTTATGTAATTGGCCGCTTGGCCATTATTAATGCAACTCATTTTATGCTAGATATTAAAAAAGTCACACACTTGAGAACCTATTCTCACAGCTAAGATTGGCAGTTCATGTCTGTTGACAAATAATAGCATTAAATAAGCCAATTGACATATTTAAGATGTGCCAAACGTATGCCCAGTTGAAACCTGTGGGTTTGAAATTGCATTACTGTTGTGTACTTGGATGAAGATTAGGTGTACATCTGTCATCTGTTGATGCTCATTATTTGGGTAATATCATCCCTTCAATAACTGATTGCAGCTATCAACAATTTGCTGCCAAAAAAATTTACTAGCATGAACATATGCTTTCTCCAAAAAGTATCAGTGATACTGACCTCCACTTGTGTGGTCCTAATGATTGTGGTTATATCTGTTGAAAATTTTAATTTTAGTTTAAATTTCCATCTAAAATATAAGTTTATTTCAGGCGTCAACTATACCTCTCAAAGGTTAGAATGTAAATATGAAAATATGCTTTTTCTTTGCAGCATCAGATCCTAATATAATTTTGGTTTGCAAGATTGGTGTATGGTTTTGTGCTTAAATCATGAATAGCTTAATTTCCTTATTAAGAATTCATTCATTCAACTGAAATATATGAGTTTTTATGGGTTAACTTCTCTCATATTATAATTTTGTACAGGTGGATTTATAAAATATTACTAGGTATACTTCTAGTGAGGCAATGAAAGTTCTAAAGTTTCATTACCTCATGCATTAATTTGATCTGTTAATAAAAAGTGTGTTCTTTGCTTATTTGGTCCCGCATCCTAATGCTCTTTGTCCATCCATTTATGAGAACAATTCACCTATCCAAGAATTTATTTCACCACTAAGATGTTCAGGATATTTAGTCGACCTTTGTTAATATTTGTTTTGTCCAGATTTGCTTAAATCATTGCCTCTCCAAAAGTTTGTTTATCAAAATCCTTTTCTGTGGAAGTGTTAAATGAAGGTGGTCTGTTGCTTGTCCAAACACACACACACACACAAAGTTACACACCTTTTGTTTTCTTTTTCTATTTTTTTATCTATTAATTCCTTTGTGTTTTTGGTCTGGGTTTAAGGAAGGAACGGACTTTGCTTGATTCTGTCCTCTCCAAAGATGTACTGGTAATGCCTTGTAAAGGACTACTGAAGGCTTGTGCAATGTCTCTCCCTGTAAGTTAATGTTGTACTTGTGTCATTGTGTCTATATTGTTTTGAGTAGATTATGTGATTGGAAAACTTTTGTTCAGGATTTATGGAAGAGTCGTCGTTGCTTGAGTAATATTGAAGGTTTTGACCATTCAGTTGTAAATACTACCTTAGGGGCATGCGGTGAATTGCCTGCACCAGAAGAGGGTCCCTGTTTGCCTTTTTATATCTGGCAGTGTGGGGAAATTAAGGTAATCAATATTCATAGAATTCATTTTTTATGAAGCAAATCTTCTCTGTGACAAAAGAAGATAAAATTCCTTTCTGGATGAAAATAATATCATTGTCGCTAATGAGGCTTCTTTGAAAAACATTCCAGGAACTCAGTCAGATATTTACCGTCATGGAGTTTGATTTTTCAAAACCAATAAAACCATGTTATGGAAAAGCCCAGGTATTCCACTTGCGCCTTGTAAACAAAGTGGCATTTTCATCCCAAAACAAAGTGGTATTAGACTTGGACATTCTTGTAAAAATTTGGTCATCTGGTGGTTAATATTAGTCTTGATCTTCCAATATCTTTTATGGTTGTTTATATTCTTAAATTTAGTTGCAAAACATGCCAAGACCCTTGTAGCTCAACTGGCATTTCTTGGCATTTTTAATTAAGACGTCAAGGGTTCAAATCACCCCTCCCCTAACTATCGAATTATAAAAAATAAAAAGTTTCAAAGCACATGTGAAAGAACATATTGCATGTTCTATTGTTCTGCATTAAGGCATCAGGCATGGTGAACCATTGCCTCATTGTTATATGTGCACCAATAATGGATTAATCTATATGTGTTTCTATTATGGCACCCTCAGCCTTATTAGGCAACAGGCATGGTGAACTGTTGCATCAATATCTCTTGAGCAACAATGACGAAACAATTTAATCATGGGATTTTAATGGTTTCAGTAGTGACCATGACATAGTGGAAGGGTTTGTGCTCTGGGTACAACCTTTTCAGTACTAATTATGACATAGCCTACTGATTGAATCAGTTGGTGAGTTGTGTGTGGCATCAAATGGGCAAACCTTTTGTTCATAATGTAACATCCATAGACTAAAAATGACTGCATTTACTATTTTTCCCATTACAAAATTCTTTTACATAAACATTCACTTTGTGGCAATCAAAACAAATGTGATTTGTTTTTTTCCACAGTAATACAACAACCCAGCCGTAGGCCCCAAAGTTTTTTCCAACAGCATATGTATTCTGTTCCATCATTTTATCCTATTTGAAGTCATATTCTTAATTATCCCTTTAATTGACATGTCATTTTTTACTAATATTATTTTAGGTTTTCCTCTACCTTGTTTCATTTCCTCGACTTAAATCAATTTACTCTTCCTCACTGCTCCAACAATAGTAACGGTTGAATATTTAATATACTTGCATTATCAATTTTGTTATTCTTATTGAAAATCATTGCTTGGTAATGGTAACTTAACCACGATAAATATTTCATTACATTCTAAGGACCATATCATACTGCTTAATTGATTATTGAAAGTGTTTATTTTAGGTTGAATTCACTGAGCCTGGAATTTGTCATGGCTTTGCACTATGGATTGATTGGGTGATGGATTCAGATAATTCCATTGTGTTATCTACAGGGCCAGGTATGGTTTAAATCCATGTAGAAGTGGCTAATAATTAATTGGTTACTTGATACTCAATCATATCCCACTTTCTCTTTGCAAAACAATCTTTAGTAGGTCTAGCATATATTTATCATTTTACATGTTTGATTCAGATAAGAGATATTGGAAGCAAGGAGTAAAGCTTCTGGCGAACCCTGTTGCAGTTGGAATCCATGAATCAAGAATGACGGTGGAACATATTTCTACAGTAATTGAAGCATCTTTTGACCCGTCCGATGGTGAACTCATCATCAGAAACAACTTCATATAATGTCCACTGTTTTTTGGCATTCAAGCTGTTATATGCGGTTCTTCTGTTATTATGTAGTGCAAATAAATTATAGACCAAATGGTCAATTGTTAAATCTTTGTTGCCGTGTATTTAAGAGTTTTTATAGAAATTATGCTCTGACAGCCTGCAAAACATCCCATCTTCGGAGTTCTGTACTTCTCATTAATGCGTGGTCTATTTAAGATTTGTGATTTGGAGGTGCAGAATTTTTATCGTAAATATGATAGCATTTTTATCGCCTTTGGGTGAGATAAGAATAGCATATGTTTTCTAGGGCAGCACCTCATGTCAATCATTCAGGATCATATTAGATAGAGAACCTGTTATTCTGGAGAGGATTTAAAAAGAACCAGAATGCAGCACAAGTTTATTCATTGAATATTTTCACTACCCATATGAAAGTTCAATGTAAAGTTAGAAGCTAATGGACTGTGAAGATAAGGGTGTAGTTGCTCCTGGTGTTGGAGAAAACTCCTGAACTTAGAGATAAAATAAAGCCTTTTTATCAAGCACTCAATCGGGGAAGGTAATTCTGTGTTCCTTAGGCACGATAATTGGCATCCAGAAGAACCTTTACATCCTAAGTACGGATATAGGATAATTTATGATGTGGCCAGTTCATTTCATGCTGAAGTAGCTAGTATCAAACAAATGAACAAAGGGATTGTCGGAAATGGAACCCAACAAGGTCAGAAGATATTGTAATCATTCAAAGCAAATTGTTTCAGTTAAAAATGGAACCCAACAAGGTCAGAAGATCTTGTAATCATTCAAAGCAAAATGTTTCAGTTGAAAATGGTGAGTGATGGTTGATGATTCAGTTTCTTGGCTTCTTTCTAATTCAGGGCAGTTTACTAGTGCCTCTGCTTGGGAGCCTATTTGATTTAAGAAATTTGCTCCCTGCTGGTGATGGAGATTGGTCCGATTCCCTAATTCAATTCCAAAAAAAGTGCCTTCTTTAATAGCTTTGGCCATCAAAAATAGATTATCTACATATAACAGAGTTGTGTGTTCGGCTTAGGCCAAAATGGCAAAATACTAATTTTGCCCAAAACAAGTAGCAAAATGCCCCTATTCTGAACTGTTTAGGGATATGCTCCTGTTTAAACTCGATTTTTTTAAAATCGAGTTTCAATGAAAAACTCAATTCGCCCAAAATCAAGTTATAGGCAAAAAATTTGCAAAAACTTACATGGAACTTGAGTTCCGTGTAAGTTTTTGCAAGTAACTCGATTTTGGGCAAATCGAGTTTTAAAAAATCAAGTTTCAAAATAGAGGCATATCCCTAAATAGCTTCAGAACGGGGGCATTTTGCTAAAACTTTTGGGCGAAATGGGTATTTTGCCATTTTGGCCCTTGGGCTTATGTTTGTTCTGCAGAAATTTCATGGAATCATTTTTGTTTTTTGTTTTTTAATTTCTTTCTCTCAAGGAATTTGGTTATAGATTTTCATATGCTGTTTGGTTGAATAACCTGTTTACTACTGATTGATGTAATGCAGTGGTGTGCCAGACATCTCAAAGGTGGGGGTTTCAACGAAAAGTTTGAGTTCATAAATGGCCTTATCAGATATGAAGAATATCTTGAAGTTTATCAAATTGGATGTCAAAGTAAATATATATTGAGTTTTGTAAGGGAGTAAAGAAGCTTATAGTAAACAAATATCTATACTGCTATCTTTACCAAGGATGCATATGTTAATGCTAGTTTTTGTTAATCCAGGACATAGTGCTTTCTTGTTTTAGCTGCAGCTTGATGGTTGTTAAACTAGGTGTTTGCAAATTCTTTGCTAATTGTCTTGTAGCCACTAGTATTGGAGTTTTAAACGAATTGAGCTATTTATGAACAATTTAGGCTTGACTTGTGTTGGGTCAAATAATTAATTTATTGACAGAATGCATGGCAAATGGGAAAAAGTCATGTGTAAAGGAAGTTTTAATATAATTGTCAAGTAATAGGTAATTGTCACAGACAAGTGCTCCATTTCTGCAAGTAACATTGTTCAATGATTTTTTTTTTTTTTTTATGGTAAATAAGTTGAAAATAGTAGGACTTGGTTGATAAGACCTAACATAACTGAAACTCTTTCTCAAGCTTCAATCTCTTTCTTTTTCTCCCACGATCCCACCTCTTTCATGCCTTCTATCCTTCTCTCTTAAAAAAAACACATACCAAACACATAATTATGTTTTTTTTTTTTTTTTCATATTTTAAAATATGTTATTTGAAACATGATATCAAACACTTTTTTCTTTTTCTTTTTCTTTTTTTTTTACATTATGAGTATTTTAAACATGTGTTTTCACAACACTTCTTAAACCACTGCTACCAAACAAACATTTATCGTTTGATGTTTTTCAGACTAGATAACTCGAAAATGAAGGGAAAACATAGTTTGTGTATAGAGCAAATAAAAATTGAGAAACATGCAATTAGTAATTTAGTAACGAGTCAAATTTTAGCACAATAGAGGCCTGTCTAGCTCTAGTAGCAAAGGGCTTGCAAGCTTGGGTAAGGAACATTTGTACATGTTCCATAGCAGCAGCGGAAGCTCCTACAGTCTGGTGGGCTGTGGCGATCATAATTGTAAGGATTGCAGCCAATCCATTATTGAAGGTGATGCCAAAGATGTGATCAGAAGCATTTCAGATAGTTCCAAGCAAGTTAATTGGAAAATTTGGCAGGTGATCGAAGTAATTCGAAGATGTTCCAAGCTTTAGTTTTCTCAATTCCCAATGTAATGCCGAGAGGCTTTTAGCTAGCTCAAAGCATTGACATCCTTCTTTTAGAAGGAGAACTAGGATTTAGATAATCAGATCACTCCCTCACATGTGGCAACAACTTATCAAAAAAGGGACCCAAAATGAAAATCCTAATGTAATGTTTGTGTTTTAAGTGGGCTAGTAGATATAACAATAGAGTAACCCATCTTTTTAGCAAATGGGGCCTAAATGGTAGGCTTGTCTCAGGTTCTCCCTACTAGATTGTTTAGGCCTTGCCGGTGTATAAGGCTTTTCCTTTTCTTTTTCTGTTTTTTTCTCTCCAAACAAACATACAAACTTTTAGTGAATAAACGAGAGAAATAAAAAAACAAACAAACAAACTTGATACGAAATTGTACACATTTAAACTCCAATTCCAATTCTTGCATTGCTTGCTTCAAAAGTGGGAATCACTTCGAAGTTAAATCTCATGCCAACTCCAATTCCAATTCTTGCATTGCTTGCTTCGAGAGTGGGAATCACTTCGAAGTTAAATCTCGTGTCCATGAGACGTGCCTAAAGGCAACAAAAACTGCCTTCGACAAAAAATTACAAATAGAAAGAGCCATTGCAAGTATAGACCAATGGTGCTTTTAGTTCACCATGAAAAAGAAAAAAGAAAAAAAATTAGATTACATGTGATTCCTGGGGTATTAGCAGCTCTTCATAATCATCAACGACCACCTGATTCACAAATTTCAAGTTAGTAAATACAAGACCTAACCTTCATCAACACCTTTTTTAGTTGCTTACAACAAAAGAGAAACTGTCATTCATACCTGATATCTCCTGCCTCTGTAGGTGTACTCCACATGCAGCTGCTTAGGTTCTCCAGGACATGGATCACAAAAGCCCATGATGCCTGACTTCTTCACACCCTCATGCAGCTACAATAACAGAAATGGGATATGAAAAATATAAAAACCAAAGGATATTTTGAGTATGAAGTGAAATGCATAGTGGATTAAAATGGACTGGCAGACGGTCATAATTTACTTTAGTCTATGTCTGGCTTTAGCAAACTCCTAAGAATATATGGTAAAGACTCAAAATGTGTTTTAAGAAGCTATCAAAATCATAATTTTTTAGTTACTTTTAATCACTGGATTAAACTTTAGGTTTAAAAATGAGGTCAAGGATTCTCTCTGTTCACTATATGAAGGAATCTACAAGTAGGATGAGATGATAGAGTTAATACCATAGACCAAATGGAAATTATGATTTGGGGAATGAGTTGGAAAGGTTCAGTCTGAAATTATGCAACTTGGATTAAGAACCTTAGAAGGGATCTGGACAGGTTATAACAAAATGCCCTTTGGCTTGTTAATAAAGTAGATGCTCAGAAGTTCACTCCTTGATACATGCAACAAATATATGCTAACTTATCAGAGTATTTCAACTTTTGGCATCAGTATGTACTAATACAAAATTGGATTCATAACAACATAGACAAGCAAAAACAGCACTTGAAGGAGAAATACCTTGAGTTGTCCGGACTCACTAACAAGGAAATTTAGAGGAAGTGTAACATCCAAGACTTGTGAAGTCAATTCATGTTGTGTTTCCCTTGATTCATCATTTCTACTCAAAGCAGTACCATTTCCATACAATGCTCTAGTAATAACCAATCCGTTTGTTTCTAATTGCCTATTTCTTTTCCTATTGGCCACATTCTGTAGTAACTTCTGAGCTTTCTCCGCTGCTGCTCTTGCCTCTTGAACCTACACATAACAGGGACTAAAATAAGTACAATCACTCAACATTTTTGAACAAGGCTAAAGAAAAGAACAAGTGAAACTCACCTTGTCCGACCAAAATCAGAAAACACACACAGAGAAACACAATATAAACTTAGAAGTCTTAACATTTGCAAATATTGAGAACCTAATTAGTAAACACAAAGACTTCTTCCATTTGAAACTCCTACCTAACATACTTTGAGTTTGAGCTATCCAGAACTATTTGCCATTAGTTGAAATATGGAGGCCTATGTGGCTGATGTGATGAAGTTCCCAAATGGTGTTCTTTTCTGCGATTTAATTTTTGTAAGAGCCACTCAAGATTGGGAATTGGAATCCTTCTACAATTTCATGGATAGAATCTATGGGATGTCTTTGAGAGGAGTTGGGGATGATAAGATTTGTTGGAAACCTGCTATCGGAAGAGGTTTTACAGTTTGTTTCTACTATCAGGTTCTGACAAAAAGTATTGATCAGTCTTTCCCTTGGAAGACTGTTTGGAAGCCAAAGGTCCCTTCTAGAGTTGCTTTTTTGGTCTGGACTGCAGCTTTGGGGAATATTTTGACTATTGATAATCTTCGGAAATGGGTGATTTTGATTTTGAATTGGTGTTGCATGTGTAAAAGGAATGGGGAATCAGTAGACCACCTCCTTATCCATTGCTCTTTTGCTTCTGATTTGTGGTCTAGTGTTTACCTTGTTTGGCAATCACTGTGTTAGGCTGAAGACGGTGGAGGAGCTGTTGGCTTGTTGGCAAGGAAAGTTTGGGCGACATTAGAATAGTGCTATTTGGATGGTTGTCCCTCATTGTTTGATGTGGTGCATTAAGTGGAAGAGGAATAACTGGCATTTTGAGGACTTGGAGAAAATAGTTCAGATCTCAAACTTTTCTTTTTCAAGACTCTTCTGGACTAGGTTGCAGTGTTAGGCTGTCATTCTTTCTCTTCAATTCATGATTTATTTTCAGTTCATGGGTTTATGGACTTTTGTACTTTATACTCTCAATTTGTACTTTGTTCCTGATGTATACTCCCTGTATACTCAAGTGACACCTTTCTTCTTTTTATAATATATTTTTAGTACTTATTAAAAAAAAGTATTGAAAATATAGGTCCTCATGTATCAGAAATTTTCATGGTTAGATAACAGAATTGTTCTTCACCACATATCCATAATACTATAGTGCTGGTCTCTTAAACTTTAAAAGGGAATCAGTTTTCCTTGTCTATATAACTTTCATTAAATAGGGAATGAATATTGATTTTCCCCTTTGTTTTCTAAGATCACAAGAATAAAATATTAAATATTGATCACTTTTTTTTGCTGAAGTTAAATATTGATCACTTGCTGAGTAGATGAATCAGGTTTCTAAATACACGTAGAATGGTATGAGGGGCGAAGGTAATGCAGCTACCAATTCCTTGTGGAGTACTGTGCTCTCTTTTTGGGCACTCCAATGTGTATGGTTAGAAAAGTTGTTTTAAATAGGATTGAGGAGATGGTTGGAAGTCAACTTCTAAAATCGTGCCATACAGTACGTGATATAGAAACCTGCATCATCTACTCACCAAGATATCACTGTTTAATTAGGGGTGTCAATTCGGGTTAGCGTGTCGGGTTCGTGTCGTGTCAAGGTAGGGGTTTTCGACTAAATGGCTCAACCCTAACCCGACCCATTTAATAATTGTGTCATGATCCTTCAACCCTAACCCGACCTGTTAATAAGGCGAGTTAACCTGACCCAACCCATTTGACATGCTTAATAAACGAGTCGTGTTGGGTTGACACGAATGTAACACAATCCAATCCATTTCAACTTGCATAATATTAAATTTTTGTAATTACTCACTTTTCTTTTTAAATTTAAAATATATGTTGGATATAAAAGGTATTTGACAAATCTAAAATAAAATAAATATTTATTTGTTAAATGAGTTAAACGGGTTGTATTAAGTGGGTCATTTCGGGTTGACACAAATAAATTGGCGTGTCAAACGTGTCTATTGCGGGTTATGCGAGTTGACCTGCTTATGACACGTTTTTTATCGTGTTGCTTTCGAGTCAACCCGTTTATGACCCAAACTCATTCAGGTCCAACCCTAACCCGAAAAAACCCGTGTCGGGTTTGTGTCGTGTTCGCAGGTTGGGTCGAACATTGACACCCCTATATTTAATATATATATAGTTAGTAACAGCCAGATTGGGATATATACGACAAGCACACATATGGGTTTAATTCAGTTCAAAGTTATAAAAACGTTTTGAAATTTTAACGTAAAAAAAAAAAAAAAAAAAAAAAAAAAAAAAAAAAAAAATCATTTATATATTACGGATTAAAATGAAAAATTCAAGACCTAAGTATAATTTCATAAGATATTATTAAAAAACCAACTCATTAGGTATATCATATATTTAATATATTTTTTCCCAAAATTTTGGCTATGTTTTCTATCAAAATACCAATAAGTAAATGAAGGAAAAGAAATAACTCTGATGAGAAGAAAAAATAAGGTGTTAAAAGGACTACTGGCTCAACCCTAGAAACTCAAGTATCCTTGTGCTTATGCCCAATCATTTGATATGTTTATTATATTCCTTCATTCACTTGGCTAGAATAAAAAAAGAAGAGAAAAATAACAAATAAATTTGTTTTTGATAGGTAGATAGTGGGGGGAGGCCATGTGAGGGAGGAGGTGAGGTTCAAACCATAGACATGGGACACTACAAAGAATACCATTACCAATGGGTTATCATTTGAACCCCAATAGTAAGTAAATTATCTATTGTTTCATATAATTTAAATAACTAAAATGATTTAATTTTTTTTCTAAGTTAAAAGAATCGTGAAAGAGGGAAAGACTGCTCAGATTAAGTCATACCATTAAATTAAAATTTTCAATATATATGTACTTAACTACTTATATATTACATGACATTAAGCTCTAATCATCCAAATTATAGGAAAAGCTTAGTAGATCAAAGAAAAAAAATTTAAAATTACAATAAAAAGATGAAAATATTGATGTTTAATGATAAATGATAAAACATGGAACTAATTGGCACAATAAACAATTATATTGCCAATAAAAGTATTAGAGCACATTTAGTATGGTCAAATTGAAGTATAATTTGTATACTATGGAAAACGTTTAATGCATGTTCTATACTTTTAAATATAGAAAATAAACATTTTTCAGAGCATTTTTGTTTCACACACACACATAAATACATATACTTTCTATGTTCAGGTGGACCTTCAGAAGGAAAACAATAGAGAAAGGTCAAAGACGTGGGAAGAAGATATTGAAATAGGAATCTAAGCACATATTTGTAATATCCACATAACCTCCTTGGTTAATTATATGGAGTAGGCTATCAAACAAGCTGAGCTGCTCCCATGTCCTTTAGGAAAAAAAAATCAATAACAAAATACAAAAGAGAGGCATAGCTCATTGGGCTCACTTGTTTACTAAATGAGCTGAATTTCATTTGCAAGGAGATCCCGTGAGGGTGAGCTAACCCCAAAAAACCCATTCTCAATTTGGATTGTAGGGTACAACTCGCCTACATGAAGCCGGAATCACTAGTAGCCATACAGTGGTACATTTGTTCCCGGGCCTTGTACACACCTTTTGTCATACTATGGGAAATGCCATGCCTGAAGTTGTTACCCTAATTCTTTAACCTTAAGGAGGGAGATGTTGAAGGCAGGGATAGTGACTGGAGTGAAGTCATAACAAGGTAGGCATATTGAAAGGTGCGACTGGATCACATCTTTTTTAGGAAGAGCTAACACTTGTTAGGTATTTTGGTTTGACACTACTTCACAGCCAAAGAGCTAACACATATATATTTTATGACTTCTCAAACTTATTTTTATATCTATTTCATTTTTTTTATATAAAATATTTTTTATTTGTAATTAACCTTGCGATTTGACCAATAAGTCAATAACCCACTGGTTGAACACAATGACCCAGCTCCTAGTACAGAATAATTTCAGATCCAGGTTTACTAAGTTTGTGGCACCAAATCTGAATGGCTTATATGCCTACCTAACTGCTTAGTAAATGTGCCCAAACTAAAAAAATTTAGGGTCAATTTGAAATCAAGCTAAGGTGAAAGTTTCAAAGGCTTCGATCTACTAGTTTGCAATGGGTTAAGAAGTTTGTCTTTGTTTAAGGCTAGAAATGAGCCATACTCCCAGCAAGTTACTTGGGTTCTGTTCAGGTAGTGATTCAGCTTGACTTTCAATTATAAAAGTTTGCAACTGCATGCATGTCTCATCCGCACATTTTGCTATCTATAAAATACCATGACCATTTTTCATTGTTCTATTTACATGCTATGCAGAGAGAGATCTATATACTCCTACAAACGTGCAAGATGGCAGACCATGCATTATAAAGGTTTGCATCTACATGCATGTCCATACAAGAAAAACTGATCAATCAGAAGTTGTATCTAGACAAACAATAGTAAAGTAACTCATACCTTGGCAGAAGTTTTTTCTACATTCTCTAAAGCCTTCTGTTTTTCCCTTTTAAGGTAATAAGGTTTAAAAACGAATTTCTGCATGCAAGCAAAGGACACAAAATTAGCACAAATTTGCAGATAAATAATTAATACAAAACTTCCATCTCTCCACACATTTACATATCCCACTTATGAATTGTGAGACCATATAATACAATTAATGGTGAATATGGAACTCTGGATAGAATCTAGAATAAGGAGCAACTAAAGAACATCACTAGCCATTGGGAAAGCCATGTAAATCACATTAATAGATAGCCTAAATGCTAGAATTTTTTAATCTGAAAACAGCACTAAAATGGCAGCTAAATAGTGGAGAGTAGCAAGATAAGGCAAAAAATTAGTTCAGCTACATTGAAGTTGTAAGAAAATTGTCACTTTTTTGAAAAACAAAGCAACCTGTAGCCTACCTGCCTTGGGACTAGAAGCTATATTATTAGGACAAATAACATTGAGTTTCTGGTCAGTTGAACATCCATGATTCCAGCTCATTTATACAGAGTCAGCTGTTCAACAGTATACCAATGTTGTTCCCCACCCTCCCAAATGAGTCAGAATAAACCAATCCCAAGAGATCCATATGAATACGAAAAAGAGACAGCAGATAGTCACCACAACAATTCTGCCAGCAGATTTTGTGACATTTTTTTATTTGTAGTTATACACGCACTTAGTGGGTCTTGAGATATGATGAAGAGGATAAGATGTTATTTAAGGAGGATACTTAAATAACAACATTTTTGGAATTTGAGTCACTCTAGCTGTTAATGGATTTATTGTATTCAATAGCAGTCCGAGATGGTGAAGAGGATAAGATGTGCTAGAAACCGTCTATTTAGAAGGGTTTTGAGGTTAGATCTTATTGCAGAGCACTAGTTTTTTTGATAAGTAATAAGATTTATTGATATCAAGAAAGGGATGCCCTAGTACACAGGAAGTGTACAGGGGTCAAACAAATCAAGTATAAAAATTACATAAATCAATAAATTCAAGAAAGGAAGAGAATGATTGGTTTCGCAAAGCTGACAGCCCATCTATCAAGAAAGAGAATGATTGCACAGCACTAGTTCCTACAGGAGTGGAGATGTTCCCTTGGAAAACTATTTGGAAGCCAAAAGTCCCAACTTCAAACGGCCCTTTTTACTTGGGTTGCTTCTTTGGGGAAAATTCTAAGAGTAGATAACTTGAGAAAGCATCATATTATTCTTGTGAGTTAGTGTCGAATGTGGAAGGGGGCTGGAGAGACTCAAGATAATTTGCTGCTACATTATGCCATTGCCAAGGAATTATGCGATATGGTCTTTGCACTTTTTGGGGTTCAGTGGGTGATACCTAGAAGGTTTGTTGATTTTTTAGCTAGTTGGAGAGTTTGTTTTGGGCTTCTTGTTCTTCCAATCTTGGGGCTTTAGCTGAGGGGGCTGAGAGAGGTCTTGGAAGAGAGAGAGGAGTTTCTGTTTATTAAAAAATTATCCTTAAGCACAAACAAAAAGAAAGAAATTTGAGAATTCTTAGTTGACATTGCATGTGACATGGTAATCAATTGCCATATCAGCAATCTAGTCCAAGTTACTTAGCTTGAATTTGGATAGAAGAACGAAATGATGGGCAACATTGTTGCAACTAGAATAATAAGGACCAGATAGAAAAATCAACAAGTTTGGAGGAACAAAAGCATGGTTAATCCAAACATTAATTTCTTACATTTGTTCCGAGGACTGAATTTTATTCAATTTTAACAAATCACAAGAAAAGCTAACAATTGGAACAAATCACTTTTTCTGCTAAACCTTGTAATTTTACAAATTGTTACTAGTTTCAACTCAGTATAAGAGTCGGTTTGGCATCAGTTTTTAGCTTTTAGCTTTTATGTACAGCTTAACTCTAATAGCCTTTGTAAAGAATAATCAATAAACGCATCCTTTCACTTATCCTTTTGGCATGAATAAAAAGGAAAACAATAAAGAGTTTGCAATGTGCAATAACCTTGAGTACAAAGTAAAGTGATGTTGGAAGTATGAATGCTCCAGTTGCAAACACAGGATTGAAATGCCTAGAGAGTAGAATCTGCAAGATGTAGCCCATCAACAACAGATTAGAAAGACATAAGCCAAAAAGGTTCTAATAGCTTTTCACTCTATCCATCCTATTCTTACAGGAATGGATGAATATGGGTGCATTTTGAAGTGAAATAAGAGAAAGAGTGAGAATATTCTTACAGGAATAATTAACTTTTGGCCGCCACGATGCAATTCAAATTTCCAAAATATACCCTGCAAACATAACAAAAGAGAATAAGATAACACACCTGCTTTACAAAGAAAACATTTGACAGCTGAAACCAAAAACTGAGCGAGCGAATAAATGCATGAAATTAAAGGAGAGCTTTTATAAACTCCAAAAAAAAAGGCAATTAAAAGGATATTTCATCTTTGTTAGACTATAGGAAAAACATTAAAGGAATAAAAAATAAAAATAAAAAGATGCCCTTTGGTCCAAAGACCATTGGCCCAACACCAATATTCAAAAACATCCCCAATATTACATAAGATTTTAATAGGTAAATTGCACAACGGACAGATGGGTCACCTTCCAGGATCAAACTCCTTACCCAACCTCAACTGCTTAACAAAGGTTATGTAAAAGAACCATACCACAGTGGTCTTTGAAATATCTAGTGAATGGCTTCACCCCACAGGTTCAAACTCCTTACCCAACCTTTTTTTATAGGAATATATATTATTATTATTATTATTAACAAAGATACATATGTACAACTACAAATCAAATAAGTATACAGGTTGTATTCCCTAAAACTCTTCGTAGAATTACATAACCAGAGCTTCAATAAAGTCATAAACTTGGATTCAAAGACATCCAAAAGAATAAGGATCCTATAAAATAAACCCCACAAAAGAAACTTCTTCACCTTCAAAAATTCTCCTATTCCTCTCCCTCCAAATATACCACATTAAACATCTAGGAACTGTATTCCATACTGTACTTCTGGAAGACTTTGGCCTTCTTCGCCAACATTGCAACATATGCTTCAGTCTTAGGCATCATCCAATTTGATCCAAAAGCTAGAAATATGAATCCATAATTCCATAGCCACTAGACAATGAAGCAGCAAGTGTTCCACAGTTTTCTTGTTACTTTTTACACAAAACACTCCAATTTTCCAGCATGGACAAAACTTATATATAATACCTTAAGTGTTGTTCCTTAGGTTCTCCTTTTAAGATTTTGCAATGTGCTTGCTTAATTAAAAAATACATTTTCATCTCATGAGAAAAAAGTCATATGGCAGAATCTTAAGAGGGGAACCTAAGAAACAGCACCTAAATACTATACCTAAGTCTTGCTCTTCCAGCATTATACCCCTTTTCATCAAATTTATCTATAGTAGGACTTTCCACCAAGTCACAAACCATGAAAAAAATGCCACTTTTAGTTAGAATTTTTATTCGTCAATTAACCTTTTGAGGGAAATCCAAGCAACCAAGACCTCTCATCATCTCATAGAAAGAACTAACACTAAAATGGCCATCAAGACCATCTTTGCACATGCTCCAGAGCATCTTGTCCTCATATAATTTTTTTTATAAATTTGATAAGTAATTTTGAATAGGATAGAATGGTGGAGAAGAATACAAGTGAACTTCTTTGATTAGTCTATTCACTATTTATTGCCAACCCCATAGTTTTAAGACAAAGGCTTTCGTGTTGTTGTATTCACGTACAAAAGTTTGCCATTAAGTCACTAGATAAACAGCTAGGTACTTGCAGAAAACCCCTCGCTGTCTTCTTTTTCTTCTAGTAAAATCCAAATAAGCATCTAATTGAGAAAATTTATGATGAACTAGCATCGGTTGCATGATATATCTGGAAATTACCCAATACATCCAAGCAACCACATGCATAGTTCATCCTGGCTTCCTAAATAACAGGCATTTCACCAAGTAGAAGCAACAGATAAAAATGCATAGGCATCAATGGAGAAATGATAAATTCATTTTCTGCCTAGATAGCTGCAATTACCTGAATTCCAATTGAATATAACATGCGGACAGTACTGAAATTAGATATTTTCCTCCCACCGCCAACTTCAAGCTCAAGAGTGGTGCTGCAAAAATAACGTATCAAGTCATGAACATATGACATTAAATCCACATCGGACACTATCTAAATTAAGAATATACTGTGAGTTATTTAGATATTTTTACATAAGAGAAAGTTCCAAAAGATTACTTGAAGTTATGAAAGACAAAGCAGTGACAGAAAATATTAATTGTATCAACACATAACCACAACCAGTCGCTGTCAATAAAAGAATATGAGAAGTCTGTAAGGAACATCTACTAGACATATACCCGCTTACAAGTGGCATAGCCTCCAGGGAACCACTCTAAACTAAGCCTGCCATCAACCCCGATTTTACTCTACACTTTGCACACAAACACAATCATTAAAGAGGAAGCATTTCCTTGTTGGAGTATAAATAATGGATGGCATGGAAACTCCTTTATAGAAGCAAATAAACAAATCATTGATGTAAGTTGAGTAGAGAACATAGAGGGCCACCACATATGTTTGTGTGGCAAAGCCCATTAAATGGCTTTTCAGATATAGATAACCCAAATCAGATGTGTTCATTTCCCACCAAAATTAGAAGAAAGTTTTTTTTTTTTTTTATTGCCAACTAAACTGGTTGAAATAGATATTAGCCTCCTCTGGTAGACTTCTGGTGCATGGATGTAAATACAGGCCAAAGCATGGATTAAATTGTAGTTAATAAGACATTTTGGTTTAACTAACAATACTGTACTTTGCCATTCAGGTTGAATGGGACAGAATGATGACGTGGTCTGAGACAACTACCTTATCTTACTTATCAAAAAAAACACTACCTTATCTTCTGTTTTTATTAGCCAACATCACCACTACCTTCATTTTGTGAATTTAACAGAACCATATTCTCCCAACTGGAGTGATTATATTCGTGTTTGTTGCTCATAATGATATCACTCCAGCAAAGACTTCTTTTGTCCAAACTTCAGTTGAAAAATGATCGTTTATTAATCTATCCTTTCTTCACTTGACTGTCATTCATATAAAGAATCATCTTTCAGGTATATTATAAAATTTCAGTTTGTAAGGAGAAACAGTTTACTATAAGCTAAAATACACACATAAGATAAAAATACATGCATATAAGTTACGAGTATATGCTTGTGGATATTGGACAATATGTCCATTTAATAAAACCACCTTAGAGTAATATAATTTTTAAGAAGAATATATACTCCTGTTGCTAGCAATTTTGCTTCCCTAACCTGTTGTACTGATACTGATGACAATTGTATGACATTTAAAGTTGAGACTCAGCACCTCTCTATTCCTCAACAGTTTATGAAACTTTCCTACAGTTTGGTAAGCCAGCTGGTTCGTATCATTCTAAATAGTTCTCCAATCAAAATTTCCTGCATTGCTAAATTAGCATGATATTTCCCATGTGTTTTGATATAAATACTATTTGATTGAAGTCAATAGCCTTACAATGAAAACATAATAAATAGCATAATCACAAGGGAAAATTTCTCAGTATTTTATGTAATATGAGAGGAAAGACATGACGCTAGTCGTTTTTAATTTTTTATTTTTTGCTAGGTAAATAGTGGGGGAGGGGGAGGGGGTGGTGGGGTTCAAAACTCTAGCACTGGACAACACTTCAGAAAGGAGGTTAACTGCTTATGGCATCAGGTTATAGCATCCAAATACGGAGAGGCTAGAGGGGGGCTGGTGTACTAGAGATGTTAGAGGAAATCATGGATGTTGGATGTGGGATGTGGAAGAAAATTAGGGCAGGTGCAGGGAGCTTCTTTGGAAATGTGGTGTATGCAGTGAGAGAGGGCCATTGTATTTGGTTCTGGCATGATCCTTAAGTGTGGGTTTATCCCCATAAGGATCTCTATCCAAATCTGTTTGCGTGTTCTGTGTCTAGAGAAGCTTGGATTTCCAATTTGATTTCTTCTGCATCAGAAGAGGGAAATAGGAGTTGGAATATACAATTTTAACAAGCTTTTCATGATTGGGAGTTGGAGGGTGTGTATACTTTTTTTGAGCTTCATTATTCCAAGCTGCCTAGGGCTGAGGGTGATGATACCTTGATTAGGCAGTTTGACTCGGACAAGAGTTTTTGAAGTGAGTTCTTATTAAAAAATTTTACTAGAGCCTCCTTCTGTTTCTTTCCCTTAGAAAATCATCTGCTGTATTAAGGTACCCAAAAGGGAGTCTCTCTTTTTATGGACAGTAGCATGGGGATGGATTCTTTCTATTGATAATCTTGGGGGGCTGCCCCTTGTTAATTGGTGTTGCTTGTGTAGATGTGACGGGGAAACTGTGGACAATCTTTTGCTCCACTGTAAGTTTGCACATGCTTTATGGAGTGAAGTTTTTTTGTTGTCTGGGATTTAGCGGGTGATGCAAAGACTGTAGCCTCTCTACTCTTTGCTTGGAAGAATTGGTTGGGGAAACAATTTTCAAGCATTTGGATATGGTACCAGCGCATCTTATGTAGTTAATTTGGCGGGAATAATACGGGTATTTTTGAAGATATTGAGAGACCTTTAGATCTGGTGAAGTCTTTGCTAGTTAAGATCTTGTTTGTTTGGTCTTGTATTTGGGGTTTAACACATTATATTTCTATTTGTGATTTCCTTCAATCTATTAGCATTTCTTTTTGGTTTGTATGTATTCATTTCAAGTAGTGTGTTCATCATTGTGAACATATTGTTCATCCCTGATGTATCGTACCCAAAGTTTTTCAAAAAAAATGTTGTATCCTTATACCCATACTCGTATCCATATCCGTACCCAGGCATCTTAGTTTCCATCATGATTATACAAGGAAATTTACACAAAGTTAAAAATCCCAAGGTATGCAACCAAAAAAAAAAAAAAAAATCCACATCTATATAATACAGAAATGAATAAACTGTCAAGATATTTAAAAGTGGAAGAAATTCAAAAATGAAAAACTAAACATCGACAAGAGATTCTTTTATCAACATTACAGAAAATAATATAGCATAATCAGTACACAGACAGATCATAAGCACATACCTTCCAACTTTGCCCACAATACGGCCATGAGATTTTGAGGAAAACCGATGAGTGTAATGAGCTGATGCCAAAAATGAACTTGTGCCAAACTGCATGAATTGATAATGAATAAAGGGAAGGAAGGATAGTAAGCATCTAAATTAATGAAAGCCTGCAAAAATTTGTGCAGTTTTGGAAATAAATACTACACAAAGGTTTGAACAAAAGAGAAGGAAGAAGAGCTTATAAGGGAGGAGAAGCAGGATATTATATTCAGGGTACGGTTACATATCATATTATTTTTGATATTATGAAATAGATCATTCATTCCTTAGCCTAGCCATGAATGAGGGTCCAGTTGTATCATAGATTTACTAGTCGCAAGTAGATATTTTCTCAAGTCGATTCTTTGGTCCATGTCCATGTAATAAAGATAGAAGAAGGATAAAGGATCCCTCCTGATTGAATGATGCAGCCATGGAAGATTGATTTGATATTACTTTGCAAATTTGCCTATGAAGAATTATTTTATGGGATCCACATGTGAAGCCGAACTGAAGTAAAACCCAGGTGGTTTTAAAGGTCAAGTTATTAATCTTTTAGGGTTTAAAAAAAATATTTGGGTTTTTATTTTATTAGTTATGGTCAATTTTGTAGTCAAGGCAAATCTGTAATTTTTTCCATTCCTATGAATTAATGGTATTTTGGTACTTTAGCTGAGTCTAGAATTCTAGAAGATACGAATTAGTTTATTTTCTTTGAGTCCAAGTTAGTGTTTTATTAGGTTTTTGGTTTACTGGCCAAAGTAGGAATTCTAACGCTACTAGTACAAGAAAGACTCTCTCTCTCTCTCTCTATACACACACACACACACAAACACACACACGCATATACACACACACACATATATATAGGTAAAATAAAATTCATTAAATAAAAAATGTTATTCCAATACACAGGGTATGTACTGAAATGAAAACGGAAGAGTGCAAAACAAGAAAATAAAAGAATCAGCTAGAGGCAAGAAAACTAGCTAATGTCCAAAGAATCCATAAAATCTAGCAGCCCCTCATCTGAGAAAGATACGAGCGGAGAAGTCCACTCATATAGAGTCTTCAAAAACAAAAACTTCAACTTTGCAAATTTTTGAGTTGATTAATAAAGTTATTTAGCTTTTTGAGCATAGAAGCACATAGGCCTTTTTGCGTTTGTTTCTCTCTTTGGCACTGTGCATACAGCACTTGAACACCATAAAATCCACTATTTTCCTTATTCCTTACAACCCCAAATGAAGCCCTTTCTTTACCTATGAAACCCGCATACTTTCTTCTACCAAATAGCCCTTAAATACTCATCAAACCACCTTTTAATTCCTAGCAAAACCCATAACCTTTTCTGCAACAATTCTAAAGCCTAGTTCCACAATTCTTCCTAATGCTAAACCCACCACAATCACACCTAGACAAATTCCCTATGTGTCCTACGTCATTGTACTCAAAAGGAAAAATAATTAAGCCTCTTTTTTACATTAATTGGCTAAAAATTGCTAAAAATCCATATCTTTTATGATAAGTGTAAATAAAGTCATATATTGAACATAAGATTTTTTTATATATAAGTGTGTGTGTGTGTGTGTGTGTGTATTAAGTTTTATATAAGTATATATTGAACATAAGATAATAGGCCACAATTCCTTCAAGGGGCATTCAACAAAAGCTACTATTGTCATCACCTTCATCTCTACCTGCTATCATTTTCTTGTAATTCTGATCACATTTTTTATTAAATTCAGTCACAAATCTGCTGTGATCCTTCAGTCACACACATGGCCATTATAGCTTGTCACAAACCTATGACTATCTATATCTTCTATCAGAAATTCTCTTGTTATTGTTGCATTGCATTTTATATCCATATGCATCTCACTCTCTCCCCCACTGCACATGGAAGAAGAAAAACAATTATCACTGTCACCTAAACCAAGAAACAGTCCTTATCTTCAAGAGCAGATCAGTTAGCGGACTTTCACATAAATTCCAAGGTCTTAGAGTTCTTTATCAGCACTCTATGTAGTTGTCTTGTCTTCTAAATTTAGAACATGAAAAATTCTTGGTTTTCAAGAACCCGCAAGTACTCTAGGGAGAACCAGTTAGAGCCCAGCTGAATAGTTTTGGATTGGACTTACAGATTGTAATTAATCTTCTGAATTGGGAACTCACTAGAGAAACGCAATTGAACTTCAGTCACTCAGTGCTAGAATCCATCATTGATAAATAAATAACAAATAGCATGTTTTCACATAGCTCCCTTTGCAACCAAATAGAAGGTTGAGCCTTTGAAATTGAACAAAATGGAGACGAGTCTAACTCTCAGAGCAGGTATTATGTTACAAGGTTTGCATGCTTGACACCCAACTAAACATAATTAAATGACAGTTAAATGGGTTATGACGAACTTAGCTTAACAATGAATCATAAAATGTCAATGGAAGATAAGAATGATGAAGGTGTACATCACCTCTAAACTGGTATGAAGAATTTCTACATTTACAGGTGTGTTATAATATTTTTTCTGCCTCCATGGTATGGCCCTTTTTTAAAAGTATAATAAGCTTTCTGGGAAGAAAATTTTAACATGCTCAAACAACAACAAACATAGATGCACCTTCACTTCTCCAGCTGCAGACATTTTCTCTTCTTTCTTTTGCCATCCAACTGCAATAGATGATTCTGGACCTACTGCAAGCTGTATCTGTAAAAGAGAAAGTGACAAAGAAAAATATTCAAAAGATAATAACGACCGCAATCAAGACAATATAAATGTAAAACACAAACATCTATTTTTTCCAGCCTCTAAAGATGGCCTCTGTGTTAATTACATTGTTAAAATTGTCAAGTTTTGCAGGATCATTTACTTTTCCTTGGTACCATTTCCTCCATAAAAGTATGCCATATGATACAAGAAAATCAGTAAATTCCCACAGAATCCATAACTAAATTGTATACAGATGTAAAGACCCTAATGAACATGATATGATGGCGAATGAAGTGAAAAAGGGAAAAATGAGCCAAGTTGAAACAAAAGGAAGCATACATTTCCATTTGCTGTTTCAGTAAGTTGGCGGGTCCAGGAATTGGAAAGATTCAAGGAACCATCTCTCAAAGAAACAGCAAGGGCCATTGTTGCAGTTGAGTGTGACGACAGCTGACTGAACAAAGAAACAATATAAAGGTGAAGTGAAACGAGAAAACCAGCAAAAAAGGTCAAATAAAATACATAAGTACATGCCCTACCGAGACGTTTGCACCCCAACTAGTGCCCGTAAACCAGCTGCAGCCATAAATTCTACAGAAGCAGCGGGAGATATTTGATGCCTGAACACAGCACTAGCAGCTCCACCCCCAGAATTCCCATTTACTGCCAAATTTCCACCAATTGCAATTGCATTGTTTTTTGATATTTGAGACTGAACTTCACTTGTCATAGCCATTCTGACATTTAGGTGCGTAAGGACATGAGTGTGCAATTGAAACAGTAAGGTAAGCACTAAAATAAGCAAACTTTATGAAAATCTTAAAATGCCTGAAATTAAAAGCCTTTGAGGATATCGAGAACCAATGGTTTAAAATTAGAACAAGATCAAAAGCGTCTCAGGCAACCACCAAGAAATATAAGTAACAAGATGTATCAAGATTCACAAATATACAGATAACTAGTGAGCGAGAAAATAATTTCTAATAGAAGAAGACAAAACCAGTTTGTGTGTGGGGTGTGTGTGTGTGTGTGTGTGTGTGAGAGAGAGAGAGAGAGAGAGATGGCCTGGATGGGCATAAGTTTAATACTAGCAAAAAATCTAAGGGGCATAAAACTTCTCAGATCGAACTGTACCCTCGCATGATGCCATCACCTTTTAGAAGGTGTGGCAAAGACATATTTGCCAGTATTGTACCAGAAGGTCGGAAATGTGCTGAGATCTTTTCTTGTTCCTTCATTTTCCGTAACCTTTCAAGTTCTTCCTTTAGCTCTTCTACTTTATTCAGCTTTGGACCAAGCTCCAAACCAGAAGTCAACCCTTCCATGCCATAAATGTCATATATTTGCCTTTTATTTACGTCTGATAAAATTTCATATGCTTCACATATACGTTGAAAGTTCTCTGTAGCGATGTCTTTCATCTGAAATGAAAATTTTGTCAATGAATCTTTAATGAAAATAAAAAGGGGAAAATCCCTCAAAACAAGAATCAAACATGACCACAAATTCAATTGATAGTAATAGAGGGAGGTAAAGATCCTCCCTCCATCCTATAACGAATTTCTATCCTAAATATATATATGTGTGTGTGAGAGAGAGAATTTTAGGGGGAGCATGTAGCCATGTACTGCCTTGCAAACTCAAGCTTTTTGTATGTATTTCAATTCACCCTTATGTTATTGGTGCTATAAAATTTTCATAAAGAACACAATTCTCAAGATAAGGATAAAAAAATAAATAAATAAAATTTGATAGGTAATAATACTTTTATTAAAAAAACTGAACATCATGTTCACGATGGTGAACACTCTGAACAAGAAACAAATACAACATAATCAAGAACTAAAGGAAATTTTTTTTTTTTTTTTTGAGAAATAGAACTAAAGGAAATAGAGACTAAGAAGTCAGATAAAGAAGTACAATTCGTACAACCCCACACACGAGCCCAAAGAAACAGAGTACCAAAGAGGAGAGATTTTAGATAATCTAATGTTCTCTCCTTGTCTTCAAAAATACAGGCATTACGTTCCTGCTAGACTAACCATGTTAAACATGCCTGGACCATATTCCAAGTATAAAAATTTTATACTTGGGTGACTTATATATATATATATATATATATATATATTTATTTATTTATTTATTACCAATAAATAAATAAAAATTTTAAAAAAAAAAAGAAAAAAAAAAAGAGGATAAAATAGAAAGTAGAAATTCAAAAATGTTAACTTTTTTTTTAACAAAATAAACTTTAAACTTTTAGATATATATATCTTTGCATACAGGATGTAACCCCTATGCCACATAATGGCTGTAGACCCCCTAAGAAAAGGTGTGTAAAAGTAAACAAAACATTGAAGCGATTTCAAGAGAAATAAGATTGATCAAATAATTTTAAAAAAAAAAATTAAAAAAATTTGATAATTCAATAATTACAACAATAAGAGAAGGGGGGTTTGAACCTTGGATGTTTCCACTGGAAATACTAGGAGGTGCCAATTGAGTTACAAGGCTCTTGGCTAGATATAAGACAAACAGCATTAAAAAAAATGCTCATTGTTGGATGAAGGGAATAGGATTTAACATAATTACCAATAGGCTAAAACTGATCCATTATTGTTTTAGCCTTTTAGGCGTCAATTGCTACTAATAGGGAGTAGGATTAAAGATACCAATGTTTTTTCTTTTGCGATGAGCAAGACCAAAGGTGGCCTATTAATCAAAGCATCCTTCCAATAGGATGTAATGCAATAGAAAGTAGTAACAGCAATGGATATGGCGATAATATGAACTTCTCTAGTTCTCAGCAAAGAAATAACTAGTGGAAACTATCATAAACCTTATATTCTAGAGATAGGGTCCTCCTAAATTGATCCTGAACATGATGCAAGTTTTTTTTTTTTTTTTTGCTAAGTGTAACTAAGGGGATCCAACCCCCCAATCTAAATCCCATGGTAGGGAGCAGATGCCACAAGGCCATTTGGCCATTAGATATCATGATGTAAGTTGATAATTAGTTCGTACAAAAAACATTACAGATGCCATCAGCTTACTAGTTGAGAGAACTGAAGTATCAGTGTTCACTCTTAATATGAAATGTTAAGAGGAATGACTGTGTTGAAGTTCCTGTGGAAAGCAAATTGGAGAGTGAAGGACCCCTGAAACGTGGGTGTCTTTGTATTGACTGCAACTTGGGTGAAAATCCTTAAGATAGAAAATCTCATAAGATGGGGTATGACTATGTTGAATTGTTGTCATATGTGCAACAGAAGAAGAGAGAAAGTAGATCATTTACTTTTGCATTTTCCAATAGCCATTGAGCTATGGGATTTTGCATGTGTGGTATTGGGAGCAAAATGGGTGATGCCTAAAATTGTGTGGGTTGCTCCAATGTTGGCATCGAAGATCTAACACTTTTCTAAATAGATCATGGAATATAGTTCCATATTTGATGTGGCAATGGAGACAGAGAAATTGGAGGACCTTTGAGGAGCAGATGCTATCTATGGAGAGACTGAAATCCCAATTTGTTGGGTCCCTATTCTTTTGGATGTCTTTGGATGATAGTGGACAATCCAATATGCATGATTTCAAAGATGCACTATAATTTTGATCATCTCAAGGACATCTTTTATAAAACCAATATACTTTTTGTATGTAATAATTTCATTGAAACCGATATTTCATTGGTATGCTAAAACCAATATTTCTTCAATACAATTATTTTTACTTAAAAAAAAAAAAAAAAAAAAAAAAAAAAAAGGACCTGGGGTATCACCTTTCATAAATATCAAAAACGAGCCATCTTTGTGAATATGCAAGGGATAGACAAGCGGCATTAGGGCACATGTGCATTTGAAGGACATATGAGACTCATTTTCTATTTTTTGTCATATGAGCTTCAGATTTCAATGAAGTAACTGTATACTCTCCGTCTATAGTTCTTACATTTGATTGGACAAATGGAATTTGTTTCAGATTTCTACCTCTCTTTTTTCTTTTTCCAAATAAGCTGTTAAGGTTATGATCAATGTAACATACCTAAAACACATCAGTTGGTTTCTTCCACCTACGTACCATGCCTAAGTCAAGTCATCAAACAAACAACTTCAATGGCAGCTACCCGTCTGCCAGGTTCTCCACACTTAATAAAATCTACATAACTAAAGAACTTTACACATAATTCAACACAAACTTTCTTCACAACTTGTTGAAGTGGCAGATTGTGAGCTGTGGACAATCACTTTTACAAGGACCCTTCAGTAACACCACTCTCATTTCCACCACTCACAACCTACCACTTCAACAAGTTGAGGAAAAAATAGCACCACTAACCTAATTCAATTCCACAAGTTCAGATAATACACCATCTCAAACACCAATAATTTCTTAAACAAAATACCTTTTAAAGCTTATAAATAATACAGATTCAATACACTTAAACCCATTCAACCCAAATTTGAACTGACAAAACTAAAATCAAACTACACACTATATCACCCATTAGAGCCAACATTGCATTTCAATCACTAATATCACTCCAACTCAGTTAAAAGAAACCAATCAATCAATCAATGTTAAAACTGATGTTTGTAACATACATGGAGTTCCTGGTATTTGTCGGGGTGATATATTTGGGCCCATTGGCGATAGGCTTTCCGGATTTCTTCGTCGGAGGCCTCCGGTGATATGTTGAGCAGTGCGTACAGTTCTCTATTGGGTGGGCCCGAGTCTTCTTCCTTCATCTTGTCTCTGTGGTACCAAAAAATCGAGTACGAATTGCCGGGGGATGCGAAGCTGGAAGGATTACTTTGCTTTGGTTTCACTTCGCGGAGCGAGATTCGAGGGCAGAGAGTGTTCTCTAATAAAAGAGATTGAGAGAGCGAGAGAGTTTTAAGGTTTTAGGGGTTTGGGGTTTGAGGTTTTGGCCGAGCGTGCGGGTATTGACTTTCTTATTGTTGCGTGCGGCACAGATTGCCCTTAGTGGGCTGCACTCAGCACAGTGCACTACGGACCCTATAAATTTATCTTTGTCTAATTGTCTTGTCTCAAAGAACAAACAGACAACCTATACACTAATCTATTGGGCCCGGTTAATATGGGATCGATTAATGTGTGCCACACGTTAATAAATCTATTTTTAAAAAAGTTTTAATGAGAATCGAAAAAATTATCACAATAAATTTTTTTCAAATTTGACTTTCTATTATGTGCCCACAGAGTCACAGACAGTCACGCAGCCAAAATTTTTTTTTTTACTGAAGAAGGTAGACACACAGCCAAAATTTAATACCTGTGAACTGTGAAGGCTGGAGGCTGGAGCAGCGGAGCAACGAAGCTGGGCTGGGCAGATCGAGCAACCGGCGGCGGCGGCGGCGGCGGCAAGATGGGCCTCCGGTTTGGGTATGCGACAGGGAGTCAGGGACGGGTCTCACTTTCTCTGTCTGGACTCTCTCGCGTCTCAGGCTCTCACTTTCTTTTTTTTTTCTTTTTTTCGCTTTTCCGTTTGGTTTTGGAGTCTTTCTTTTTTTGGGTAAAAATACGGAGGAGTTATATTGATAATCAAAAGTAACAGAGGCCCGAGTGGAACGGGTTACAGCATTAGTGTCATAATCTAGACTCTAGAGCCTCCATAACAACAAAAGGAGGATTTTCAAAAGGTTCATCTTGGCAGCGCCCGATGGTTGCAAGCAGGTCCGCAGCTCTATTGGTTTCACTGTAACAGTGTTGCATGCGATACTCCTGGAATTTTTTTTTTTTTTTTTTTTTTTTTTGGAGTCTACTGCTGGGTTTTCTTCCTTTTTTTTTCTTTTTTTTTTTAAGGTTTGCATGTGCTGATGGGCTCTTGCCTCCTGGGCTGGCCGGATAGGGACGGTTGAGGGGGGCTGAGCTACAAACCAATGTTATTAAATCTGTTCCGTTCCGGCCGGAATGGCCGGAATATTTCGTACCGGGATGCAATCCGGAACGGTAATACCACCTGTTCCACCTTAGGTCCAATTCCAGCCGGTTTCGGGTCATTCCGGCCATTCCGGTCAATTTCTGCCGGTAGCAGTTTTTAGCCAACCAAAAAAAAACTAACAAACCCATCAGCACAGCATGTTTCCACAGAGCACCGATCGCCTGAAGAAGTTCAAATCATATCTGCTCCGTTCAAATCATATCTGCTCCGAAGCTGCCAAATGATTTGAAAAAAAAAAAAAAAAGGAAGAAGAAGAGAACAGAAATTTAGAGCAAATGTGGAGGAAGCTCAAATTTTAGCTGCGTTTGAAACTATCTTCTTCAGTCCTGTACTTAAACTTCTGGTCTGGGTCTCTGAAACTTTCCAAGAAGGACTTCTGTAACTGTAAGTAACTAATGGGAATATGCAATGAAGAAGAAAGAGTGGAGGAGAAAGTGTAAGTCATTGCACGTGGGTGATGGAGTGGGATTTGGCGAAAAGGTGGAAGGGGGCTTCCTAGAAGCTTCCTGGAATATGAATACTAGCATATTTATTTATAAAAATACCCAAATTTGAATTTTAAAATAATCAATCTAATCACCTTATAATTATCATAGTAATATTTCTTTTAAAACACTATTTTACATTCATTAAATGGTTATATTTTATTTATAAAATTTGGTTTAAGAATGACAACGAGTAACAATATCTTTTTATTAATTACTAATATATATATATAAAGAGATAATTCTGAAATGGTCTAAAACAGTACGTTGAAATAAATCGGTACAGAAATATTTTATTCCAATAGACAAATCAGAACAAACACCGAAATGGTATTCATAACATTACCACAAACCAAGGGAAGCCCAAGCCTCTTTTTTTTGGAGGGGGGAAATTTTACCTACTAAAAATATTTTTTGGGGGCCGTGCTCTCTTAGGCACCCACTTGGGTCCGTCCCTGCTCAGCAGTCATCTATTAATGCAATTAAAAAATAAATAAATAAAAAACCTTAAATGAAGTTTTGGCCTTGCATTTTGTTCATATTTTCATTTTAGTATTTACTTTTTTTATTATATTGTTTTTAGTCTTTAAAATAAAAATGCATTCTATTTTGGTCATTACCATTATCACATTAAAGGAAAATTTTTATGTGACAAATATATTACACTTCTAGCACACTAATTGCTGACATGGCCTCTATAATAATATTAAAAATAATTCCATGTCAACATTTTCATTATAAAAAAAAAAAAAAAAATCCACATAAGATAAAGTAATAAAAACATAAAATTCTAAACTTTTGATTTTTTAAAAAATAATTAAATTTTTTCTTTCTTTACATTATGTTCTTCCTAGTCATCATGAAGAATATGTTCTTCATGTTCTTTCTCAAAAAATATGTTTGGTTGCCTAGGAAATTAAAAAATTAAAAACAAACCCAACATGGAACACATAAAATCAAAGCCTACAGATCTACAAAATACAAAGACCTTCAAAGATTTAAAACACAAATAACACAACCGTAAGCTCAACAATCAATCTCCAGCAAACCTAAAACATCATATGAACTAAGAAAAATCAGTCCCTCCACAAATATCAAACCCATAAAACAAACCTTTAAATTTTAAACTTAGAAAAATTTGAAACAAACAAAGACCCTTAGATCCAAATCCCTTCAAACCCAACTGATTCTTGCAATTTCCCAGTACAAACAAACCCACATGAAACTGAAAAGCCAAACCCAAATGAAATTAAAACCAAAACCAAAGATCTAAGATTACAAAACACAACGCCTTCAACAATTACTTTGCCAATTCTTTCACTTTCTTAGTACAAAACAAGTATATTGGAGGAAATCTAGCTTTTTGAAAAGCAAGGACCTTAATAATCTTGATCCAAGTCTATATGAAAATGGGTGCCTCTCGGTTCTACCGCCTATCTCCACCACCAAGCTGAGAGATAGAGATGAAAGAGAGTGAGACCCACCTAGGGCTGTTTTCTTTTTACTATTTAAACATATTGTAACCTACAAGGCAACTCAGTTTTCATATTTATTAAAAAAATACAGAGTTTTTCCATTTTTCTCTAGTGGATTCCAGAATCCTATCACTTTATGGATTCAAGCAACTTCTTGTAGATTCAAGGTTTTCATTCAAAAGCTAACGTTGTTGTTGTTGTTGTTGTTGTTGTTTTTTTTTTTTTTTTTTTTTTTTTTTTTTTTTTTTTTTTTTTTTTTTTTTTTTTTTCATTTAGAAAGCAATGTGTTTGTTTTCTTGTAGCTTCCATGACATCAGAGAGACACCAATATAAGAAAGACCCATCGATCTATGAGAAAGACACTGATCTGAGTGAGAGAGGATTTCGGGTTTTCAACTGAGAGATTGAGAGAGTTTTAAGTTGAGAGAGAGTACGAGATGAGAGAGAGGGAGATATAGGAAAATAACAACGATGATTGGTTTTCAACTGATGTTGTGTTTGTTTGCCAAAAATGTTTAAGAAAAGTTGAAAAATTTATTATAAAATCTTTTCTCAATCTTTAAAACTAAAAAATTAAATTTTTTGGGCAACTAAACATGATATTTGGGGAAGAACATGAGCAGTTATGCTCTGGTGCATGTTCTTCCAAAAAAAATTAATGAAAAGAAAAATAAAATTTATTTTAATTATTTTATTTTATTTAAAAAAATCATAAGATTAGAATTTTGTTTTAATTGTTTTTCTAATGTGGTTTTTTTTAATACTTAAAATGCTAATGAGGCATTATTTAAATGCTAAATAAAAAATTTTATTATTATTTTAATGGCCAAGTAGGTGTTTTATGTGCCAACTATGCACTCCACCTATCACATAGGATATTTTCAGTTAGCGAGATAACGGTAAGGGCCAAAATAAAACGCATTTTTCATTTTAGGGACTACGAAAGGCAGTAAAATAAAAAAAATATGGACAAAAATGAAAATATAGTCAAAATGTAGAGACTAAAAGTGCATTTATACCCAAAAAAAAGTAATTAGATTTGGGACAAAGTTTCACTAGGAACTTGATTATAACTAATAGCTACAACCCAACAACTTTTACTAAAAAATTAACATTATTATATTTTTATTTAAAATCTAACTGTCAGATTGCATATTATTTATTTTTTTAACATGTGTGTCAAATTTCATATCAATCGGATGTTATTTACCATTCAATCCATAAACACATTTTTTATGCATAACTTTATACTACAAAAACATAAATTTAAACATTGGATTAATAACATAGCTATTGATCTTATCTTCAATTTTGCAAGCATAGAGAATATAAATAAATAAATAAAATGTGATCCAATAGTGGATTTGTCAAAATTCACATCCAGTAAAAAAAAGAAAAAAAAATTGAGTAAACACCACCCTCTCTAACCATGTGTTTGAAACTTTGAATGAATAATTTGTTAAATTAATTGAATTTTACAAATGATAACTTACATTTCTATCATTTAAAATCTCATCATTTATAATACTTGTAGAAATTTTAAAATTATAAAAATTATAAATGAGTAATATTATAACCACAAATTATTTTACAAACTATTGATGTGACAATTTTTACTAATTTTAATTTGGATCCACTATTGACATTACTTTTTTACTTAATAATAATAACTACTCACCGTACTAGTAATTTGTAAAATTGTTTGTAACTTTAGCATTTTCCATTATAAATTTTGAATTTTAGACATAATTTGAATTTGTAAAATCTTGCATTATGCAATATGTTTATTGAATCAATTAAAATATAGTTCTAGAAAATAAGTAGTTAATTTCCATAGTGTAAAAACTGATTAGAATCGATCTTTTAGTGACAAGAATAATGTTTTGTTCATTAATACAATTAACATTTGATTTAAGCTTATTTTTGCTTAAGATTGAAGAAAATAAATAAATAAATAAAATGTTAGAGTAAAAAGAAAATACCAAATATGAATAAAAGACAATATAAAAAATTTATTCCAATGACATTACTTATTGAGAAATGATATGTCTATAACATTTTTACAATAAATCTTAAGTGGCAGGTTGTTACTAATTGTTATTGTTGGGGTAAAAAAGTAATTTTAGTGTTAATTTCAAATTTGAACCAATAACAACTAACCACTTGTGATTTGTTGTAAAAATGTTGTAAACGTAGCATCTCTCTTATTTCTTAATAATAATATATTAACATGTCCTAATGAAAGGTTTCAAAGCATTGGCTACATAAAACTAAAATTAGAAAATTAATTATCTTAAGAGCAACATCAACATAAACCCATCCTATGTCCCTTGTGAAATAAATATCAACTTTCTTTCTCTTAGGAGTCTCAGCCAGAACTTTGTTCAACAATATGAGAAACTGTTTTTTATTCTCTGTAAACCAAGCATAAGCGTTAAGTTATTTAACTTCATAGAAGTAGCAAGAACATCTTTACTCACTACTATTTTCTTTGCTGGAGCAATAACAGAAGTAGTTGATGCTTGAACTCTTTTCTTTCGAATATTAAATGAGGTTGGTGAAAGATTATCGCTTCATGATCACCTATGTTCAATTCTTTTGGGGTTCCACCATCCAAACCAATAACATTGTTTCTCAAGTCTCAACAAGAGTCGTGACTCATGATGATCTTTTCAACTTCTAAACATGTTTCAGCACCCTCACCAATTGCCATGTATATATCTTTACGACACAAATACTATATCATCCCAGTTTGCAATTACTTTCAACGAAAATTTCTAGCTTTTTGATGGGACTATCAAACATGGAGCAAAAGACGTGATATAAAATGAAAAAAAAAAGAAAAAAGAACAAAACAAAAACAAAAACAAAATAAATATTAATTATGTTCATTTAAATAATACAGTAACTATTAAGAAGGAAAAAGAATTCGAGTTACGAAGTTAGCAGCATGTTGTAATTATCTTTCAAAAAAAAAAAAAAAAACTCAAGAATGAAACCATTGTCCACCGTACCTTCACATATTACTGCTAAGCTTTATAATTTATAATCATCTTCCTTGTTGCGTCCCAACTGATGAATCTACTTTGGCTAAGTATATCACTAACAATTCCATAGTCTTTTCCATGTCTTTACTCAATTTTGGACATTATCAACATCAATGTGAAACTGTGAAGATAATTTATATGACATATTATATTGTATGCAATTGTCTTCCACCCCCATCTGCGTTGTGGCCTAAGTTGCGCTCATCTCTAAGAATATCAGGTAAAGCACGTTCCATATTTAAAGTCCAAGTGTCCAACATAAATTACTTTTGTCTTCTCTTTCATTTCAATTTGTTGATTCTCCCTTTTTTTTTCTTTTTTTCTTTTTTCCTGCATACCCTTCTTTACTTCCCTCTCTACCATTCTCTATATATAGAAATAATCATAACAATCATAAACATGAAATTTAAAAATGGCATATATACTTAGAAAAAATAGGATAATTACTGACACAATTTCAAACTCGACATAAAATGCACCAATAGAGGGACAAAAACCTTTCAGGTTGGGGTACCCAATCCCAATTTAACTGTGCAAGTCAAACTTGACTAGATTGGAATCTATCAAGTGTGAAAGATAGCTAAAATACACTGGCTGTGTACTGGACTGTCTGTACCCCTAAAGGATATAGAAAACATAAAGAATCCAAAGGATCAATTAGGGACCTGGACACTCGCCATCTTATTGTCATCCAACTAAACAAGATCTCAATTAGCTGAGAAATGCTCAAACTCTATGAAAGTAATATACAATTAATTGTTTCTCAAAAAAAAAAAAAAATAGACAATTAATTGAATAGTCTCCAATGAACACCATGACTTGGCTAATCTATTTCCTATTCGGACTACCCATCCTAGAAGTCACTTGCTTCAACAAAGACTACTATTCTTGTAGTAAATCAAACATAAAAAGCATGTCAAGAATGATTTATAAATAAACTCCTATAGAGTTGCAAATATGTTATTTTTGTATTCTCAGAAAGTACACCTTATCAGACCACATTAAACTTTATACTCCATGACAAATACTTGGATTATATTTATAGGATCAAGTGACTATATTCAAAATTTCAAGATAAAAATAAAATTAAACACTTTTTTTTGTGTTTTTTTCCTTACCTACAAAAGACTTGCAGATTAACAGAGCGCTACTTCAGTCTTCAGGTTTTAGTCTTATTGTAGGAAAATGCTTGGATGCCACATTGCCACCACTATGAGCACTGGTCAGTCATTGACAATTTGACATCAAGAAAATCATGCATGTGCAGCACATATACAGGCCCTTCCATTTTGAGCTACATTTTTCACTCTCTTTAGACTACTCAGACACCTACAATTGTTGACGCCATTTCTTATATAGTGATAAAATGGGAAAAAAGGAAAAGATAATATAAAAGTTAATTAAAGTAGCCACCATTGAGTCAGTGAGCCATTTTTTTAAAACAATTTGCGTGCCTCGACAACACAGCCAGGTTTGGAGCACTCAACAAGAGAAAATGATTTTGAGTTGGGTTTTTTGCGTTAAATTTTATACATATGTGAGTACGTGTTATGAATACTATAGGCAAGTCAAATTAATTTTATAAAAGACCTGTTGTGCCGACAACCATACTCTATTGTTCGAATATTTTTTTCCCTAAACCTCCAATAACTTTGTATTTAAAGATGTGTCAATTAAGTTACACGATTCTTATATTTCTCAAATTAGATAGATTGAATTGAGTTTTAATTTCGTATGAGTATTATTTGGCATGTATACTACTTGGTTGAATTTTATTATGCCTTATTTTTGTTGATTAATACCAAAGGAAAGGCATAAAAGGCTTGTTACCTCTCTTTTTTTTCAATATATTCCAATTTCATTAATGATGTGTTTTATTTTGATTTGTTAAATGCATGCTATTTGAAGTAGAGCAATATTACAATGTTTGATGTGTGTAAGTTTTCATTTGGAACAGGTGGCTTAGGAATTTCTTTAGTTGAGTTATGTTGGATTTTCCTTAGATTAGTGAATCAATTGTAATAAGCTTTAATATTTGGTGTAAGGTTTATTTGGTATGGATAAAGAGTACTAACTTTCCCTGAGATTTTTTGTTGTTACACTGATCTCCCCTCTAATTTAGTATAAGACACTTACCTTCTTTAAAATACAAATTATTTACATTGCCATCTACACTCTTTTTGAGAGGTTTTTTTTTTTTTTTTTTTTTTTTTTTGGGGGGGGGGGGGGTTCAATCATCTAGTGTAAATATTCTTGTGCTTAAAATAATGCCCAATTTTTTCCCCTCAAATATAATTAGTCGATTATGATCTTACCAAAGACATGAATGCATAGCGTAATCCAAGATTAATTTTAATTAGTTTATAAGAAAATTAATTAGTTATAATTGAAAGACAAAATCCTATTGATTGTAGTTGTTTAATTATGGTAGTCATGTGAATATGCAATAATTGCATGTAGATGATATTCTTTTTTTTTTTTTTAATTTAATTAATTATACAAGATAAATATAATCGTGTATTAAAGACAATTTTTCAAGATTTATAATTTTAACTATCGTACTCCAAACCTTATTATCCTCACACATGGTGCCTACGTTATGGGGTATGAACTCTGGTCACTATGACACAACAAACCTTCCCCGTGCGATGCGAAGTTTCCACGAAGCTTCCTCCAACATTATTTTGGCCCCGCGGTTCAGTACTGCAGATGCTTTACTTAAGAGGTGGCCCATTGTCTGCTTACATTTACACGAGCAACGTGATTGTAGCATGTGGTATCTAAAAATTGTAGCACGTGATATCAAGATTTTTAGAGCAGTTCGACCACAAAAGTTTTAACGTAATAAAAAGTTTGAAACTTTATTCAAAGAGGAGATGTAATGTAACAGTACGTGGTCCTAGATTTTTTTTCAGAATTTCACTTCTACCTCCAACTCCAAGTGCAATGGTATTCAAATGCGCGGCGTTCCATTATTGCCATTCCAAGTGCAATGATATCCAAATGCATATCAGAGCGCCAAGTGCTAACTCTTCATTCAGTGTCACGCAGCGAACCTTTCGTTTCAACATCACCTCATGCTCACTTTAGACAAGTCAGTGTTCACTCTAATATATATATATATATATATATATATATATACACACACACGTGTGTGAGTGAAGAGCAAATGTTAACAATTAATCCATATTTGTTAAGGTTAAAATAATGTAAGTCTTATTTAATAAAAAAAATTAAATAAATAGAAAAAATTGTATAAAGGTTTTTTTTTAGAAAGAAAAAATTGTATAAAGTTGATTCTAATATCTATAAAGTTGACGAAATATTGACATAAATATTCTGACATAAAGTACAAATTTAATGGTAACTGGAGTGCAACCTTATATATATATTCTTTTTTTACTGAATGATTGCATATATTGATATTATGTTGTTAGTTGCTACCCCCATGAATAAATGACTTAGATCCATTATCAGTCAATGACTAATATGCCCACGAGATTCTCGACAAAAGAAAAAGACTAATTATTTCTCAAAAAATAAAAAGACTAATTTGCCCACGGGATGAACGTATTTACTAACCTTCTATTTCGATGGTATACGTGTTGAATGACTTAAATCTTTTTTTTTTTTCCTCCTTCCAAAAGTCAGAATATGTTTACTATTATAATTGTTTTTGGAAATAAGAAACATTTTTATTGTATGGATTCTAGTTAACTTAACTAATAAAGTCTCTAATAATTGAATAAGAAATCTAAGATTCAATTCTCGTCTACACTAAAAATTGATTGATGTCAGTGACGGCTCCAGGATTTTTTTTTCTAGGGGAGTCATTAATGTCTTAAGCTAGGATTTTGTTGTGGATGAGTAAAAAATAAAATAATTAATTTTTTTTTTTATATAAAGTTTTCATATAACATGCAATAATCTAACATAATATCGGTACGTAAGACAACAACAATTAAATGCATAAATAAATAATCATAAAATTTGTCAAATTAATAATAATTCATTATAATTGTATGCAATACCAATTAAATAAAAATATATGATAAAGAAGAATAGTAACACATACAAGAGTAGGTATGGGAGTAAACGTGAAACTAAGAAAAAAAAAATAGTAACTGATAGAAGATTTTGTTTTTGAAGTGTATGGATTTTTAACCACACAAGTGGTCATTCTTCTGGAATTAGAGTAAGTACTAAAAGACTTTTTAGACTCAAAACACTATAGACCACTTATCAAACTACTTGATTAGACAGAAAGAAAATATAGAAATGAAAAAGAGAGAATGAGAAAAGAATTATAGATTTAAATACAAAATAGTTGGTGTGGGGCCCAAATGATTTATGGGCCGGGCCCGTCTACCTGGGAAAAATCCGAAGGCCCAAGCCGAGGAGGGCTATGACCCAAGCCCGACAAAATAGCCTGTGGATATCGCCGAGGACGGCTCAATCCTCGGCAGACCCAAAGTTCCCCTCCCTGAAGGAAGGGTAAAAACGGTATAGGACCGTGTGGGTCCGAGAGTTCTACAGTCCGGCCCAAACTCTATCTGGGCCCAGGGCCCGCGCCGAGGAGGTACCTTGTCGAAGACGAATAATCAGTGGCCGAGGTAGCAAAGGGAACGGCTGAGAACTTACCCTGTCCTCGGCATTCCATAGCTTCAACGGGAAGACCAACACTCTGGTGTAGGCAATCCCTAAATAGCCCCCTCCAGGGGATGTGAACGGAATGGGACCCATAGGGAAGCAGGGTGTGAACTCGGACCAAGGAAAGCGCGTCCCACCCCCTTTAGTAAATGCACCTGCCAATACCCAGAGCTGGTTAATGAGAAAAGACGTTTGGGCGGTGCAAACGTCGATCCCTGCAACTAATAGAAAGTTAGACGGGACGGTTGATGGGATGGATACCGAAATAAGCTCCTGCCTGACCTACAAGTGGAGGGTCATGATCAGCCAAGACGGACTATATAATAAAAAGGAAGGTGCACCATTAGGGGGGTTGGGAAAAATGGCCAGAAACCAGAGCTTCCCAGCCCACCTCCAGGAGAAAGACTCCAGAGGTGTAGGAAAACTTAAACTTGTACGGACACCGCAAAAAACCCACCTCCTATAGATCAAGGCCTAGCCCTCCAAACCCACGCTCTACAAATGATATTGTTGGGGGCCTTTTCACGTGCGAACCCGACACTGTTACGGTCCGCCACGAATCGCGTCCTTACAATTGGCGCCGTCTGTAGGGAGGGTTGTGCGTTGGTATAGGAAGTAGGTTGATAGAGTTTCTTCATTATATCTAACCGTTGGTTATAGGGTTCTAGTATAAAGTTCTGTTAGGAACTACGTTTCTTGATTAGGGGCTTGGGTGATGAGCTAACTCCCTTAAAGCCAAGATCCCCCGTAAAGAGCAAACTAGGCACTTGATAACGTTAACCGTATGGATAAACTCTAGGGGCTTGGCTGAGGAGCTAACTCCCCTAAAGCCAAGATCCTGCACAAAGGGAAAACTAGGTTTTGGACAGAACCAAGGCATTGCATAGTCCACCGGACTCAAGCCTCAGGGGAAACCAACTACCTGGATGTAATGAAAACTAGGTTTTGGACAGAACCAAGGCATTGCATGGTCCTCGGACCCAAGCCTCAGGGGAAACCAACTACCTGGATGTAATGAAAACTAGGTTTTGGACAGAACCAAGGCATTGCATGGTCCACCGGACCAAGCCTCAGGGGAAACCAACTACCTGGATGTAATGAAAACTAGGTTTTGGACAGAACCAAGGCATTGCATGGTCCTCAGACCCAAGCCTCAGGGGAAACCAACTACCTGGATGTAATGAAAACTAGGTTTTGGACAGAACCAAGGCATTGCATGGTCCTCGGACCCAAGCCTCAGGGGAAACCAACTACCTGGATGGGGAACCCACTATTTTAAAAAAAAACTATGGCACATAAACCTCAAAATTCATCTGAAGAGAGCTCCGCGTTAACAGATGGGTTAATACCTTGATTGCGTGGGTTCCCCGGTCTACCCTCTGATCCCCCAATATCAAAGGGGTTGATGCGATACGGCGCAACAAATTATCCAAAAGTGCAACCAAAGCCCCTCGCTACTCGGCTACCCTCTTGGACGAATTACCTAGAGTTTATCGTACTCGGACATCGCTCTAGCAGGCATCGCGCAGCACTTAGCCGTTATCCCGGTTAGTTCCAGGAGTTTAATTTATTGATGATTAATCTTGTTACGCTTGATAATATTTGTAAGTCTAAACTAGTAGGAATCTGTGTTAAGGCGTTTCTCTGCCTAGAATATCATTAAGGGCAAGCTCATATTTAATATTCATGCATAAAGTAGTGGTTACAGAGAAGAAAGATATGTATAGAGAAATAGACCCATATTTTATTAAGATAAAAGAACAGTACAGTGTACAATGGAAAGCTGAAACAAAACCTACGTCGAAGCTAACTACGTGAGTAACGAAGAATACAAGAGAGTGAAGATAAAGCCGAGGAGGCAGTTCAGAGGAGAGGTTGGCTTCTGCCTCGAGACCTTATTCCTCCTCCATGCTTTTGCACGCCCGTAACTCAAGCAGCAAAAGAACCTGACCTCAGGCTAACACCATCTACAGAAAAGGTGCAGGGAGCCGGAAGTTGGGAAGCCCCCGCAAAAATCTGCCTACCACAAAGTAGACAGTGCTGATGGCGGAAATTCCTTTTTCTGACATACCAAAAATCTGGCATGACCAGAACCTGCTTCGGGTTTTGATTAAAAGAAGGAGGAATACCATCTTCCTCCCCTCAAGATGGAGGACTGGCTTAAATCTGTGCCATCCTTGTCCATACCATATCACCTTGAGGATTCGGTGCCTCTGAAGCGTACGGAGACCTTTCGTCCCTATCCAAGCCTCAAACATCTTGCTTTGGGGCAGTGGCACTAGAAAGAGGGATCGCGGATATGGAAGAAATATAGTTCTGAAGGGAACGGGAGAGTTCATGTGCAAGTGAAGTGATCCCCTATCCCATTTATACCCAGAAGTAAACCGGTGGCATTTAATTCGCGCAGCGTCCCAAGGAACGCTACAGACAAAACGTCTCTGGCTCGATTTCCAACGTCGTCTGCAACCCTGAGGCTAAAGGAGTCTCGAGAAGGTGCACCTCGAACACTGGGACGCCAAAAGGTACCGCGTGATCAAAGGTTATGGAGACACCTCTTAATTTGTGGGCCCAGTAAATTCGCGGACCAGGCCCGTTTAACATAGGGGCCCAGGGACAGAACCAAGGCCTTGTATGGTCCTCGGACTCAAGCCTATGGGGAAACCAAGTACAAAGAATTATAAAAATTACAAGTTTTGGACAGAACCAAGGTCTTGTATGGTCCTCGGACTCAAGCCTATGGGGAAACCAAGTACAAAGAATTATAAAAATTACACGTTTTGGACAGAACCAAGACCTTGTATGGTCCTCGGATCCCTGCCAATGGGGAAACCAAATACTTGGATAAGACAAGGTTTGAATCTCGTAAGATGGGTTACTTGGTAAGAATGTCAGGTCACTTCATCCACGGCTTGAACACCATAAAAGGTTAAGGCCAGTTAAGGTGTAAGGAAGGGAGTGGAACGCCCCAGCACTTAGTCATATTAGAAGGCCGCTCATTTGGTGGGTGATATATCTTCAAATGGTTGTTCCATACATGACATCAAGTCTTCGTTTTTCTCCTCGGCTAGCATGGGGTAAGTATGACTCTTCACTGATCGGCCTTATTATGCCAAGCATTTCTATTAAAGTTATGGTAACATCTTTTTATTATCAAATCTTTTGGTTTTAGTCGTCATTGATTTAGATGCTATATTATTGTGCCGAGCAGCGTTTGTAGATCCAAAAAAAAAAAAAGGCATAGAGACAAAACATGCGAAATAAAATAACAACGATTTTTATTAATACGAAAAACTATTACAATGTACAAAGAGGGGCTCGAACGAGCCTATGCAAAATGTGAACTGCCTAAGCGACGGTTACATCCGTAGTACAGATAAGTAATCTCCCAGGCGTCTTTTAAACTCGTCTTCAAAGTCTCTCCAATCTTTGCCTCAATACCGCTCATATTATGATAAGAACCTTCTTTGGGAGGAAATGGCCGAGAAGGAAATAGTAAGGAAGAAATCAATGAAGAAGAAGGAGGAGAAGAAGAGAGAAGAGATGAAAGGAAAGAAAAAGGAGCAAAAGAGGGAGAAGTGAAAGCACCAGGGTGGAACTGGTGCTGGGAAGACTAAGAAAAGGAGACGGAGAATAGCCCCAATGAAGGAAGAGGGGAAGAAGTAGAGACACTTAGTCCCTGCCTCGATCCTGACTCCCAACACACTGGAGCCATACTAGGTATGCTCATAGGAGAGCGGTTGGTACTGATGATGGGTGTTCTCGACTCAGTCACGCCGAAAGTTTGACGTGACGAGTCCCTGCTTCGGATTTTGACTGAAAGGAGGGTGAGGTTGATTTTGAGTCTTCGCCACCCCTGTCCCGATTGAGCCATAATGAGCTTTATTGGAACATGGCGTTTATGAGAGGGTTTTGGCTCTCGCATCGCTCGTCGTTATGGTAAAGTGTATCACGATTTAGTGCGTAAACCCTTCGGTAAAATGAACCCTGGGGGAGGCCAAATATTTCAAATCTCAGAAAGATGAGAAGGAATTATTTACAAAAACAATAACCTCCGCCCTTCCTTCTTATACTGAGGGGGGAGCGGGAGACATTTAATAGGTTCAGATATCCAAAGGAATCTGCCAACACGAACATGCCGGTTCCGTTTCTCCACCCCATCAAAACAAACCGCCGAATTAAAGCAGTCTCGTAAATAGTGGTCATTAAAAGCACGTTTTAGGATGCCCAAACGATACGAGCGCGTCAAGCGCGAAATCAAAATGCTGCCTCATAGACCGGCGCATTTCTTGGACAGATGAGGAGCCGCCAGCATTATTAAAAGGCCAAATTAATTGGGCCGTAGGAAGAGGTTTGGCATCGCCAAAACCCCCCTTTCCAACCAAGAGGTTGGATAGCCGGGTTTTGAGGGGCTATTGTGGGGCCCAAATGATTTATGGGCCGGGCCCGTCTACCTGGGAAAAATCCGAAGGCCCAAACCAAGGAGGGCTATGGCCCAAACCCGACAAAATAGCCTGTGGATATCGCCGAGGACGGCTCAGTCCTCGGCAGACCCAAAGTTCCCCTCCCTGAAGGAAGGGTAAAAACAGTATAGGACCGTGTGGGTCCGAGAGTTCTACAGTCCGGCCCAAACTCTATCTGGGCCCAGGGCCCGCGCCGAGGAGGTACCTTGTCGAAGACGAATAATCAGTGGCCGAGATAGCAAGGGGAAAGGCTGAGAACTTACCCTGTCCTCGGCATTCCATAGCTTCAACGGGAAGACCAACACTCTGGTGTAGGCAATCCCTAAATAGCCCCCTCCAGGGGATGTGAACGGAATGGGACCCATAGGGAAGCAGGGTGTGAACTCGGACCAAGGAAAGCGCGTCCCACCCCCTTTAGTAAATGCACCTGCCAATACCCAGAGCTGGTTAATGAGAAAAGACGTTTGGGCGGTGCAAACGTCGATCCATGCAACTAATAGAAAGTTAGACGGGACGGTTGATGGGATGGATACCGAAATAAGCTCCTGCCTGACCTACAAGTGGAGGGTCATGATCAGCCAAGACGGACTATATAATAAAAAGGAATGTGCACCATTGGGAGGGTTGGGAAAAATGGCCGGAAACCAGAGCTTCCCAGCCCACCTCCAGGAGAAAGACTCCAGAGGTGTAGGAAAACTTAAACTTGTACGGACACCGCGAAAAACCCACCTCCTATCGATCAAGGCCTAGCCCTCCAAACCCACGCTCTACAAATGATATTGTTGGGGGCCTTTTCACGTGCGAACCCGACACTGTTACGGTCCGCCACGAATCGCGTCCTTACAGTTGGTATGGTGTAGTTTTTTGCTGATGAAGAAAAAGTGCAAGAAAAAACAGTTTTATTTTACCATCAAAGGTAAAGTAAGTTAGAATCCGGAGAGAAGGTTTATTTATTAACAAATGAGCAATTTTAATAATAATGCTATTGACACAACATTTATGCAATAAAATATAGGTGTCAAGTTGTTAAAGATATGTAAAAAAGTGACTTCAATTATGGGTTCAGATAAAAAACCAATTACAACTTGTCACTTAACCTTTATTGTAAAAATATTATGAAAATAACACTAAAATGATCATATTTCAAGTTTATTTCAATTGGGTTTAAACAAAATTTAGAATAAGAATGTTCAAGATTTTATTTTAGGAGTCAAAAAAAAAATTAAAAATTTATATATAATTTTTTTTTTTGGCCAAGCCAGGGGGTTCATTTGAATCCCCTGAGCTGGCTGTAGAGTTGCCCTTGATTGATGTCTTAGTCTGGTGATAAAAAGTTATCGTAGGAGCGGATGTCATAAATTAAAACTATCTCAAAAGCTTAGACCTCAGATACAATTACCTCATTGATTAATTAAGTCAATTATGCAATTGATCCAATTTAACATGTGATAGATACAATCATATCACCAAATATCTAATTGCTTTAGAAAATAAATTTAACACAACGATATGGTAATGATGGGAAATCATTGTGAGAAAAACCCAATTAATGGTTTGAAAGTTACAACCAATTTGGATAATTTACAATGTAAAATGAAAGTTGTACAATATAACTTAACTCGATCCTAGTATTGCTAATTACACTATTTGTATTCATTCACAATTATGCCCAACTATTGTGTCAATTCAAGCCGCACTTGCACCTCATCATGGGCTTAAATATCTTTAGCAAAATTTATAACATATTTAGAAATTTTGTTAAAGAGCTTCTCCCTGAAGTTGAAAACACTATTATTGATCCTTTATTACATTTTTGGATGTTTCAAAAGGTTTATTTCTTTGAAAATTCAATGAATAAAATTATTATCTTACATTTTCTTTTATTTAAAAAGTCAATACTAATTTTAATTTCTTTTGAATTTAAAGTAATATGAAAATTTTAGACACTTTACTTTTCTATTTTCTCTCCAAATTGGAGAGATTTGTTTTTTGGTAGGTTGGAGAGAAAATGATTGAGGCCCACTAGAATCTCTCCTGTGTTCTCTCCCCGACCAAACAATACAAAAAATCAATTTCTTCCTTATTTTATCTCATTCTTTTTGGGAAATTATTGTATATTTCCAGAGTAACATAAATGCGTACTCTTCTCACATTAATGATAAGTCTCACTAAATAAATTTATGGTAAAACTCACTATTTATGTGTAAAGGAAAAATACACGTTTATAATACTCCAGGAGTACCTAATAATTTTCTCTTCTTTTTCCATCTTCCCTCAAATCACTCCAAAAAGCTTAAGTCCGGAACTAATGGAATCATGTTGGCAATTTTTGTTTTTGGTTGAAGGGAGAATCATTTATTATTTACAGATACATGGGCATTTTTGGTATTGCTCAACGTCTCATTTTTCTTTTTTTCTTTTTCCGGTGGTCATTTTCGTCCAGGAAATTAATGATATCTGTACATCCCAAGCAATGGGAAGTGAGAATACCAGAAACAGACACAAGCGGACAAGCCTACCGTCATTCACCTACTTTATCTGGTAAAGCGTTCCCATCAGCCTTTGGCAAATCAATAGCAAAAAAAAAATCCCATCCATTTTCCTGATGAGAAACCAAAACCCAATAATAAATTTTGAAGCCAGCTCCCTTCTTTCAATACAATTTACCAGTCATGGGTTTGCATTTGGTGGCAATAGCCACGCTTAAACTCCTATCCCCATCCCACAGTTTGAACCCCATGGTAAGCAGCTTGGTATGGCCTTTTCTGCTCAAACTCCCCTTCAGTTTCATACTCGTTCGTCGAGCTCACACTGACATGGTCCATGCATCAAGGCTCTTCGTTTTCCAACTGGGTCAGATTTTCTTGAATCCCGAACCCACTTTTGGCAACAACACTAGACTGGAACGAGCACTACGGTTAGTGTTCCAAAGGGTGACCCGTGCAAGTCGTTCACAAGCTCCACTTGCAGATGAAGATAACTTCCATACCCTCTCTATGCTTGCGCTTTGAGTTCATTTCCAGATTGGGTGAGTATCTCTATGTCATTCTCTCTCTCTCTCTCTTCTGGGTTATGATTGTTACAGTATATCAAGACTGCTAGGTGCTTAATTAAGAGAATAGTGATAGAAGTGATTTACAATCTGTCACACTTATTACCACTCTATACATAAATTCTCCATCTCCCATTGGCAAATATTGAGAATAATTTGTAAGGATATTGGTTGGTTTAATAATATTTTTTCATTTCAGTTTAAGCTTTTGAAATAGCTGAAAATTTATGATTGTCTTAAAATGAGTGGTCTTGAATTTTACACTACTCTATTTTCTACTCTTAACTCCCATTAAAATATATCAATGAAATTTGGACAACTGTAAATTTATCAACTTTAGCTAGTTGCTACACTACAGTATGAAGGGAACATATATGGTTCCCATCATCAACAGTTCCTTCAAAGGTTTAGACCGTTTAGATTACATTCTTATCAGCTTGCTATATATGTCATTATTGGACCTCCTAGGATTTACCAGAAAGAAATGGAGAAAGTATCTCCTTCGCCGGACGAACAAGACGCATGTTTCATTGATCATGTGTGACCCATACGTTAGTGAGACATGTGGCTCCAAGATTTTTGTCTAGGGGCCTTTGTGGTCTTTGTCGAGGGGATGAATAAGAAATCTAAATTATATAAAATCTAAAACAAAAGTGTCTTAAATATATCAATATCCAAAAAAAAAAAAAAAAAATTAAAATTCTATGATTATCCTCTGTTAGGTTTCATATTTTGAAACGCATTATCAATGCTACGTTTAATAAACACAGTCAAATAATTATTTATTCACTTATCTTAATTAATTCTTGATATATGTTTACTATTCTTTAATTTATAAGTTTACAAATTTTTAAATGTTTTATAATTTTATTGTCGTTTAGTGCTAATGTACTGAGACTGACCTACTCACATTGCCGACAACCACTCTCACTATAAGTCATAAACTCAGTCAAATAGTCAAAGTGCAAAAGACAAACCCAAAACTTTATATCAAAACAATGCAAACGCTGTTACAGTAATGGTAAAGAGTAAAAAATAAAAACACAGGAAAAAATTTCAATCTGTCAAAAGACTCAAAAGTCAAAACTCAAAAAAAAAAAAAAAAAACAAAAAGACACTATAACCCCCTGGCAGCGGCGCACCCACACGCACGGCCAGAGACTCAACATTCAACAACAAAAATCAAAACACTATATATAAGTATAATCCCCCCAGCCAAAATTCAACCAAAAAAAAAAAAAAAAATCAAAAGACTCATCTCCTAAAAGACTCATCAGTTTGACTTTGACCGTGTATAACCCCACTCAGTTTATAATAGTCCTAAAAGACTCATCTCCTTTAACCCCTCTCTCTCCGTTAGGACCATGTAAATCCTTATCAGTTTATCTATGCAACTTACATACTTTGTATCCTTATTATATCCATGTATAACCCCACACACAGTGATTCAGTGAAAGAGTCTTCAAAAAGTATATCAAAACACTATAAACACACACTCTCACCGAAAGAAAGAGAGAAAGAGAGAGCTGAAAAAAGGGTCAGATTCAAGGTGAGGGTGTGCAAATTTGTATTGCAGGAGTTAAAAACAATTTTGAGGGCAGGCAGGACTTGGCCATGGTATGGACTATGGGTTTTAAGTATATTCACCTTGAACTTGACTCTAAAGTGGTTCTAACATGGTTAACAAATCACAATACGAGTTACCCTACTAATATGATGCCTTTAATTTGTGATTGCAGGAACCTCTTCAATCAGGACTGGGAAGTGCAAGTGCAGCACATTTATCGTGAAGCTAATGAATGTACGGACGTTCTGGCAAAGCGGGGAACTCACCAACAGAACCTTTTGAATGTCTATAGTACCTATCCTAGTTTTGTATATGTTTGTTATGTAAGGGATTTGGCTGGCCTGGGCGTGACTAAACTATGTGCCCCAAGCTTAGATGTTGGTGATGTATAACCTTTATATCATATAAATAAGACCTCCCGTTTTCCACCAAAAAAAAAAAAAATATATATATATATATTATATATAAAAAATAAAAAAAATTGAGGTCGGGGGGTTCATTTTGCGAACCCCCTTACTACAACGTAGCGCCACCCCTGTGAGACATGCATCTTGAACTACCTGCGCATAAAAGATTTTTTCAAAGAAATTAACCATTTTCAATTTTTCATTGTAGTGAATATGAATCAATGTGCCACTGTCCACAAGTGATGATAATTAATTGAAGCAGTTAATTCCTAGTGCTTCTTGTTGGTTGGTAGCAGAGTGAAACATTAGGTAGTTGCGTCCTCAATTGTTCCGATTATATATTATGGACGAATTTGTTCTACAATAAGATCTTCTAGAAGATATGCAGTTCTCGGAACTGAAAAAGAAAAAAAACAAAACAAAACAAAACTAACACCTCTACCTTAAGATCAATTTTGCGAGCGTGTGAATCAGAACAAGGAAGTTTCTATGGTATTTTGATTGAAGTATATATTATAGACAATTCTGGTTCCAAATTCTTCTCTTTTTTCTTTTGTGGAGGGGGCGGGGGATAATGTATGATGTGCTTAATTAGTATTTTACAGTGATTGAATTTGCACTGTAAATTACCGCTTTTGAGTTTAATGGGCTTAGTAATCGTGCTCCATAGAAGCATTTTCTTGACATTTCATAAATCATAACATGAGGAGGGGCAAAGCCAAGATTTCATCATAGGGGACTAGAGTATGAACAATTTTTTTCACCATTAAATAATGAGAGTTATACAAAGAATCAAAATTAATTTAATACCTGAAAAATAAAACACTTTTATTTAATGTTAACAAAATCACTCCACAAATACAAATTCCTGCGGGTGGAAAACAAGGTCAGGGTTTAAGTTTTCAAAAAAATAAAAATTCACACATATATACTTAGATTAAGTTAGAATATAACTTCTATCTAAATAAAAAGTATTAACAAGATATAAATAAAAATACACTGTTCACCAAAAATAAAAATACACACTATCGTGAAATTTACACTCTATCTCTAATCTACCTAGCTTTCTTTAAAATAAATATATAAAAAAAAAAAATTGGGCAAGTATAAATTTATAAACTTTTGGAATACCTTGCACGCCTTGCCACACTGCAGAAGGGACATGGTTCCTATCATCATGAGTTCCTTCAAAGTTTAGAGTACGTTTAGGGGATCATCTGTGATTGAAAAAATATATATATATATAATTTCTTTTCCTTTTATTTAAGAAATCATTATCAAGATTATACCAGTAACTCTTAAGAATTTATTATGTAAAGTGGGTTTTTGTTTTGTTTTCTGTTTTTGTTTAGGAGGGATCATCAGCTATAGAATGAGCTGGATGGTCATGTTATTATCATTTTTTGGACTTACATTCACTTTGGAGGGTGGAAAAGTATAGATATTTTGTTAAAAATATAAAAGTTAAATATTTAAGTAGTATTTTTTTTTTTTTTTAAATCTTAGGAGTCAAGCCCATTCCTTGTCAAATAAGTAAATGATACTCATTGTCTATGAAGGAATTTATTTCTTGTTCACTAAAAAAATGTATTTCTTGTCTACAAATAAATAACTAAGTATTGAAGTTTTATAAATAAACAATACTAAAGGATTTGGTGGCTTTGGCGCCTTTGGCCTAGGGGTCTTCCACAAAGATAAAGACTTTGAATTAATTTGTATTAAACTCTCTCTTGGTAGCGCAGCAATTTGTATTTGGTTTGGGCAATTTGCATTTGGTATGGCAATTTGTTATTTGATTTGAGGAGTGTGTTTTGTCTTGGGTTAATTTAGAGGATTGTCGCTTGATTTGTGTGTGTTGTTGCAACTTGGTATTTGTGAATTTTTTGGTTTGTTGGTTTGAGTTAGAGAGAAATCTCTTTGAAGGTATTGTGTAGAGACATATTTCTCTTGGTATTAGGTACAGCCCCTAATCTTAGTATTACCCCAAATTTGATTTAGTTATCTTCTGCTACCCGTGGATGTAGGCTATTATTGAATCACATAATTATTGGTATATTGGTGTTTTGATGATTTTTTTTTTTAAGAGGTGAGGGGGGGTGGGGGGGGAGTTCTTCGTTCCTATTTTTGAGCTTATGCTTTTACAACAAATATAATCACTTAACATAATCACAACTTATGGCTTTTAATTTTATTACTATAAGGGTCAAAAACCTTGTAACTCAATTGACATTGATGGTGTTTTTAACATAAATGTTAAAGGTTCAAATTCCCCAACCACCCACTTGTTGATTTATCAAAAACAAAAAATTTACTATATGAGTACATCGGCATATGATGTTGCAAGTAGGTTTTAAACGAACGCAAAAGTATCACAAATCACCCATTTCCTAAAAAAGAAGGTTGTGTATGGTATAAATTACTCTGTCATCTCTTATAAGTTACCACAATCTTTTTATTTTTTATTTTTTTTTATGTGGCTTTGGCTGCGTATGGCAACATGTAAAATATTTATGAGTGTAAAATATTTTCAAGTGAAAATATTTTCAAGTGTTTGGTTGCATTCTGAAAACTGTTTTGGAAAATATTTTTAAGTGTTTGGTTACATTTTGAAAATGCTATTTTTCTACTAGTTTCTCACATTTTCTCAACTTCCAAAAAAATTTTATAATAGAAAATTTCAATATATATACTTAAAGAAACAAAAATCAAAACAAAACCATTCATTAAACTAAAAAATTTGGTTAAACTGAGAGAGGGAGGAAGAGAGAGTGATCAAAAACTGAGGAAAAGAGAGAGGTATATCGAGAAAGAGAGAGATCGGTCATGAGTGGGTCATGGACAACAAGATTGGTCATGGGCGATGAGATTGAGACGACGAGATTGGTTAAGCGGCGGCAAGCTTCAGGCGGTGACAAGATCGAGACGATGAGAGTTCGATCTAGAGGCAACAGCGGGCTTCAAGCGGCGGTGGGTTCAAATCTTAGGTTCAAGCTCTCTCTCTCTCTCTCTCTCTCTCTCTCTCTCTCTCTCTCTCTCTCTCTCTCTCTCTCTCTCTCTCTCTCTCTCTCTCTCTCTCTCTCTCTCTCTCTCTCTCTCTCTCTCTCAGGTAGGCTGAAAATGGGTGTAATTGGTTTAAAGGTAAAATAGAAGTGTAAACTATTTTACACTTCAGGGGTTGATATTTTACAGTCAACATAAATCATTTTCCGTTTGACTAAATTTTCGATTTGGCCAATCCAAACACGCCCCATGGTATAAAATATTTTTTGTATACCTTTTATAGCTGAAACAAACACAGTCTTTGTGTTAGAAACTTAGAATCCATCCTCTCACCCTTGTGTATGTATTCGTTAAAAAAAAAGGGTACTTATCCCATATTTCTTAAGAACATGTATTGCATGCAGAACAACTTACCCCACATTCCCTTAAAATTTATCATGACTTTTGAGTAGAATTTGAGATCTGCCTTTTTAGAATCTCACCCCCTTTTCCTTTTTGTGTGTGTTAGTTTTTTTTTTCAAAGGGAAATTACAATAAATCCATATGTGGTTTGGCCCAAATCACTTTGCTTACTCATGGTTTAAAAAGTGTCACTTTACTCACCTGAGGTAAGTTTCATTAGCCTTCCATAACCCACCTCTCAATTTGCCGTTAGAGAAACACATTTTTAAACAAAAACAAACATAAAACAAATCAAAAGGTTAGGGTTTGAAATTTTTACAAAAATGGATGAACATTAAAGAAAATGAAATTTCAAACAGTTACAAATCAATGGCACTTTGCCTTCTTCTTGTAAAATATACGTCAAACAGAAAAATGTTTCAACTTTCAACCATCAATCCCTTGCATCCAAGCATTCAAGATTTATTTTCGAGAGAGATGCTCAAGTCATCATCAATCTGGTGCAGGGAGAGGATCATTGCTCTTCTCACTTTGGTAATATCATCAAATTAAGATTGCAAAGCTTTTGACTTTTTTATTTCAACCGTACCAAAAGGAATAGAAAACTGTTGCTCATGGCTAGAAAGCCAATAATCTTGACAATTATCTGGTTTGGCTAGATGATGTCCCGGCTAAAATGGAATCCGTTGTAACCTATGATATTTCATATATAGTAGTTCTAATAAAACACATACCCAACAATAACAAAAAAGTCGCACCTAACGATTAAATATACCAATCTGAAGTAAAAATTTCCACTGGAGGTTACCAATTTCATCAGAATACAAACCAATCTCTGCAACCCCACTGGATTGTGCATAGCGACAGCGAGATCGTGTTCATTTACCGAGACTCAATCGGTGGCACCTAATCCCACACCACCACTCCCACGGCACCGGTTAATTATGTGGAAAATGATCTTACCAGTCAATAACTTTGAGATGTATTGGTCCAAAAATTTGAGAACATCTGCCTTGGCGAGCATTAGTCCTTATGTTACTTTGTTCATCTTTTACTGAAAGCATTTGAAATGGATCTGCCATAAAGGAAAAGAAATGTCCATGATTGAATAGTTTATGGAGCCAATAAATGTTCAATATTAATCATGGAACTTTTATCCAGCTCTTGTTGCCGTTGCTGTCAACTTGTCACCATTCACTCCAAGTGAACAAGAACCTAGAAAACGAATTGCCTTAGCTACTCATGACCAGCCGCTCCAAAGTATAAAAAAATTATATTTGTTGGTTTGGTTATACTGTTTTTTCTTTTAATTACATTACATTTAATTTTTTTGTCCTCTTTTGGAATGGAGTTATGGTGGTGGTGAGTAGTTGATATTTTATTTAATTTTTAAAAGCCCTTGCTTTTGATCTTTTTTTTTTTTTTTTTTTTTTTTTTTTTTTGAAGAGAAAAGAAACATAATAGGAAAGTAAAAATACATATTTATCCTTATTTTTAACCGAGGTGAGTTATAAGAGACTAACATAATGAACCTCAGGTGGTGGGTAAAACGAAACTTTTTAAATTATGGATAGACAATGTGAATTCGAGTTAAACTACAAGTAGATTTACAACAAAAAAAAAAGAAAAAAAAAAAAGAGGTGAATGGTCTACTGTCTCTATTCGTTAGTGTTGTGACTGTTGTCTCCGACATTAATAACGTTTTTGGGAACTTTGTTTTTGTTTATAGTGAAGCCCAGGTTTCTCATTTGCTGGCCCAGCAGGCTAGCTGTATTCTCTTCAGTGGGCCCTTTCCCATATCCTTTCTGTATTACATGAGCTGTCTTCTGTGGTGGAAGAGATGGGCCAAGCTCTCACTTATTCCTTAAAAAGAAAAAAACCTACCACTGTCCCCCATAAATAGTTCCATTATTAATGAACTGGGCCTCATTTCGAGCCCAAGTTTGATAATCACCACAAGCTCTGCAATTAGAAAACACCATGTATAAATATGATGAAACAAAGGGTAGCTGAGCTGCCGCAACATTGACTGATTAGGTTCCATATATTAACCAATCATCTGAGATTGCATGAGGGACAAGAAGATTATATTATATAAAGGAGAGTGACTCGTCTTGCATGCGCTAATTAATTTATTACTACTACTGAACTGTCATGTCTTTTTCAAGTTGCGGCTTTGAAGAGACTTTCATTTCCACTTGGTGTAGCAATTTTAGGCGCCAGTTATGTTCAAGTTCACAACCGGTCACGTCCTCGATCGGCACATCACATTTGTTTCTCTCTGCAGAATTGGGACTCCCCACTTCCGTCTCCAAATGAAACATCCAAACTTGTAGATCTTCTCTAACACCATGTGACACATGCCTTACACAATAACAATAATATAAAAGAATTCGAAACTTTTTCATAACATTTAAAATGGGTAATGGTCATTTTCAAGTGAAATTATTTTTGGCATAATTTAATTTATTGTACACCAATTACAACCTATCATCTTAGAAATGTAATAAAATTTGTAAAATTTGTTATATATATAGGCACTAAACCGAACTTCATAGTAGTGGCCTTTTAAATATTGGAATTATTATACATCAATGGAATTATCATATCACAACGTTAATTAGGTACAAAATTTGTTTAAGCTTAACCAATGGATACCTATAAAATAAATTTTGATGGAGCAATTTTTAAGGAAGATGATCGAGTAGGTCTAGGCCACCATGTCTCCATAAGTTGCCCTCCCTCATTCAGTTGCAGAGATTGAAGCAATAACAGTTGTTGGAGCACTCGAATTCTCTTTGAAAGTTGGGATCACCAAGGCAATCTTGGAGGGCGATTCAAAGATAATTATAAACGCTTTAAGCACTGATAAGATCTCCCTTGCTTCGTTTTGCCACTTGATTGCTAATGCGAAGTTGTTTACAGGATCCATTAGGCATATAACTTTCTTCCATGTTCATTATCAAGGCAATTTTTTTTCTCATAAGATTGCTAAGTATGTTATAGGTATTTTGGTGTGAATAAAGGATGTTCTTCATAGGGGCGGAACCAGGATTTCAAGGTAGGGGGACCGAAATATAAGAAGAAAAAAAATTCAAATAAGTATCCATATAGCACTAACAAACTATCAATCAAGATCAATACACTAAGTCATTATTTCTTAATATATTAAGATGCAATCATTTACTAATAAAGACAAAAAAATACAAAATAATATTATTTCTTAAGAGCATCAACTGTTGCAAAAATATATATATTTTCACAAATCAAAACTTACTTTTGCTACTTTAATATAGCACTTGAAATGTCTCGTATAGTAGTGTTTTTTATATTTGGTGTTCTAAATACTAAGATGGCGTTTTGATTCAGCGTTTATGAGTTGCGTTTGCGTAATTTTTTTTTTTTTTTTTTTTTTTTTTCTTAGGAGCCATGATTGTTGATTTTTCTGTGTGAACAATGCACACCAGTGGGTCCCGTGCATTGTTCATGGAACCCACAAACCTCACTTGTCAGTAACTTTTTTTTATTAAAAATGGGTCCCAAGGTACTATTCACATATTTAAAAATTATTTTGTTACAGTGTTTTCAATTTTCAACTGTATCTAAATGGACCCTAAATATTTACCATTGAGAATACCTAATGCTAGTACTCTAATACTGAGATGATTGAGATTTTTTATTTTTTATTTTAAAATTTTGTTTTTGTTAAGTTTTTGAATTAGGTAGTTGCTAGTTGGATTAGGCTAATTAAAAGAGAAGAAGACTAAAGTTTTTGGAAGAGGGAGGCACAATTCTATATATATATATATATATATATAATCATTATTATTATTATTATTATTATTATTATTATTTTCCTTTGGGCTGGGGGGCTTTTTTTCTTTCTTTTTTTTTGCGCCCTTTTTTAGGCTAGGGGGAGCCGGGCCCCCCCGGTGGATCTGTCCCTGGTTCCTCTGTACTTTAACACTATAATTTAAGCCGATATGGCATTTTTTTTTTAATGAAATTTGCAGCCTTCTTCTAAAAAAAAAAAAAATCATCTTTTATCAAACGGAATCATATCTGATATCTCACAACAATTAATTGTTAAAAATAATTAATTGCTGTGACAATTTGGTCAACATTAGAATTCCGTAAATTTCATCGGTCCTGTGTAGACACCTTGACAGCTCCTAATAATTTAATCATTAGATTGAAAGACCCTGTTAATTGCACACACTATTTCCTAAGTGAAAACTGAAAACATATTATTTAGAGATACCTTCTGGCTAGTTGAGTAGTGCTTAGTTCTAACCTAGTCTATTTAGTCGGTCAAAACAATATTATATATATTATTTATATCACAACCCACCCCATGTCTTATGCATGTAATTGGGGTTAACCTGGTGACGGCAAACTATGTAGTCTGACCTTTGATATTAAAGTCTGTGTTTGTGAAAACTTAGACAAATCCATGTCTCATATTGAAATTCTTTCTACGGATCGGAGAATCGGGAATATTGATACAACGATCTACAAATCCAACAATAGCTCGAATCAAGTGATGATGATTTTATTAAGTGTTTTAGTACAGTACTACTTTTGTTTCTAAGTTATACTACTTATCAGTTTGTCTCTTTAATTATATGTGTTAATGCAAAATTCCATATATATTTTTTTTTTCAAAATATTAGTATCCGAACTTGAATTAGGGAGCCTTTCAATCAAACCCAAAATAGCCACACCACTCGGCCGACCCCACTGGATTAATGCAAAATTCCTTTGACAACAAAACAAAAGTGTCGGCCCACTAGGTTAATGCAAAATTCCTTTGACAACAAAACAAAAGTACCTTTCTTACAATTGTCTAAATATCCTATGCACTTCTAGGAGTGTTGCTATCATGCACCATGGTTTCTCCATATATATGCTTCTTCCTACACGTCTAATAAGGATTCCCGAATCATTCCTTTATAATCACTTTGAAATAGAGATTAGAGAAGACAAACACATCATGGGCCACCATTAGATATTGAAACACCAATAAAATGATTATTAAGCCGGCCGTAGAGAAAAAGGTACGTACACGAAATCGTAAAATCAACTCTCTCGCAAATCAAACCTACCAACTCATCAATTTACGCTATGTAATGTAATAATCAGCTTTTCCACTTGAGGACGATTCAATATTTGGAGTTAATGATAAAGATTAATGATAAGATTGCGAGGTAGTATAAAAAAAGTATATTCCCCAAGGCACACCAAAATATATCCTCCTATTCGATATATTATTTCAAAAATCATGATGTACCTTGTTTAATAATTAGCAAGATGATCTCAGCCATGCTTCTTGGCAAGCACCACTTTGAAGTTTGAATAAAATTTAGGTAATCCATTAAATTTTGTCTTAAACTGACCAATATTGAATCCATATGTATCCTTAAGGGGTCTTATCTTTCATTGCATTTTTAATGATATTTTTTAATGATATTTTTAATGATATCTTTCATGCATACTTCAAAACAAAAACAAAAACAAAAAAAAACTATAAGATGGTTACAAACCAACTAAATGCCCCCATCGGCAAAACAAAATTTTAAAAAAGCACCAACTAGCGTCATTCAGGTCAAAGTTTGAGACAAGAAGAAACCGACACTGAATGAACATTCTTTCAATTAATCCTTCTATCTGAGACAGGGACTTGTGAGCTATTTGTAATTTCAAATAACAATATCAGGGCTAGGCATGCCCAATTTGTTGTTAATGATATAGCAATTTTGTTTGAGAAAGCTCCTGGATTTCTTCACCCCTTGTATACAACTTGTCATTTCTGTTTTTTTTTTTTTTTTTTTTAAATCAATTATTAAGCCAATACAAATAGTTGTACCACATCAAGAAAAAACAACAAAAGAAAATGACGAGGACTAAATTAAATGTATACTTTCATTAGTCTTTTACTGCACTGGCTGATTTGAAAGGGAGTACTTTCAGACTTAATTGGATGGGATATTTTCAAACCAAAATGCTCTAGAGTCTAGACGTGCTGCACTAGCACTAGGTCATTTTCCATTTCCAATTAGAAGAGAGGACTAAAAATAAATAGACAGAGATTCTAGCTTGCTCCTACCACATTTATTTCATGGATCGAATAATGTAAAATGCTATTTTAAATAACGTTTTTTTAAGGTAAGAAATTTTAAATAATATCTAATGTGAACTATAAAATAGATCGATTTTAAATGAAATTGATTTTTTTATATATATAAATAAGGATATTCAGACATTTTCAAATATTTGACTATTTTCTTAAGTATATGTAGTCTTTTTATCCCTCATACACCAGGTTATTACAAAGATGAATTTTATGAAATAGCCTCAAAATACTACAAGAAATTTTGAACTCAAAATCTCATGAATATATATCATAAGGTTTTAAAACCACTGAGCTAACTCCTTGGGATTTAAATGAAAATGATCCTAACATGACATGAGCAAGGATTGAAGCGTAGTAGGTGTACATAGTGAGGCACCGCAAGTTTACACTAGTCCATGTACTATGATGAAACTTCGGAACAAATGACTCTAATTGGAGGTCCAAAATGGATTTATGGCCTACTTGATAATTAATAAAATAGTTCTTTCTCTGAAAACTCCATTCTTTTGCTAAGGTTGGATTTGATTCCAAATCCTTTAGGCAATAACAAGAGATTTGGCAATTACTTGTTTGGCAAATATACATTATCTACAAACAGGTAATTATTAAGTACTCCTAGAATACCATAAATGCGTATTCTCCTCTCTCACATAACTGTGAATCTCATTAATTAAATTTATGGTGGGACCTACAATTTATGTGAGGGGAAGGAGCACGTATTTATGATATTCCCAAAGTATTCAATAATTTTCCTCTACAAACAAGCACCAACCGCAATAACATATCTAGCATTAATAAATAGTTCTTCTGCATTAATATACTTTTTTTTCTTAGAAGGTGCATTAATATACTTTGTCATAACTTGATAATGTATGCAATTATGATTGGTAAAGGTGACGTGAACTATCACTTTCATATGGACCAATAATTAATTCTTTATTATTACTCTCTCCATCCCACTTTTTTTGTCCTGTTTAAAAAGTCAAACTTTTTAAGGGAATATCATTTATTGTCATTTCTATCTTTTAAAAATGTAAAAGTTTCCAAAACTACCTTTAAAAAAATTTATCAAAAAATTGAATTAGTAAATTAATGACTTTTATTTTTAAAACAGGACAATATTTTGGGACATCTTAAAATGGAATAGAAGACAAATAAAGTGAGACGGAGGGAGTATATGGTAGCACATGTCATGATTATGACAAAAATTATCCATAAACTTACTCTAATAAAACACCAGTAATTTTTCAAAAAAATTTAAAAATTAATACATGTCAGTGTTGATTTGCAGACATATAATACAAGAGAAGTATTCACAAATTTTCCTTTACAAGGATTTCTCATCGTAGGAATAATTTCATGACATGCAGAAAAATTCATATTCAAAAATTTCTTCCAAAACTGCTTAATAGCTTGATTATTTGAACCCTTCTATGCACTTTCTAGAACCTGAACCTGTATAGATCTAGAGATGTGGTAATTGGTATGCACTTGTCATAGTTGATTCAATACTTAACTGGTTCAAATCTAACATGTTTTAAGTTACAATATTCTTGTGCTATTTTTTTAAAATTTTAAAATATTGAATACATTAAAAATTTGTCATGTATTTGCACAAATAGCAGCACATGCATTCCATAGTATATCGTGAAAATTTGAAATAATAATAGTAAGTCACCACGTTTTTTCACTCATTATTATTTGAAAATTTTGTATACAATTTTTATAAAAATTATCATTACTCATATCCACATAACAACATTATCTTCACTCTCAAAAAAAAAAAAAAAAAACACAATATTATTCATTTAAAAATCTTAAATAAGGAACTGAGAAAAAAATAAAATATGAAGAGCCTAACTCTTAAAATGAAACAAAAATTTAGGCTTTATTTGTTTCATTATAAAATGTTTTTCAGTTGAAAATGCTTTTGAAGAAAATATTTTCTTTTTTAATATTGAAAATGTTCCAAAAAAATAAACATTTGTAAGTATTTGGGTGCGACATAAATGAAAATATTTTCCTATTTCACAACCTAATCAACCACCATTACGACCCACCGGATTGCTAGAAACTCAATTGGTTCACACATGAAACAACTGAATTAACACAAATCCAATGAAATCCACCCACATAATCACTTGATCAATGAAACCTCAACTCAATTGGTGCACCCAACCATTGATCGGTGCACATAACCACCATTTTGACACAACTCCAACCAAATCGATGCAAACCCAGTCGCAAAACGCCATCAACTTGTGTAGTCTCGGCAACAATCACAAAATCGCAAGCTGCAAGCCTTCACACCCTAGGACATTGCTCATGACCGCTCTAACAACCAAGTTTGTGTGTGTTTCTATGTGCAATAAGAGAGAAGGGAGGGGGTTTCTAAGTGCAAAGAGAGAGAAATGAAATGATTTTTATGTTTTGGAAAATATTTTACTAAAAGTTTTTTGGCAAAACATTTTACAACTTTTACACTCAATTTTTCTGATTCACAAAAAATGTTTTCAGCTTTGACCAAGATTTTACCCCCAAAAAAAAAAAAAAAAAGACTGTAAAATACTATAAAAAATTTCCGAAGAATAAATCATAGCGAAACATCTAAGAAATAGAGAGAGATGCATTGAGTAAGTCATCAAAATTAAGGAGAGTAATTTCTCTCTCAAACTTTATTCACAAATTTTCTCTTTGCGTATATACAAAAAGTTACCGACAAAACCAACTGGTATATTTTTTTTGGGGGGTAAACAAGCAACCGGTATTTTGTTTACTCCTCCTTTGTCAAATTTGCGTTATCTACAAACAATCACCCACCACACATCAACATCTCTAGCATTTATAAAATAAAATAAAATAAAATAATTCTGTTAGAAAAAATTGTGGTTAAATACTTAAATTAGAATTTTTGTTCTATTGGACAATTTAATTTAGTCCCTAAATTATTACTTTTGTCAATGTCATCCTCCAAAGTTTCAAAATTAAATAAATTTTATTATTAGTTTTCTCTCCGATTAAACTTTGCTCACTAATCAAAAGAAGAAATTAATTAATAATCTAAAATAATAACTCAAGCATGAATATAAATATGGATCGAAAGTAGGCTGGTGAAAATAGGAAAAAAAAATTATATATATTTCATTAAAAAGGTACAAAATTTGATCAGGGGTTATATAAATTTTTGTTAGGACTTTAAGATTATATACAAATTGTACTGTATATATGAATATTATAATCATAACCATGTATCGTAAGCATTGTTATTGCATACTCTCAAAATATACAATAATTTAATATATCATTAAAAGAAAGTGTACAAAATAATTATGAGGAATTTCACGCTACAGCTTTTCTCTGCACATAAATACCAATAGCAGCACATCTCTCCAATTATATATAGGAGATAACTAATATAAACTTCTTTTTTATGAAAATTAAGAAGATTTTAATGAAATATAAAAAGTAGCTAAACTAAATTACCTAAATTTATATATAAAACAACAACGTTTCAGTTTCACACCCGTTAAAAAGCTGTCTTTGTAAGCAGGCTATAGCTAGCTGAAATATCAATGCACACTCCTCCTCATTTTTACCGCAAAAAAACCTGGTCTGTTCTTCTATATGTAAATTATAGTCCAGGGAATAGCTGAGAGAAAGAGATAATAGAAGAAATATATATTTGGAGGGAGAACTTGTTTTCTACTTCGTTGAGAAAAGGAAAAGGAAAAGGAAAAGGAAAATAAAGATGGGTCAGAAAGAGAATCAAATTGTTGGGTTTATGGGATTATTGCTGTTGCTAGTTTTAACAGCGAAATATGAAACGACGTTGGTGAGTGGAGAAGAAGAGCCGGCTCAGGCTTCGCCGCAAAAACATAAGAACGCGTACGCGACGATGATGTACATGAGGGGACAGAGGGACTACGAGTTCTTCGTAGGGATACGTGTCATGCTCAGATCGCTCGCCGGACTCCACGTGGACGCCGATCGAGTCGTCATTGCCTCCAAAGACGTGCCTGTCTCTTGGGTCCAAGCTCTGTAAGTCTTATCATTTCTCTTCTCTCTTCTGCAAATTTTTTGTATTCCTTGTGTGCTTTTTATTTTTTATTTTTCGTTTTGGGCTAGTACATGTTTACTATTGCATAGTTTAGAATTATTTTGGCTCTTCGGGATTTGCCAGGACAACAAATTGGGTTGTCAACAAAGTGAAACGAACCCAATTACCAAACAGATCTCTAGGTTTGTTAAGTTATCACTTATCAATAAGTTAGATTTTTTTTTTCTTTTTTCTTTTTTTGGAGAAACGATAACTTAGATTGATATCAAAACAATTCTAGACAATACAGGATTTTTTTTTTTTTAAATAATAAAGATATAATAAAATTAAACTATTAGTTAATAATAAATTTATATATTTTGTGGATGAGTTATGCATGTAGGAATTTTAAGAAATTTTGAACTAGTTATTTGAATTATAACAGTAACTAATAAGTACAATAATATGAACTAGTGGTTCTTAAAGTGTTATAAGATATTACTTAGACTCTCGAAAAGCTTTGAACACCTTTATTGGGGGGAGGGGGGGGGGGGGGAGCAACACAATTCAAATAAACTCTCTCATCCTTAATAACCCTTCTTTGTTTTTTAAGGCATTTTCATCAAACAGTAAAAATTGAGATTAAATTAACCTCGTGTTTGGATAGAGGGAGAGAAGAGATGAGTTGGCTAGAATCATCTCTGTTCTAAATATATCCCAACACAATTAATAGTTGGCTGATTAAATTGAATTTTATCCAATAATTGAATAATCAATCTAAGTAATTTATCTAAATTTTCCTTATTCTCGCTCCCAAATATAGAGAGATAGCTGTAGAGTGCAGTAAAGTGAACAGATATATATAGCATAGTTAGAATGATATTAAGTAGATCTTCATTATTTCATTTATGTCTTCTCTAGAAAAAATCAAATAGAATAAGCATGCAAAACTATCGGAGTCCCTTGGTTAGCTCAAGTGATACTTCCATCTTTCCACATGGGGAGAGTGTGGCTTCAATCTCAGGAGGTGTAATCCTTTGAAATATACTTTCTATAGCCAAATATATGCATATACACACACAACACACATAACGGTATAGGCTCTTAGATTCTTGTAACTAAATTATGGCCTAATTTTCATCAAAGAAAAGACATGTATCACATAAATGTGAAAACTTTGTAAAATGAAAATAAATAATGCAATCGTTTCTACCCCAAATAATTAAGAAACCCCTGTCCAGAAAACTTTGGTTTTTTTTTTTTAAATAAAATAAAAAAACACGTGTCATATAATTCTTAATTGTCCACAAATTACCTTTCTTAATTGTGTCTTAATTGTGTTAGGGTGTGTTTGTTTGGAGATGAAATAGGGTGGATGAAAAGCTTCAGAGAGAAAATGGGAAGAAAAACTTTTTTGGAGTGTATTTGGTTAGATGGGAAGAAAGGAAAATAAATGATGGAGCCTAAGTGTTTTCTTTCCAGGTCCACCAAAAAGTTTTCTTTCCAAAATAAAGATTAAGGAAAAATTCATGAAATGAGCTTCCAAAAATACCCCTCCTCTTAGCATTCACCTCCAAGTCTCCAATGTTGGCTTCATTTTTCTTTTCTTTTTTCCTTTGATTTTTCTTTCTCTGCTACTAATTAACGTGTTGGCTTCCTTTTTTTTCCTTTGATTTTTTCTTTCTCTTTTACTAACTAACGTGTTGGCTTTTTTTTTTTTTTTAATTTTTTCTAGAAGTGTAGCTTTCTCCTTCTTCTTCTTTTTTCTTTTTTGGGCTCATATGTTTATTTTCTCATTAATTTTGGTTGGTTTTTTTTTTTTTTTTTTAGAAAACAGTATTGGGTTAATTTCTTACGCTATTTGTTATTTTATTTTTTTTACTCTAATGAAGTATCCATCTATACATAATTTTTTTTTAAGTATAATATGTTACTTTTTGTTTTAATTAATAGGGATATAATGGTAAATTTATACAAACTTTATTTTCAACAAAACAAAAAAGTTTTTCATCCCTCTACTTTTCCGCTCTACCAACCAAAACACAAATGAAGAAAACTAAAATATTTTATATTCTCTCACTTTTTCATCTTTCTCTCAATTTTTTATCTTCTCACTTTTTCATCATCCCAATCAAAAAGACATATGTTCCTTAAACCAGTGAAGGCATAACTGACCAGAAGTAATTGATGACTTTCTAGTACGTACCTATCCGTGTACGTGATTTTGACGATGCAGTTAAATATTAACCTGGCCAATTCAAACAATCTTGACTCAGTGCAATGACAATCAATAAATGTTTTTAAAATTTATAGGGAAAGAAAGATCATTCGGAGCTGTCTTTTAACAGGCTTGACTTTCCAAATGTTATAAATTAATATATAGTACTTAAAAAAAAAAAATTTATTCATTCTTTAAAATATTTGATGATTCTTTCGTTATATATTATTATAAATTAAATAAACTTCATATAATCGGTGTCTATGATACTTGGAGAATCATTTCCCTTGTAACGCGCATAGGTGTAGAACATGGCTTCTAGATCACTAGATCAGGCGCAACTTGATTCAACGCGCAAAACATGGGTAGGTGAGATAGATTTTTTATTAATTATAGCACCATAATTTGTGTGCCACAACTAGGTATATTAACAGTTTATAACTTTTAAATAAATTTATTATTTTTTTCACTGATCAGTCAGCCACAAAAGATAGTTATAACAATCTGTGTGAAAAAAGCTGTTATCATACCATTATTAGAGATTTAGGACCCGTTTAGGAATAGTTTATTTCGATGAAATTGAAAATTTTATACTAAAAGTAGGTGGAAAAAAGAAAAAGCTAAAAGCTGACTTTTAGAACAATGGAATCCACTTAACAGTACAATAGAGCCTCTTTAGAAGAAAAATAAACTAAAAAGTAAAATAAACAAACCTATTCTCATATCCCAAACACAACCTCGATTGAAACAGAAACTATTAGTCAACTCACAAATACAAACTTTATATATATATATATATATATATATAATCTTCCCCATACAATACAAAGTACATGATTAATGTAATATAATATTTAAGGGCTGATCTAATCAATTTGATGATAATCCAAGAAAAAACTAAAAAAGAATTATTTAGCAAAACAAAAAAAGAATCAAGTTGATGATAGACTATGAGCAAGTCCAAGGGGATATCCTCAAAGAGAACGGGATGATACTCGCATCAAAAAAAAAAAAAAAAAAAGAGAGAGAGAACGGGATGATACCATGGTTACCTTGTTTAGCGTCATTACCATGATGATGGTCGGCAAGAACTTGTTGGGTTTGCGAAGAGCGCGTGTAGGACTTAGTCCTTCAAAATAATTATGATTCCCAATATTTTCAATTGGGCGTGAGTGACACGAACAATGGAAGCAAATAGAGTTATCCTTTATAGCCAAAAAATGTGGTATCTTATCCTTGATGGATCAATAAAGTTATGACGAAGAAAGGAGAGGGGGAAAAAGAAGAAACAAGTGATATCTTTACTTGATCATGGACCAATTTAAGGATGAAATTGGTTTCAGGTTTGCTTTTGGTGCCCTCGAAAAGTTACTTTTAGATTAGATTGAAGGTTAGGTATTTCAAGGCCCACTTACAGCCTCAAGTTGGAAATTTCTGAATTATCTTTCTCACTTTTTTTTATATCACTTTATGTTCTATTTTATTTATATATATATATATATATATATTTTTTTTTTAAAAACCTTTATGTTCTATTTATTATGATATAATACATGTCTTTTTTTATTTTTTTATTTTAAACTTTAATTATTTTATAAAGTAATAATAATATATAACAAATTGTGATTAATAAGACATAAAATAATACACAAAAAATAAGACTGAAAAATTGTATTCAAAATTTCTAATAATATACTTTAGCTATCATCACAATAAGGATGTCGAAATTTTTAATGATACTTTATTTATCATCCCAATAAGAAATTCGTCCTTTAAAAAAATTATCTTTCGTCAAATATGAAAAGTGAAATATAAATCTAATTCACCATACGCATTCATTATTATACCCTATTTATCAACATTAATTAGCATGCGTTTTGGTTCGAAGATCACTACCTAATGCCTCATGTCATTTGACAAGTTAATCATGAAAAAAAATAAACATTAACAAAAGTGTTAATTTAAACAATAAATAGAGGTCAGAATTTGATGTGATGAGATGTTTTTTTTGTTCAAGTGAGTGAGTACAAATAGCACTTTCATAATTGCCTATGACCTTTAGAGGATGATAATAATCAAATAATATTATTCTTTAATATTGAAAAGGGGTAAGTAGTAAGTACATCGTCCGTACCGAAATTCTAAATGAGACACAAGACTAAACGTGTCATAACCATGTCACATGAGCATTGGATACAAACCAAAAGCCATCGAAAATAACTTAGAGCATCTGCATCTAATTTTGCAAAAAAATGTTATATTTTATCCTCTAAAAAGTTATTTTTATGTATTATAGCATCTTATTTTACAATTCATCCAACATTTCAGTTATCAGTTATTATTTTTACATATAACACGTTAAAATAATATAAACTACACAGTAAAATAATATAAAAATATCTAGGGTAAACTACGTTTTTGTCCCTATTCTATATACCATATTTCAATTTAATCATTAACCTTTCAATTGTATCAATTTGGTCTCTAATCTTTCAGTATCTTGTCAATTTAGTTCCTACTGTTATCTTTTGGATAAAAATTGATGATATGTCTAATGGTCAAAATAAAAAATTAACTTCCGTTAATGTGACAATAAACTAAAATTTTATTTTGACCGTTTGTCATGTCAACAATTTTCATTCAAGATATAATAGTAAGGACTAAATTGACATGACACTAAAAAGTTAAAGACCAAATTGACACAATTGAAAAGTTAAGAACTAAATTAAAATATAGTGTAAAAGATAGGGATTAAATATGTAATTTACCCAAAATATCTATCTCACTTCTCTCCCTTACTTTCTATTTCTCTTACTCTGTGTCTCTCTCTCAACCACCCACCACCACTGTCGAGAGCAACCCAGTCACCCACCATCACTGTCGAGCAACCCAATCGCCCCACCCACCACCACCACTACTGTCGAGGATTCAAACCCCAACAAAACCCAATACCCAAACCACCTTATCTTTCTCTCTTCCACACCACCACCGTAGCTACCACCACACCAAACACTAGACCCACCACCGCGCCACCATCACTAGACCACCTTACAACCTACACCACAAAACCCTTAACCCACGTGACCCACAACCCACAAACCCAAAAAAATCAACAAAAATTCTAGCCACCACTGCCAAACACTCCGGGATCCATACCCACAAATGCATCACACCCACCACTGGCAATCACTCACACCACCATCAATCACCCACCAGTGCCAATCAACCACCACCCTCAATCACTCCCCATCGTCAATCACCCATCACCACCACAACCATCACGACCCAAACCCACCGGTCTCCAATACGATCTCCGCGACTGAAACCCACCAATCTCCACAACAAATGTTGTTCTCCATCACAACCCAAGACCCACGACCTTAATCATGATTCACGATCTCCACCATGAACCGCACCTCCACACGCCGATCTGAGAGAGAGAATTAAGGGACAAGCAAAAGAGAAAGATGAACGAGAGAAAGTGAGAGAAGGAACAGAGCTCAAAAGACAAGAGAGACTAGACTGAAATGAGAGAGGAGGAAGAGAAGACTGAAATGACTGTAGCAAGTTTGTAAAAAATTTTAAGTTTACACAATTGGGTAAAATGTGTTTTCGATATTTTGAGATGTAAAATAGCAATTTGGGTAAGAGCACTAGCATTGAAAAATGCTAAAGGCATATTTAAGGCATTTTTAACATTTTAGAGGATAAAACCACTTGCATCAAACAATGCTAAACCACACTATTGCAAAAAATTTTGCAATTGTGCTACAGTACAATTCTAAACTTAAAATTGTACTGTAGCAGAATGTTAAAAAAAAAAAAATATATATATATATATATTTTATTCAGTCCGTTTTTTTCCTCACAACCCACTATTCTTTTCTCTCTCGTTCTTCTCTTCTCTTTTCTCCATCTCTGCTCTTTCCTCTCTACGGACCCAAACGCAACCTCTGCTCTCTCTTCCTTCTCTGTTGGGTCCGGTGTTTGGGTTGTGGTTGGGTTGTGGGTTCGGTGTTTGGGTCGTGGTTGGGTTGTGGGTCCGATGTTTGGCTCGTGGGTGACGGCGTGGGTGTGGTGGGTGTTGTTGATCGTCGAGCTAGGTTTGGTGGGTGGATCGGTTTGAAACGGTAGATTTGTTGATCGGTGGGTGGATCATTGGTAGCTTCGGTGATGATATTTTTTGAATGGGTTTGCTCCGGTGAGTTTCAAATGGGCTGGGTTTCAAATCGGCTGTGTGGATTCAGATCGGTGGTGGGTGTGGTGGCCGTTGTTGGCTTTAGTTTGATGGTTTGTGTGTGGCTGTGTGTGGGTCACTGTGTTGGTTCTCTGTTTTTTTTTTTTTTTTTTTTTTTTTTTTTTTTTTTTTTTTTCTGGCTATGACCAGTGCTTAAAGGGGTTGTGGGTGGTGGTTGGGTCCGGGGTTTGGGTCGTGTTTGGGTAGTGGTTGGGTTGTGGGTTGATCGGTGGTGGGTTGATGATATTTTTTGAATGGGTTTGCTCCGGTGAGTTTCAAATGGACTGGGTTTCAAATCGGCGGTGTGATTTCTGATCGGTGGTGGGTGTGGTGGCCGTTGTTGGCTCTGGTTTGATGGTTTGTGTGTGGCTGTGTGTGGCTCTGTTGATGGGTCTGTGTGGTTCTGTGAGATGAGTTGGTGCTAGAGGTTGAGGGAGGTTGAGGGAGGCTGAGGAAAAAAAAAAGAAACAGTTGGAAAGCCTAGGAAAGTAGAACTGAAAAAAAAAATTGGTTAAAAAGAAATAATAAAAAAAGATTAAAGAATAATATTTTAATAAGAATAGAGTTTTAGGACGTGGGAGGTATTGTAAAATGGGATGGTATAAGTAATAAAGTAGTTTTTTGGGATGGTATAATAGTATAGCATAGCATTTTTCAAAGCTAGTGCTCTAATGCTAGGGGGCATGTGACTAATATCAATAAATCTTGGTACCTAATTTCATAATTTGCTTTTATCCACAATTCTTTACATGAATTTATTACCTCTTTTTTTTTTTTTTTTTTTTTCCATTACTCACTCACAATTATTTTATTTTATAGTATATTATGATCTATGAAATTAGGTATGTTAGTAATATTGTTAGACTATAGCAAAATTACCATTGAGTGGAAAAGTCTGTACAGACCTTTTACACATAAAAATTAATATGATACTTGAAAAACGTAAAAACGTCCAAATATCCTCATTTGAAACGAGGGATATTTAAAAGGATTTTATTAATGTGGGTACACATTAATTTTTATTTTAAAAAAAAATTGAAAAATTCAAAAAATAATAACAACTTTTTTAATTCTCAAAAAAATATGTTTAAAAATAAAAAACTTAATGGGTGCATTAACCGGACTCCATTTGAAAAAGGTCTTCTGCTACAAATAGATAAAATATTGCCGTTTGGTCCTTTATCTTCATAGTCATTTTCTTTCAAAAAGTCTTAGTAGAAAGATAAAACAATACTCTACTACTTGTGGAAGTGGTCTAGTAGTAGCCCTTGAATTGCTGTGGGCTCTGTCAGCTGTCATTCACATCGAGAATCAACAAAGCCCAGTCCACAACACGCAAAAGGGAAGTAAAAGTAAGCTTGACCAGGCAGGCCATTTCTCACATTAAGGGGGTAATTCAGTCCCAAAAAAAAAATAAAAAATATTCAATTTTGTCAACTGCGCTTCATGAACACTATTCCATCTTTTTCTACTTCTCTAAAAGTGGCTCCGACACCAAAGCTCCCTCCCATAGGCTATAAATAAATTATAAATCCTAACTTAGCTCTAAAAACATCTCTCTCCATTCTGTGCCGGCTTCTTAGTTCTTATCCGGCCTACTCCAGTAACATCGTTGCACTCGTTTATAGGTACAACCGTAAAATTTTCTCATTTAATTAAAAAAGCCCTGCGTTTGAGATCTCAAGGCAGCCCAACCCAACAGAAAAACTCCGTTAAATCAAAAACCTCCAAAAATTGTAGTAGTAAACAAAAATAGCCTATTGTTGTTGTTGTTGTTTTTTTATAGTTATTTTAGTTTTATAACTCGGAAAATCAGCCTTTCCTTGCCCAGTTGTTCCTAGTTTCTAGTGTCTACTTTCTACACACCCACCTAAAAAAAAAAACTCTCCCTATCTCTCTCGCTTTGTTTGAAAATATTCGCAAAAAGCTAAAGGTACCGTTTGGTACGGTGCAGCCTTGGAGACCCACCACATTAAATGCTGAGATTCCATTAAAGATAATATCACATACTTGGATATTTCTTTGACGACCAAATAAGCTCGAAGAAGAAAAAAAGTTTTTTTTTTTTTTCGAGAGTGGAAATGGGTCGGAGAGAGAGACAGAAGCGAAAGTTTGATGCTGGGTTTTTGGTTTGGGTGGTGGTGGTGGTGGTGTTATCGGTAGTGAAAGAAACGACGGCGTCTCCTACTGAAAAGAAGAGGAACGCGTACGCGACGATGTTGTACATGGGAACACCGAGGGACTACGAGTTCTACGTGGCGACACGTGTCATGCTGAGATCGCTCGCCGACCTCAACGTGGACGCCGATCTCGTCGTCATTGCCGCCCTCGACGTCCCTCGCCGATGGGTCCGAGCACTGTAAGTCTCTCCAAATTTCCTCTTATCACTTTACCCTTTTCTTTTTCTTTTTTTTAATTTTTAATTTTTAATTTTTTTTTGCACTTTCGTGCGCACCATCTTCTTTGTCTTCTTTCTGAGCTAAAGTGCGCCGCGTGGACCCTCGGCGTAGTTTAGGATAGAAATATGAAAATGAACCCCTTTGGAATTATTTGCCAAAGCCAGCAGAGCAGTGTAGGTGAAACTGGAATCTAACCAAAGTACCCAACGGTCCAAACCAGCCATAGGTGTGCAAACATGAAAGTGATTTTTAAGACCATTCTTTGTTATATATAAATTGATGAATTGGTCTATATGAATGGTAGATGATTATTTTTAGGACTCATTTAGTCATACTCATTACTTTTTTCTATCACCAATCGACTAGTTGTGATAAGAATAATAAAATAAATAATAATAAAAATGAAACCAAAGTTGAGTCATAACTTTCTCTGTTGTCCACTACTCGCGTCCAGCGCATTATCAAAAATTGAAGTGTAGCAGAGATATGAATATGATAAAGAGTTTCCAAATTGTTATCCTTTTAGATGAGAACAACTTTGTCGAATCACAGCATGGCACGTAAGGTACATGATGGGGTGGGTCAGTTTTTAATAGTTTTAATTTTGCGTTTATTTTTTGGGAAGCGTTTTTAAAAGTAGGGAAAACTGGAGAGAGCAAAGACTTTCTTGGTGGTTGGTTGATTTTGATTTGTTGAACGGTAGGAATGCTAGTAAAATTTTGATTTTTTTTTTTCTGTTGTGAGCTGAGTCCTCGTTTTTCGGTGGAGGGAACAAGAAACGTTGTTCTCAATAAAAACATCGTTGTTTGTGATGGGCCGTTTCTTTCTCGTTTCTTCTCTCATCATGACTTGTTTGGTTTTTAAATAAAAATAGAAATTTCCACGTGATAGGTAGGCAATAAGGGTGCCATTACTGATTTTTTTTTTTTGATTGTTTTAGAGGGTATAATCATATAAGTTCCAAGTTTTCAGTTCACCCCCGAAAAGAAAAATTCAAACCCTCGGGGCAATTTAGACACATACAAATCATCATGGTGGATGAGAACTAAGCAATATCATTTTTCCATATATGATAAATAATATTTCTTTCACATAAGAATTAAGTCTCATTCTCACCTACTAGGTTTGACACATGGGGTTCATTTTATATGAGCGATAAGGGTGTTAATATATTAGGTGCACTAGCAAAAATAAGGGAATGCTCTCCTATCTATGCATTCATCATAGCAATGAGAAAAAAAGACTTATTTCTTTAATGAAATAATAAAGATAAAGTATTGATTGTCCATTTTATGAGAAAAAAAAAAATAAAAGGTGAATGATATAGATGTAAAGGAGTTCCTCCCTCCCCTACTTTCATTGTTGATTTTATATGGACAAAGTTTAGTTACAAAATTGGTTGTAGTTTAAGATTACAACATTACTTAATATCTTTTTATTGGAGATGAATTTTGACAAATTCACCGTTGAATTACATATTCTTTTTATATCCTCTATGTTTGCAAAATTTCTAGAAAATTAAAGATTAATAGCTATGTTATCAATAAATTGTTTAAATTGTAAGTTTTTATAGTTTAAAATTATGCATAAAATGTAAGCTTATAAATCATATAATAAATAATATCCGATTAACTCAAAATTTGACACATGTATTATAAGCGTAAAGAACATGTAATTCAACGATTAGATTTTCAAAATATATAGTAATATTTATTTTATTGAATAAGGTTGTAACCTTAGGATACAATCAATTTTGTCGCTAAACTATGCCTATTTTATATAACTCACAAACACGCACTAAAGAAGATAAACTATTTTCCATTTTATTCTTTTGTGATCCATTCATTTCATACTGTTCTGTTTTCTTTTTTTTATCTCCTAAACATAGTGTTAAGACACTGAACCTTCCCGACCTATCTTTTTAAGTAATTTGCCTCACCACGTTATTAATTATTATGGGTTGAAAATAAGGGGAAAAAATTGATGGGTGCACGATTTGACTGACCACATCCAATAATTCTGTAATTTCTAGGTAATTTCTGGGAACTTTTTCCTTTTTCCTTTTTCAGTGGGTTTCTACTTTCTACTATATGTACGATTTTTGTGTGTACAATTCTATTGGGCATGATGGTGCATTCAAGTTTAACATAACGCTCCATAAAGGAGTCATGGATCCAACATAAAAAATAAAAAAAATTGTCCAAAGATTAATTTACCCCTTCCATTTGTCAGTTCCTGAATAAAATTTGACAGCTAATTTAGTCTTGGGCCAGAGCAGTAAATTTACTAAATTTTGATCATCCAATTGAGATAGTCACCTAAGGTACCATGTCCAAACATAGGTTTATTTTTTTAATATAGGTACCTTCAATTGTCTGGAATCTGGATATCCAATATAATAATTAAAAAAAAAAAAAAGCAGCCTATGAAATATGAAATTTGTGAAGTACATAAAAGAAGTGAAATTCCAAATTCTATAAAAATTTGGGTAATGATTCTGTCCCTAGAATTGCATTTTTGGATAATTCTACAGTTTATTAAATATTCGATTAAATTCTGAGGTTAGGTTGAATTCAAGAAACATACAATCAGCAGCTCATATAAGATTTGTAACCTCTGCTATGTGTGTTTTCTAGATTGCATATAACCATACACTGCTACAAACAAGTGAAAGTCATATCTTAAATTGATCTACTGAGAGCTTGTCAAATTGTAGTTTTGATATTTGTTGATAGTTAGAAAGATTTGTTTATATGATACAATTTATATAATTAAATTTATTATGTTCTTAGTGAAACAAATTCGGTTGGTGATATATTTTTCATTTGTGTTCTATACCTTGAAAGGCATAGCAATAACATGCAAAAGGTTTTTGGAAATGAAGTGACCGGTTATGTTTTTGTGGTCTAGGGAACAGGAAGATGGGGCAAAGGTGGTGAGTGTTGAAAATTTGAGAAATCCATACAGAGATCAGTCCAATTTTGATTTTAGATTCAAGTTGACATTGAACAAACTCTATGCATGGAGCCTGGTAGAGTATGACAGGGTCGTCATGCTCGATGCTGATAATCTCTTTCTTCAAAAGACTGATGAGTTGTTCCAATGTGGACAGTTTTGTGCAGTCTTTATCAACCCTTGCTACTTTCATACTGGCCTCTTTGTCTTGCAGGTAAATCGTAGTTCTCGCTTAAATTTTGTTTAAATGTGTTTCTAAAAGCATACCCATTTTTGTAAGAAATATTTTCTGAAAAATAACATCTTAGTTTCTATTTCAAGATTAATTTGATCATATTTTTTCTATGAAACATGACACAACTAAGGGAGTGATTGAAAAGGACTAGAGATTATGTTGTTAAAATTTAACATACTTTCCCAGACTACAACCCTTTTAGAAGCCTAATAATGCTTGGATGGCTTCTGGTCCTTGATGTTAATTTCCTTTTTGAATTTGTTTGGAATCTTACAGTGACTTCTCTAACTAATATATAATTTTCCAAAAACCAAAAAAGGGCATTTCAATTGTTTTAATGCATGTTATTGTGAATCTGCTATTACAGCCATCAAAGGAAGTATTCAATGACATGGTTCATGAGTTGGAGATTGGACGAGAGAATCCAGATGGTGCAGACCAGGGTTTTATCTGCAGCTACTACCCGAATTTGCTTGATCGACCAATGTTCCATCCACCACTTAACGGCACCAAACTCGATGGAACTTACAGACTTCCATTGGGCTATCAAATGGATGCTTCTTACTATTGTACGTAATTCACAAAGAAATGTCTCCGATTTCCATACTTTAAACTTCAATTATTAATTCTTCTTGCACACTGCTCCTTCAAATAATGCACTTGTTAGTTTTGTACTTATCTTAATGCAGTTTAATCTTTTGTTGGCTCCAGATCTTAGACTCCGCTGGAGTGTACCCTGTGGACCCAACAGTGTCATTACATTTCCAGGTGCACCATTGTTGAAGCCATGGTATTGGTGGTCATGGCCTGTCCTGCCATTAGGCATTTCATGGCACGAACAACGTCGCCAAACTCTTGGGTAAGGTTCAGGTGCATGCTGATGATGCTTCTTTTTTTTCCTCCATATTTCGTTTGGACATATATCAACTCTTGCGTAACACCTAATATTTTGCTACCTTATTTCAAAAAATTTGCCTCTTTCATAGTTCATACACTGCCATTCCATGAAATAGTTAAAAATAACTGTAACACAAATTTTTTATACAGGTATGCTGCAGAGATGCCTGTGGTAATTATCCAATCTGTAATTTATCTAGGAATACTAGCAATGACTCGTATGGCACGGCCAAACTTCTCCAAGTTGTGCTACCGGCGATCTGACAAGAACATTTTCTTAATACAAACAGGCCTCAAAATGATAGCAGTGTGGTCAATTCTTGCCTCTTATGTATTACCCTTCTTCATTATCCCTCACACGGTTCATCCAATACTAGGCTGGACCCTTTACTTGTTTGGCTCTTTCACGCTTTGCTCCGTAGCAATTAATACATTTTTACTACCAATGATAGCGGTTTTGATCCCGTGGATTGGGTTCTTTGGGACCCTTTTGGTCATGGCATATCCTTGGTACCCTGATGGGGTTGTAAGAGCTCTAGCGGTATTTGGATATGCATTTTGTAGTGCACCATTCTTGTGGATATCAATTGTTAAGATAATGACAAGCCTTCAAGTCTCACTTGAAAGGGATGCTTTCTTTCCAAAATTGGGTGAATCTGCGCCACCTTCTGGGTTTAACAAGTTATATTAACAGATACTGCTCTGAATGCTTCATTACCTGAGACTAAGAAGGCACTCTTTTTGGCCAAAATGAACTGATATTGAAGATGCTTGTGGATAGAAATGGGACAGAAATTTGTTTTGCACGGGCTTTCGTGGTTTTCTGGGGCACTCAAATTGTTTCCATGCATTAAGCCAGAGGGGGGACATATTTCACACTCCCAAGGGAACATTGGCAATGTAATTATACATGATTTTCATAATTAAATTTGTTGCATTGTTCTGGCTCTGCTTTTTTGTGAATTGTGTCAACATTCGTTAGCTCTTTGTTTTCATTTTCTTCCTTGCCTTCTGGCTAAGCAATATTTGGTAGCGTTAGTAGAAAGAGTGACAGTTGAATATAGGAGAATGTTCAGTATAACAAGAAAATGCAATAGGCCATTTGGTCTTGTACAAAATTAAATTACTTCTTTATAATGGCTATTTTTCATTTATTTATTTATTTATACCGTTACTAATGTCAGGAATGAGGTTCAAATAAGAAACTTAGAGACAAGGAGGAAAGGGGTGGGTTGGGGGGCTTAGGTCCTGTTTGATAAGAGATTTTTAGTAATGTTATTTGTATTTTTTGAAAATACGTGTAGGAGGAAAGGGGTGGGTTGGGGGGCTTAGGTCCCGTTTGAAAATACGTATAATATTGTTTAAACATTGAAAACTGTTGTTTAAACAATTATAACAAACGGGCTCTTAATTTCTCATAATCATGTTTATTCGTCTTTTGTTGTAAACTAAAGGACTTAGACTCAAATCTCATTAAAACCAATTGATGTGCTACATTAAAAAATTAAAAAATAACATTACATCTCCATAATATAATAAAATTAAACTCATTATATCCGGTTTTTAAGAAAAGAAATTTCATTCTAAAATGATAAAAATAATTGAGTCAGCCCATACAAGTCAAAAAGAAAAACATTCAAAATACAAGGAGGGGGGGGGGGGGGAAATTGAGGTACATAAAATCAAGGACTTGTGAGCATCCTAATCTAGTTAGAGCATTGGCACACCGGTTAGCTTCACGGTAGTAGTGGGATACCTTAACTTGAGAAAATTGGGAGATAAGAAGCCTGCAGTCAGCCACAATAAAAGCATTATCAATATTCAAGATTTTGGTATTACACATCAAATCAGCAACTACTTTTGCATCCAAATCAATTTCAAGAGCACTAATTTGCATATTCAAGCACATGTTGAGACCATCTCTAAGAGCCCACGGCTCAACCTATATGATATTGACAACACATAAAATACACTTTTTTTCTTTTCTTTTTTCCAAAAAAACACATACTCATTCCAAACACTCAACTATTTTTCACTTTAGAATATATACTATTAGAAATATGATATAAACTTTTTTTTTTTTTTTTCATTATGAGTACTTGTTTTACACCATTTTTTAAAAAACTTATGTTTTACATTATTTTAAAAAGCAATACCTAAACTCTCTTACCAAACTGTCTAACTATCTGGATCAAAGACACAATCGGTAAAACTCACAATCACAATACTCAATGAATGGACAATGCTCAATGCTCAGTCGTGTAGTCCAGAAGAGAATAAAAAGACTAATAAATTGGCCCCGTACAGATCCCAATTCCGGCAAGCGCCCATGTAGTACAATGATTAAGCAAGGAACACGGATCTATATATATATATATATATATATAGAACCTGCATCAAAACATGTCTACATCTATGCCATATTTTTTTTACTCGAACCAATAGTCAACAATTAAATATGAGTAATGCTTAGGACATATAAAAGTGCACAATTTTATACCACAACTCACCACGTGGCAAGTTGTGAGTGGTGAAGTTGTGTCTTCACATGACCCATCATCACATCTCCACCACTCACAATTTACCACGTGACGAGTTGTAATACAAAATTGTACACTTTTATATGTCCCAAGTATTAGAGCATCCGTAGCAGCTGTTATAAAAATTATGTTATTTTGCCACACCAAAGACGTACTTTATTATTTTACCACATCTCATTTATCAGATGTTTTATCATTCAATTCTATACATTAAAATAATATTTATTACACATTAAAATAATATTTACAACTAATCAAACACAATCAATAGACACCACACTGCTGCCACCACCACACAACCACCACATCCTCCACAACCCAAAACACAATTCAAAACAAACCCATAGCCCACCAACACCAAATCGAAAGCCCCACCACCACCACCACCTCAACCACAAACCCCGACAAACCCACCGCCTCCACACCCTCACCCACACCCACACCCACTTCCAAACCCAAAAACCTTCATAATTTAAGTCAACCCAGACTCCAAACCCACCATCTTCATCGTCGTCATCGTTATCGCCGACCCACACAACAGACCCACACCGACATTACTCCCACATCGACATCATCGACCCACACCGACATTACTCCCAACCGAACCCACCCATCTCTGTCGAAACCAAACCCAGCTAATAAGCTCAAAGGAAAGATACCCACTTCGGTTACACTAAATGCATACCTCGAGTCTTTAAATCTTTCATCGGATGCGCTTGATGGTGAAATATCCACTTCGTTTGGGGATTTGATTTCGCTAAAGAACGTGTCTTTAGCATCCAACTCGTTGTTAAGTTCGATCCTAGACTCGATCGTCAGCGTCAACGTCGGTGTGGAAGAGCAATGAGGGTTGGGGTCAGAGAGGAGAGAATTGGGGTTAGAAAGAGGAGAGAATTGGGGTTTGAGGGTGAGACTGACGGAGAGATGAGAGAGAAAAAGAAATAAAAATAATAATAAATCCATATGCCACACCCGTCTATACCGTGGTAAATTTGTGACTCTACTGTAGTTTGTTGCAAAAAATATAAGATATGACACATCTGATAAATGGAGTCAAATAATATTTGATGTGTCAAATGTGTCAAATATTTAGCATTTGGCATACTCCTTAAAGGTACGGCTCTAATTTCATTTGCCGACAACTTAACGGACTGCACACTCTCGCAATAAGCTAGCTATCCTATCTATGCGGTCTCTGACCAAAAAAATCAAAACATTATTTAAGGCAGTGCATCTTTTGCACTGTGTGTCTGTGGGGCCCTTTGCCTATGATCATTACAATCATCATAAATGAGTGACTTTGGGATTATATGCTATAGAGGGGCACTTTCGTCATAAAAGTCAAATCTGTGTAAGAGTCTGGGCATTTTTTGTCTCATACCCAAATGGGAAAGGGATTCAAGGGAAGAGGTTTCGTTTCAGGTTCCAACGTTCGGAAAACTGTTACCCTTTTTTTTTTTTTTTCAAAAGGTGTGTCCCCACTGCACCAGGGACCAGAAAACGGAGGATAAGGTCGTATACAAAATATATTGTGCCATGACTGGGCCCATCATGGGTGGTGTGCACCACCACCTTTGGATGTTGCGCATGGTGACCGTTTGAGCTAGCTAGGATGGAACCAAGCAGATTAGAGCATACTTTATAAAACAGTTTTCTTCTTGATTTATAAACGAAAAATTAGGGGATGGCCACCTAAATTTTTCTTCTTTGGCAACCTGTTTTCAAAAACATATAATTTAAAAATTTTGTTCTCAAAATTGCATTGCAAAACAATTTGCAGAAAACAATCCGAATTTGTTTTTTGTTCTCGTTTTTTTAGTTTTGGATGGTGATTTCGTAAATATTATGAGAATATTATTCAGGGGAAGGTACCCCAAAAAAAACCCTTAGGAGTTTTATACTTGTGACATATTAACTTTTTACATATTAAAATCCATACTTCAAATGAGACATTTAAAACTCCATAATTTCGCAAATGTCCCAAACAAAACCCTAATCATGATCTTAATTACCTTAACGTCATTACTCATTAGGTCCACTTAACATTAAAACAAGGACCACCATGCGTTTTTGGCACAATTGTCACTTTACGAATATAAGTGTTTGTGCTGTGTGTGGGGGGCAAGGGTCAGGATTCAAATCTCCAGAAAAGACTTTCACACACATATATACTTAAATTATGTTAAAATAGAATTCTATCTCACAGAGGAAAAAAAAAAAAAAAACAATTATGAAGAGAAATATCCAAGAAAAAGGAAAAAGAGAGAAGAAACAAACTAGCACCGCAGGGAGAGAAGATAAGAAGTATAATGAAAGAAACGGACCAATAGCATAAGGAAAGAAGAGAAAGAGACAAGAAGTAGAGAGAGAGAGAGAGAGAGAGAGAGAGAGAGAGAGAGGGATTTTGTTGGTAACAGTGAGAGATTTAAACGACGGTGGTGGAAGGGAGAAAACCAATGGGTGATTTATAGGAGTGGTGGTCACTACGGAAGCAAAAAAGATGACTGATCATTGTGGCTCTCTCTCTCTCTCTCTCTCTCTCTCTCTCTCTCTTCTTTTTTAGCTCAACAAAAATAGTGGCTCTTATAGGTCAGCTATTTGCGCATGATGATGTGATCGAAGCTCAATCGGCTATGAGTGGGCCTTGTGGTGGTGAATAAATGGACCATGCATTGGCGAAATAAATTAGAGAAAGGATATATCTCCAAGTAAGTTTTCAAGGGGAAAAAACAGAAGAGAATAATTTTTAAGATCAATTTCTCTACAAGATTTTTTTTTAATAGATATGATAGGATTTCAACTTATAGCGTTCACTTTATGATAATTGCTTTTTTTATTATGCTAAAACACCAATAAATTTTTGGTGTCAGCGAGATTTGAACTTCAAATCTCTTATTCGATGACAAGAAATTTTATTAGTTGAATTAACTAAAACTAATAAGATTTTAGTTAGGCTTAAATTCACAAAACATTATCCAAAAAAACCCTTAATAGGGCACCTTATACTACAAAGCGTGAACCCTCGATCGCTCTTTGGGAGGTGTTATATATGTATAACTTGCTTGCAAAATCCCTTTTATATGGGATAGATTCTCACTTATGTGTTCACCGGGAGAGGATGTTGCATACATGTTACACAAACATTTGGGGCATTGAATTCACGGGTAGATTTTAATGGAAACACCATTTACGTGAGTAGTGCTAGAGGCTCCAAAAACATTAAGTGATTTTTTTCACTTAATGTTACACAAACTTTTGGGGCATTGAATTCACGGGTAGATTTTAATGGAAACACCATTTACGTGAGTAGTGCTAGAGGCTCCAAAAACATTAAGTGATTTTTTTCACTTAATGTTACACAAACTTTTGGGGCATTGAATTCACGGGTAGATTTTAATGGAAACACCATTTACGTGAGTAGTGCTAGAGGCTCCAAAAACATTAAGTGATTTTTTTCAGGCCATCTCATAATCATTCACCTCAGATAGGTCCCACCACATTACAAAAGCAAATTATAAGCAATAAGGTTTTGTTGTATATTCTTTGCATCTAAAAATTTTCCCTTCACATTAATCAATTTAGCATGAAGTTGAAGCATAGGAAATGATGAGATTAAGATATGATTTTTATAATAATTATATACAAAACATTATTTTTACAGTATGAAATAGAATTTTATTATATCTTATTTTTAAAGATAAAAGAATAGTCCTAGTATATACAAATACAATCCTAATTACACCTATTGATCGACCTCCAAAATAACCAAATTACATGTACATATCACAAATAGAGAAAAAGATGAAGAAGAGAGATGACGACAACAACAGTTACAAGTTTCCTTGCAAACCCACCACCAATCACTACTATCGCAAACACACACAGGCTACCAGTGTAATAAACACATTAAACTATGCTACTTTGAACCAGTGCTTAACTACATAGAAGTAAAAACCATGCCATGAGAAACTACTTTGCATAAAAGTTTGCTTTGGAAAGAAACTTAATTGCATTAACTTAACCAGATGTGATGGGGCTCACAAAAAAAGTGAAAATAAGTGATGAAAACTGAGTTATATGAGATAACCCAAACATAGCCTAAATTTATCTGATTTTTTTATTTTTTGAACTGTTTGATTTTAAAAACCTAGCTTTTGACTCCCAAACGAATTCTATGCCAATGTCACAATTATGGATCCCTTTGATTTTAGTTCCATACCAAACCTTGATGTTCACAAATCTTAAGAGAAGTCTTTCACTTTGTTCTCAACAATATGTTTTGTGATCTCATTAATTTAGTGGTCCAGAAATAATTAAATTCGTGTTTGAAATGTTATCTGACCGGTGACCCTGCCATTCTTGATTCTTCTACTTGAACATTCCATTTAGTGAAACCTGAAGTGATTTTTATTAAACTTAAAAAATTCCTGGTCCTAAATATAACCTTAAAAACCACATGTCAGGAATGCAACGTTATAACTGAAATGACCCCAAAGTAGAGAGCCATTGAAAAGAGTAAAAGCCTGCATATATGTGTATATTCTTTGTCTCTAGCCCTAACTAAGCTAGACGTTTATCAAAGACAAACTTTGAAATTGCTCAATAATTTGACATATTGTCTACCAAAAGGAATCTTACTATTGGCCGCTGCCGTACGTTTGATGATTGATAAAGGAAAAAAAAAATTAATTTAATTATAGAAGTTGCGACTTTGCGACCCATTGATTGGCATATATGGTTCTTTTTGCATTTTCCCATATCATTCTACTGTCTGAAATAACTTAATGAAAATTTAGCCATAAATTCACAAACCTAGAGTGGAATTAATTCATATAAATTGACAAACTCGGAATTATATATTATTAGTACGTAGGAATAGGATGCATATATCTTAATTGTTAATTCTCACGAGTGGTGCAATGCCAAAAAGATGATGACCCACATAGAGACTTGTGTCCGATGACAGCCAAAAATACCACAATAAAAGCCTAGCCATATAAGATACCCTAAAAGCGAGGGAAGCAAAAAAAATGACCGTTAGAGAGACCGAAATGCATTGTGCTAAAAATAAAGTAAGATACTCAGATTATAATTGTGTCTCTCTCTTTATATTTGTTTGATATATATGCCTTGAACTCGATCTCCAAGCAAACCAAACCCTCTCTATCCAACGTCAAAAACATTCTTTCTATCAACTCACTCTCTATCACTCTATTCTCAATCTGATTTCTGAGTATATATTATTCTCTATTCTATTAGCATTTAATGCTGTTCTAATGGCTGCTCTTAATTCTTTCCTCGTCTCATTCTTCTTCTTCATTTTCAGTCTCTTATTTCATGCGTCTTTACCTGTTACAAGCTTTCACTCATACCGTAGCCTCCTCAGTTCTATGAATGGCACAGCTTCTACAAGCTCAACCAAGCACCACCACAAGTGGGTCGGACCCATCGGCCACCGTGTCATCACCGTTAACGTTGATGGGTCTGGAGATTTCCGGGCGGTCCAAGCCGCCGTTGATTCTGTCCCAATTAATAATACGGAGAACGTTGTCATTCAGATTAGTGCCGGAAATTACATGTAATCATATTTTGCATTGGTCCCGCTCTTTTTGTGCTATTATCGCTTGGTTTGTCCAGTTTTGTTTTGTTTTTTCTTGTTCTTTTCTCTTTTAAGGAGTTTAAGGAAAAAAAGAAGTGAAGGAGAAGATTTTAATCAATTATCTCTGTTCAATGTTCATGAGGCAAAGTCCTAATTAATGGACTGTCCAATTATTTACAGTTTAAGCCTTTTTTTTTTCTTTTTTTTCTTTTTTTTTAAAAATTTTAACACAAAATAATACTTGTTAAGCATTTTATAATTAGAGTAATAGTAAAGATATAACATTTTGTAGGACTACAAATACAAGCATGTTGTGATTAAAATAACACCACTTTCACTTAGTCTATCAACATCATTTTTATTTGACACTAATCCAACATATTAATTGTCAAAAAAAATTGTTAAAAAATTATATTCAAAATCATTACTATTAGAGTAGTGTTAAAAAACATAATATATTTTTTTTCATAACTTTTGACTTTTGTTGCAATTGAAGTATGTCACTTATAACTGGTACACTGCTAACAACACTTTCATTATGCACCGACCACTAAACATTGTGAAAAAATGGTGAGAAAGGTTATTGTTAGAATGAATGGATTATTTTATAGATCAGTGAGAAGATGCTTTCAAAATGGTAATCAAATGGGGGAGTAGATTATTATCTGATTGCTAATGATATGGTGTGGTGGGGGGTGCAGAGAGAAGGTAGTGGTGCCCGTGACTAAGCCGTACATAACATTTGAAGGAGCGGGGAGGGACGTGACAGTGATTGAATGGCACGACCGAGCCAGTGACCGTGGCCCCAATGGCCAACAGCTGCGTACTTACAGAACTGCTTCTGTCTCAGTTTTTGCCAATTATTTTTCTGCAAGAAACATTAGCTTCAAGGTATAGTACTGTTCAAGATTTGTCATTTCCTTTCTCTCTTTCAATTTTTCTTGAGAGTAAAAATACCATACTGCCACTACTAGATTTTGTGAAATCTAAAGTGCATATACATACAACTTGGGCTGACTCATGTATGTTTTGTCCTTAATTGTAAAGGGAGAGAGTGCATTCATTGCTGCTCGTTCTTCTTTAATTTTCTAATGATGCTTTTGATGATGCATGTATAGTTAAGTATAGCTATTTTGTGTCCCTTAATAATATGATTACATATGTAAAATGTGATAATTGGTGTGTGTACGTAAATTAAATGATTGTGTCTATTGCTGCAGAATACAGCACCAGCACCAATGCCGGGCAAGGAGGGAGGACAAGCGGTGGCGTTTCGGATATCGGGGGATAAGGCCTACTTCGCCGGCTGTGGATTCTATGGTGCACAAGACACCCTTTGCGACGACACTGGCCGGCATTACTTCAAGGAGTGTCGCATTGAGGGTTCCATAGACTTCATTTTTGGAAATGGACGCTCCATGTACAAGGTAACCATGCCTTAATTGCTAAACTTAGAATAGGATTATCCATACAAGCTTAAACTACTAGTACATACCTGTTTGCTGAAAAAGAAAAAGGAAAAAAATTTTATATATAACATAAAGCTGATTGTTAAGATTATTCTATGGAGATGAGCATTATAGTCAGCCGAGCATAGCAAAAGGTGAAAAGGCTGTCAGCTATTTTTCTGCTCCCTGTTGTGCTTCAAAGGGAGAAAACTTTTTTCTAACCAAAAGTTCAATTTTTCCTCTTTTTTTCCCGCTAATGAAGCATGTGCTATCCATGCTTTAAAATAGAAAGTAGGCATGAAGTATGCGGTATGGCATCTAGATTTGGTTAATGCCCTTTATATTTAAAAAGTGGATAAATGGGATCCATGGGATTGAATTAATTACTTAATATAATTCATACCTGCATGAATTTTGACAATAGAATGCAGTCATATATACGATGCATGTCCCACACCACATGTTATTATGCGTAGTTTTTTTTTTTTTTTAATAATACTATGCATAGTCTATCAAATTAGAGGTATAGCCTCTCATGAAGTGACTCATAAGAAGCAGTACGGAGTTGGGTAGTTGTCTACCGAAAAGAAAAAGAAAAAAGACCAAGAAAGTGATGAACAATGCTCCAATACGATTCCATCACATGCAATTGATGCGTGAAGCACGTTTTTCATTACATGCAGGTGATGGCTTCAGCTGAATCAAAATTTTGAAGTGGCACTGACAATACAAGTCTTATGACTAATGACTAAATAGTGCGGCTTTGATTGTTTTAAATCCAAAATAACATCCATACTATTTTATATCATACATAAAATGTGGATACTTAATTTGAAGATATAGATATTATGTAAAACATTTCACATAAAGAGTGTGAATCAATAATTAGACTACATTGTGCATGGCCAAATAGTGTTCTCTGCTATTACATTTTTTTTAATTCATTATTATTGGTATTATTTACTTGACTCATTGAGGTTTTTTTTTTTTTTTTTTTATTATAATTTTGTGGGGCTAAATTAGGGGATTGGAGGAAAAAACTAAAGAAGTAAATTAAAATCCTGTCAAAATTAAAGGCGTAATTTATAATCTGTATATTTTTTTTTTTCTTCCGCTATAAAATAATGATTGATTGGCACAGGACTGTGAGCTACATTCAATAGCCACAAGGTTCGGATCCATAGCGGCACAATTCAGAAAAAAGGAGGATGAGAAGACGGGTTTCGCATTTGTCCGGTGCAGGGTCACGGGTACAGGACCACTTTACGTGGGCCGAGCCATGGGCAAGTATGCCAGAATTGTCTACTCCTACACGTACTTCGACGATGTCGTTGCACATGGTGGCTGGGATGACTGGGACCACACCAACAACATAAACAACAACAACAGGTAATCATTCATGAGGCCCCACACCATATTTTTGTTGCTCCATCTTTACTGTCATTTCTTAATTCTCAATTATGCCCATTGATTATGGTCGATATGATTTTAATAAATTTAGGGAGCCCCACTGCCCAGCAATGCCTTTTTGACAAGTTCATCACTAGGGCCCCCCCATTTTGATTCTTGGGCTTTGTGGGTTCGGTCCACAGTGTTTAAAAATCCAGCAAGTCACTATGGGGTTTGAAGTTTGATCCTCATGATTTTTGAGGACCAAAAAGGCTAAATTTAAGGGGGGTGGGGTGGGGGAACAAAAAGAGATGTGTCCTTTTGTAGCCACAAGTGCGTGCTGATAAAGCCCATCATGGCACTAAAATTAGTCAACAAATTATGTCGTTGAAACACTTGAAAGCTCAAAAAAAGTCAATAGTTGTAGCCTTGTAGGATGAGATTTTTCTTCACAAAACATATTATTGGTGCTTTTACTAGGCTAGAGTTTGTATAATTAAAAATATTAATTCCCCTTTTTATCTTTTTCCTAGGTCTTATAGTAATAATGTTCTATTAGGACCCATTAATCTATGGGACTGAAGTCTGTCCCTGCTCCATTGTATTGTTGTATTAAATTATTCTAATTTCGAATGTAGCAACTTGCATTAAGCCAATATAGTTGGATTTAAAAAAAAAAAAAAAAAAAAAAAAAGATTTGGGGGGGGTGTTATTAACAGTGGATTTACTATCTTTCAGGACTGTGTTTATGGGAGTGTACAAATGTTGGGGCCCGGGAGCTGAGACCTTGAAAGGAGTATCATGGGCCCCTGAGTTAAATTTCACGTTGGCCCATCCATTCCTCGTCAAGAGTTTCGTCAACGGAAGGCATTGGATCGCACCGTCAGATAGTTAGCACTTTAGCATAGTTGAAGCAATTGATTACTTGAAAAACCAATATTCATTTATTCTTTCTCTAATTTTTTTCCCTAGGAAGTTCATTCATTCATTCTATATATAATGTTTGCATAATTGTAATAAATCCAATGTTCATCACTTCAATTATAGTGTTTTGTCTGCCCAAAATTTGGTGTGTAATTTCCACTCAGTGGTCAAATTTTTTATTTTCTTTAGACCAGCACCTCTTTTCTTTTTACTTTCGGTGAAGTTGAGAGAAATATATACTTTACAGTCACTCATGATAATAACTTCCCTCATCATAGACACTCCACCAATGTTTCAAGCCTCTTCTTTCTTTCTTTCTTTCTTTCTTTAAGTTCAAAGCTTTGACATTGGAAGTGCATAATAGGGGGAATGAGAGGAAAGTAAAATTTTTTTTTAGTGAAAAGTTAGCAAAGAAATAACGTTACTTGTGAAGGAGATAGAGAGTGTTATTTTTAACCTCTTCAATTTTGCCAATGTCTTAGGTCAACTGGCAGTAACACTTTCGTCGTGTTTTCAACAGACACCTAAAGTTTAAATCCTCCTTCCCCCACTATTATATCCACACACAAAAAAAAAAGGACTTATGATTGTTTTTTGGAGAAAAGAAAAATGAGACCAACTCTGACTACTAGATGTCCATTTGCTAGGGTGAGTAATTATTAGTTACTCCAAAGACGAACAAATTACTGAAAGCAAACCAAGATTTTGGCTCTAGTTACAGAGTCAGATCAGATGCAAGTTTTGCAATGAATCAATGCTGAAGCCCTGAAATTGAACATCTCATCATCTAATTCTGAGAGAATAAAGCGATCGTAATCTAGGTGAAACCAATTTATTTCTCACAATGTTTAAAAAATAAATATATCCATAGCTAAACTAAACAGCAAGAGGGACATGCTACAAGATGGAAGACCTGGCCTCACATTATGGAACAATTTGGCTGGGACTCAAGCATCTCTGGAGATCTGCAAAAGAAGAACGTGGTTTGTCAGTTGATATAATAGCTAGACTAACAATGGGAACTGCTATGATGCAGGCAAGTTACACAGCGAGATAATGCACCTAACATGCTAACACTACCAACTGTTGCAGAACTTTATAGGGAAAAATATTGTCAAGAAGAAACCATATGATCCGATGGATATATACATCAACACAACTAAAATGCAGGACTTCCCTCAGCTCATGTAAACAGTATTAAGCCTTCAAATTTGCACCCAAGTCCCTTCACCCCCCGGAGCGCCCCTTCTCCCTTCCTCCCCATATAAAAAGACTCAGAAGACAAACCCATCGAAGAAACTAATTTCAGAAATATTTCACTCTTCATCAGAGTATCTATAACAAATATCAGCTCGTGTAGTACAGAACAAACTAATTCATGAAATTTAATATTGTACAAGATATCTATCAGAAACTTCTTTCCTAGTGTCATTCTATTCTAATAATTTGCATTTGATGAAAAATTAACATTCAAGGAAGTTTTCCAAAACTAATAATGCAGAACACTTACATCTGTCCAAGACTAGCTAAATCAAAATCAGGAGCAAGCTCTTGGACAATATCATTTGGTGGTTGGCCACATTCCTGCATTTTCTGCATGAGCTCAACAATCTTGTTGAAGTTAGTAGGATCATTTTCATAAACTTCATTAAGATCTTTTATGAGTTCATATTGGTGGAAGAAACGATTATAATCTTCTGTGCTCAAGCTTGCTTTATGATCTTCTAACCACTTTGGATATCTTTCTCCTATCTCCTTCATTGGATCATGAAGAATCTCCTTAGACAAAAGCTGCTGCATCATGGTCTCCACAATAGATTCCATGTCCTGGAGAGACACAAAACAAGAGTGCTTAATGCTCAATTCTCAATATATTTTAAACTTACATGATTACCAATATTTGGAAATATTTGAAAACTAATATGATAGAAAACATATTATTAATATGGTCTCCACATTATTATTATGGAATCATAATTTCAGGTTCTACAATACCGCAAAATGCAATGGCATGAAATGAGAAGCAATGATCTGACTAGCAGAATATATTTTCTGGTCTCAATCCATTTTGGTTCACATTACAAAATCTTCTGGCAGAAACTTTGCATCTGAACCACTAAACTTTCTTTTTGTCTAGTAAGCACAGGAACGGATATGAAATGGTGACACAACAATTTTTGAAAAATTAGCCCTTACTAGCCCTTCCCTAGGAAGCACAGGTATGGGTACAAGTACAAGTACGACACCAAATGAAGTATCTGTGCTTCCTAGAAGTTATTGTTCTCCTACTTCAGGTGCAATTCAAATAGACTTGCTTACCAACCCAGCCAATTCAATTTTTCAAACAATTCTAGAAACATAATGTTGTGTGTGTCACCCAAAATTCAGAAATGTTGTCAAATTTCCTCAAACCCATTATATGGTTAAACTTATCTCCGATTCAGTTCAAATCAATATCGAAGTCTAACTCTTTAAGACGTCTCTGACCATTTAACGAAGTACAAGTGTGTGTTTAAAAATTGAGGAGCTGTCAGTTAGTATTCCCAGTCCAAGAAATACATGAAAATCTAAACCTTAGCCAATTATTTTCATGATTTTTTTTTCTTTTTTAGAGTAATATAATTTTTTTGGGGTAAAGACAATCATAATTTTTATTTCTTTCCTATTTTTGATTTATTAGATTTAAGCAATTTTTGTAACCGATTGTTTCACCACAATATATTTCCTGTATATTTGGGTGACTTTTTTTTTTCCTGATATATTTATCTTCTATTACTTATCCAATATATATATATATAGAAATAAAATTTATGATTGTATTTACCCCAAAAAAATTATATTGCTCTAAATAAGAAAAAAATCATGAAAATAATTGGCTAAAGTTTCTTCTTCAAAGGCCTGAAATATCTGCAAGGCTAAGGATCCTAAATGTCCTGCAGTAAAACAAACAAGAAGATGAACTGGGTGTTTTATGAAAAATTGAAAGATGAGGATGCCGAATGCTGAATAAGATGTGAGTATACGGATTTAAAGATCTTGAAATTCATGAGGATTAAATGACTTTAATGCCCTTGGGGTCTCTCAAAACTTCTACCATTATGTTCCCACCAAATGCACCACATTAAACAATGATGAACGGTTTCCATATAACCATATTTCAATGACATCCAAACAAACCCACAATTCTCTTTGGCATAACCCATTGAACTCAAAATAATCCGAACACCACAGTCCACAACTCCGTAGCTATAGGACAGTGAGAGTATATCAACAGTTTTGGGTGACAGTGACACACACACCATTATGACATCAGTACCAAAGAGATCTTCATACAACATGAAAACATGATGATAAAAGTTTTGCAAAACCCTGAAAAAATTTTGAACTCACTTTGACATATCTCAATCAATCCTACCACAGGATAAAGCTATTAAAGAAAACCCAACCTCTCCTATAGCTCACCTATGTCTTCAAATCCTCATCATACAACATACAAGGCAAGCCACTTTTTTTTTCTTCTTATTTAAAAAAAAAATAAAATAAATAAATAATAGTAGACCACACACCATGGGAAACAATTTACTTTGAGCAGTCTTCCACCAATGATTTGCCGTTTGAACAAATGTATACGTTAGCACATTATGAGAACACTGCACAATAGTCCTGCAATATTCCCTATAACTTTTTTTATGATAGAAAGGAGTCCCTATTCAGAATAAGATTATAAAGTAAAAAATTTATCTTCCCACACGATATGCAATGATTATATACCACCACAAAACACATTGAGAGTTGACAACAAGCTTTTGGCACAATCATAATTGAACTCCCTGAACCAAACATACAGTTTTCTTATGAACATGCTATACTAACTGATACAAACCCATGGGTAGAACTCACCCTTGAAACCAGCTTGCAAGGGGAGAGTGCCCAAGAGCTTATATACACATGGTTAAACTTGCACTCCATATGGGACACTTGAATCATAACACTAACATGCCGAACTCTTAACAAAACATCAAAACCCCTTTACCCAAAACCAAACTCTACAATGGCAATTCACAATATAGACCCTAGTCAAACCAGGAAAAACAATCAACCAATCACAAAATCAAAACTTTGAACCAAAACCCTTAAAACCCTATTTCTAAAAACCAAAGGAACAAAATTCAACGCCAATATTTTACAAAGAAAACTATCCACATGGTCGTATGAGAAATGATTGAACATCTTCCATATTGGAAAATCCCACTACTCCCAATCACAACACAATAGCAGCAAACTTAACAATTTCATATCCCAATAACAATTTACAATCCAATCATACCCCAAACAAGGAATTGAATATCAATCAAACAGTCAACCACAAAGCTTGAAAATTTGAGCAAAACCCAGAAACCCCAATTGAGAAAAAAACTTGAAGCACAAAATACCTGAGAGCCAGCAAGCTCCTCAAATTGCTTGACCCAATCCTCCATCATAGGATCTCCTCCGGCGGGTTTTGCACCAGGCACCGACTCAAGCCCCTTGACAGCCTCCCTAGTCTGCTCTCTGAGCTGGTCAAGCGCCTCAGAAACATGGGACTCCTTGGAAACCTTTTGCTTACCCTTTTTCTTGCTTCTCAAGTCAGGCAAGCCCATGCCAAGTCCTTGAACCCCTGAGGGCAAAGCGGGTGGCTCTTCTTGCTTGGTCTCTATAGATTCTTTATCACTGTCATATAAGTAAATGAAAATGAAATATTCAGAAATGGGTATCAAAGAACAGAGCTTTGGAGCGAAATTTTGGAAGGAAAGTAGAAACCTTTGGACAGAAGGCTTGAGGTTAAGGTTTTGGAAGTCATCCAAAGCACCTGCAATGATACAACAAAGTCATTCAATTCGCAATTTTCAGAGAGAGAGAGAAAGAGTGATAGAGAGTTGTGGGCTTACTATCGAGCAGTTGGTCTAAATCATCGGGGTGGTCTGCCATGGATATGCACAAAAACTGTGGAATTCTTTCTCTCTCTCTCTCTCTCTCTCTCTCTCTTCGCTTGGAAGACAACGTTACGTCTATTTGTCTGTCTTGGCTCTCTTGGAAATTGGAATGAAATGGGGATGCTAAACTTGGCGTATGCCACAGGGGAGGAGAATCTGAATTTTTTTTTTAATATCTGAATACTTTTTATGGCTTGGTGGGAATGAAAAATGAGAGGAAATAAAAATAGAGTGCATAGAGAGTTTTACCGAACCATCAATGTTTTTCTTCTAAATTGGGAAATAAAGAAAAAACAAAAATGACATTGAGAATAAAAGTACAAAATTATTAAATTGCTTCTTTATTTTTTTTTCTTCATCCTACTTTTTATATTTTGAAAATTCTATTATTAGATAAAACTTTTTTGTTACACTTTTTAATCATGGCAAATTTGTGTCAATTTGATGTTATTTATTATATGACTCATAAATTCATATTTTTTGTATAATTTTTTAGGTTAAATAGCTTAAAATTTAAATATTTTATAATGAGACAGTTTTTGAAACATAATGAAATTGTGTAATATTGTATGAAGTTAATAATAATAAAGTTAAAAAAAAAAAAAGTTAGGAATAAAAATCCATATTTTTGAGAATAGAAGATGTTGTAAGGAAATAATTATTCTTGTCCTAATAGTAAATCTCATCTTTTGATACTTTATTTTTTTTTTAATTTTTTTTAATTCGGCAGTTTGAGAATGAGAGATTTAAATCTTAAATGTTTCAATTGAAAACACAAAAATATACCAATTGAGTTACAAGGATTGATGCACTTAACCCTTCTTAAAACAAATCGATTTAAATGCCAAGTTATTTACCTATTTTGACCAATACGAAGTTATATAATGGAATCTCGAAGTAATATATTGATATAAAATATTTAATTTTCATAACCAAACTAATTAAATAGATTTATAATATGATATTTATAACTTTGAATTGGGGCAACTCAAAGGGGGTTGAGGAAGGTGGAGGGACTACCCATTATCCCACAAAAACTCTTCAACCATTATGATAACTAGTCGCTAACCCGTGCGATGCACGGGATAGTTAAACAAAATTTATACACATTCACCTTTATTGGTACAATCATTTGAAAACAATTTTAACTAATACCCAAATGTAAGAGACACATTGACTTACTATTTAAAATAGCCTTCTGAAGAATTTACACATATTGTGCAACTGAACCTTAAAATTTAATTCCTGAACACCCCAACTCCATAAAATTCATACTAATAATAATATTTTATGATTGCACAGACTATTTTTTTAGAGTGGTTGATCTCAACATTGGCGTGCATTTAATCTTTCACTAAAAGCAAAGGGAAGTAGATCATGTGCATACATCTTTATGAGCAATTTTTGGCAGTCAGGCGTAACAAACGTGTAACCATTTTGTCCTATTCCTACCATCTAAGAACATATCCTCTCTTATAAGTTGATGATGCCAAGTTTTAACATATCCTCTCCTTTTTTTTTTTCCCCCAAAGAAATAAAAGAACTTTAAAGACATGTCCAATTTGTTAAAATGCAAGTGCTTCAAGCCATAGAACGATTTAATGAAAATTGCAACTCCATGAATTGAATTTGCAAATGGTATTAACTATTGGCTATTAATGTGATTATTAAGCCGTACCACATTGAACATGTTTCTCTACCAAAATTTATAAACAAACTAACCTTACAAAAGCTGAACTTTATAAGCTAAAATCTATACCGTGAGTTGTAGATCTTGAATGCTATACCGTGCATTTAGGGCTTCCTACATCTGGAGAGAGAGAGTTTGCAGAAACCAAAGAAAATCTCTCTATAGCTTAAGAAACACAATATACTAAAATCAAAGAGAGAAAATTTTCGGAGGACAAAATATTATAGATAATTTAAAAGAATTTTGGTTTAATTCCAGAACACCGCAACTTCATAAAATTCATACCAATAATAATATTTTAGATAGCGCAGTTAGAATTTTGGTTTAATTCTTGAACACTGAATTGGAAATTGATTATTTGAGTATTCAATGGTGAACAAAGTACTATGTATTAATTAATATATAAACAAAACTAACCTTACAAAAACTGAACTTTATAAGCTAAAATCTATACCGTTCGTTGTAGATCTTGAATGCTATACCGTGCGTTTAGGGCTTCCTACGTCTGGAGAGAGAGAGTTTGCAAAAACCGTGACTTTGTATTTCTTAACTTGAGAGAGGAGTAAGGTTGCTAGGGTTTTGAGGAGTTATAATGTTTTTATTTTGAGAGTTTGCAGAAACCATGACTTTATATTTCTTAACTTGAGAGATGGGTAAGGTTGTTAGGGTTTTGAAGAGTTA